>NC_064922.1:892964180-893270115 GCF_023897955.1 Schistocerca gregaria
ACTTATTCGCCCACTGCTTGAATACTGCGCACCGGTGTGGGATCTGTACCAGATAGGGTTGATAGAAGACATAGTAAAAGATCTAACGGAGAGCAGCGGGTTTCGTTACAGGATCATTTAGTAATCACGAAAGCGTTACGGAGATGATAGACAAACTCCAGTGGAAGACTCTGCAAGAGAGACGCTCAGTAGCTCGGTACAGACTTTTGTTGACGTTTCGAGAACATACCTTCACCGAGGAGTCAAGCAGTATATTGCTGCCTCGTACGTACATCTTGCGAAGAGATCATGAGGATAAAATCAGAGAGATTAGAGCCCACACAGATGCATACCGACAATATTTCTTTCCACGAACAATACGAGACTGAAATAGAAGGGAGAACCGCTAGAGATACTCAAGGTTCCCTCCGCCACACACCATCAGGTGGCTTGCGGAGTATGGACATAGATGTAGAATATCCATTCTAAATCTTCACGTTACTTCAGGGGTCACAATATTCTTCATTGGCGGTTAGAGGGTGGAAAATATATTATTTTATTTCGCATTCATCATTACCACAATTTTGGACGTGTACACATTTACAAGTGGCTGTCTCGAATACATCTTAAGAGTATCACACTTAAAAAAAGAAAAGGAAACTGTCATGGGCCGTTGAGGCTAACCAGTGACAGTGTACAAGAATCCCAGCTTTCAAAAATTTTGCGGTGCCTGTGGACGCTCTGTATTCTTTCAAATTCTTAACGATAAAGCAGTACCGACAAGCCCCATTTAGAGGAATCGTCGTAACTGTGGAGAGTATTTACGGAACGTGAGGTTGACGCAAATCTAACTGGCTGTGTCAAGGTTTTGTGCGTGCTTCTTCCGAATGAGAATCCAGTGGCTTACCAATTGCGTCATCTCGCTTCATAATGGCCTTATACGGGGTGGTCGGAGACGGTCTGGAAAGCTTCTAAGGGTGTTGGAAGGTAGCTTCTGCTGAAAAATGTTAAGAGAAAAATTTGGTTCCTTGTGCCGTTTCCGTGTTAATTAGCACTGAAGCTAGCCAGTAAAACCGTTGCATGCCCAAATTCAAGCCAGAGACAGTCTCGCCAAACCTGTTCTTTATTTGGTCTCCTGATACCGAACAAGCGAGCGATACAGAAACTGGGTACGGGACCGTAGTAAGGATAACAAACCTCGTGCGTTACCAACTTCGCTGTGAGAACAACTGACAATAATTGTACCTGGCGGGAGGGACTGCCTAAATTCAGTGCTAATTAACTCCAAAACGGCACAACGCATCTAATCTTTTTCTTAACACTTATTTCTTAGCGCAGCCTGCCCTGCAACGTCCCCCTAAGCTTTCCGGACAGGACGTCGGCGGTGGCCGAGCGGTTCTAGGCGCTACAGTCTGGAACCGCGGGACCGCTACAGTCGCAGGTTCGAATCCTGCCTCGGGCATGGATGTGTGTGATGTCCTTAGTTAGTTAGGTTTAAGTAGTTCTAAGTTCTAGGGGACTAATGACCTCAGAAGTTAAGTCCCATAGTGCTCAGAGCCATTTGAACCATTTATATGAAGAAAAAATGACGAAATGCCACACTTGGAGATCCACATGCGATTCCACATCCAGATTCAAGTCAAATATTTTGTGTACAAATATCAGATCGGGTGTATTTCGCAAACACATGTAGGGAAATGACGAGCTGGCAACACTGTTGTCGCATGCTGTCGGAATGTACAGAAGAATATGTGTACACCACACTACCGTATCAGTCATTGTAACTCACTCAACAGACTTCTTGTACACCCCATCCACGATGGAGCTATAGTTCGAGCCCTCGTCAGGTTTATTTTTATATTTTTAAGATGTTCGTTCCCTCGTTCTCGTTGTTTATAAGCAGGACATCATTTTGTCACATGGCAATAGCCTATCACATAACAGATCACATGGTTTAATTAACTGCACAGTGCACAACCGTAACAGGTTCTGTCAACTACATTTTACGCGGCTTCCCAATGGAGCACGCAAACAATGAATACGTAGATATGCTTTTCGTGTTGTGTACAACCGATAGCCAAGTTGCTCTTTCCGCTCTTGCGTATGATGCACGGTACCCTCATAGGTGACCTTCCGGCACAAGTGCATCCATCCACAAGCCGTTGACAGTGGTCGTCCGAGGACTGCACTACTCTCCTGGTGGAGGTGTACAGTACCGAATTTCTTTACCTATGTACACTTATAACCCTACCACTACTATTGTAAGTTAGTACGCTTTTACCTAAATAACAGAAAATCCTTTCTCTATGTTGTCACGTACAACCCTCATACTAAAATTTAGTTTAGTTTCCAAATAAGGTACACCATGGGAGCATAGTCCTCTTAATAGGAAAAGGTAATCAACAGAGTTACTGTTTTTACAGGATTTCACCATGTGTTCTGTCTAATGGAAAAGTAGATCAGACTATTCAGTTCTTTTCCTAAGATCTTACCCAGCTGTTAGAAAGATACGCAGTATGAATAGTATTACATTGAAGCTAGGACAATTCAGTTCCAAGTTCATTAAGTGGTTTAAAATGCGTTTAAAATACTTTTTACTTTGATTCTTCAAATAAATATTACTCCATTTAAACAATGTTGGACTATACCCTAATACACTACGTTCTTAAAAGAGAAAAATCCCAGTAGATCAACGAAGCAAAAAAAAATTTGGCCGGTGAGGTGGGGGGGACACCTTTAGAAAAGCTCTTTCCAACTTAAATACAAAAATACCTAGATAGTAAAGCACACGCATTTTATACTGAACGTTTCACTTCAAGGAAACCTCGCTCTTACTGGAATTTGCCTTCAAAAGCTATTACTCTTTAAAACAATTCTATATAGTCATTTTACAGATTCTAGTAACTGGGCTTCACTCTCATTGAATACCATGTAAGAAAACTTATACTGCAACACTTTGCTATAGTTAAGAAATTTTTTTTATTATTTAGAGAAAAATAATTTAAATGGTGCCTAACTTGGCTCTTCATAAGTCTGTAAAACAGGATACTCGGATTAATGAAACCTAGATAGCTGAATGATTTGGATGAAATAACAGGGCGAAACAATTTCTTTAAAGTTCAACAATAATTATTCAAACACAGTTTAAATTAATGGTCCACACTGTACAAGAGTAAAAATACAAAAGATCTTATCTACGGGCTGTAGGCTTAGGTATGGCGAACAATTATGACAGCTACACTATCCAAAGTACGGATTACTAGTATCTTACTGTATGGGCTACATTTCTCAGCTTGGAGTTGTTCAATGTTACATACAGTAGCCCAACAACTTGCAGCTATGCCGCAATCCGTTTGCAGTCTTCATCCGAGGCATTTTTGTGCAAATTTTCAATCAAAGCTTCTCCTGCTCCACAAAGGTGTTGCCTCAGTCACTGCTGCCTACAGACTAGGTGACTTACTTCCCGAACCTGTTCTAGGTAGCACGCCAATTCACCCTTGCCATCTTGACCACTACCCACAGCCACTTTCGTTTGAAATAAAATAGCACTAGCTTTAACATAGCACTTATTTCTTTACGTTTTTCCTAAGGGTGACCGTTTCTTAAACTGTCAAATTTACAGCAATATGAACAATTTATACACACAAATATTTTTAAAATTACCGTAATATACAATTTACATAGTA
Organism: Schistocerca gregaria; assembly: GCF_023897955.1. Taxonomy (NCBI): domain Eukaryota; kingdom Metazoa; phylum Arthropoda; class Insecta; order Orthoptera; family Acrididae; genus Schistocerca; species Schistocerca gregaria. Next base: position 892,967,846 of record NC_064922.1, read on the forward strand.
TTTTACATACATTTCTCACATACAGAGCGAACAACTTCAATCTCCAGTATAGTACACTTTACTTTACATATACAGAAAATGTAGTACAACATGCGATAATTTTAAAAGCAAAAATATTTAAAAGTGTAGATCAACCATAGACAAGTAATGTTATATATTAACTTGCGTTCAGAGTCAACCGACAGAGCCTGCACCATTCAACAGTGCGCTGTACATCATGCTGCAGATAGATACGAACTTCTAGGAATGCTAGTTTCTTATAGACAACCGCATCATTTGCGGACAGTCTCAAATAACTTTGTACGCTTTCTACAAGTTCATTTACGTACGTTCTAAATATTAACGGTCCTACGACAGTTCCTAGGAGTACTCCTGAAATTACCTGTACGTCCGCCGATTTTGTTCCGTTAACGGCGACCTTCCGAGCTATACCTGCAAGGAAGTCTTGTATCCAGTCGTAAGTCATTTCTAATACTCTGTAAGCTCATAATTTTCCCCGTAATCGATAGTGCGAAACGGTGTCAAATGCCTTCCAGGAGTCATGGAACAGAACATTACTTGAACACCGTCGTCTAAAGCACTATGGACCTCATAGAGGCAGAGAGTGAGCTGAGTTTTGCAAGTTCTCTGTTTGCAGAACCCTTGTTGATTTTTATAGAGCAAGTTTGCGCTCTCCAAAAACGACTTAATTCCTGAGTATAATACATGTCGCATAATTCTACAAGAGATAGACGACAGTGACACAGACCTGTTATTATGTGGGTCTGCCCTACGACAGTCCTGGAAAAGGAGATGACCTTCGGTTTGTTCCAGCCGTTGTATACCAGACGTTGCACTAGTGAACTACGATAAACTGATGTTAGGAGGAGATCAAATTATTTCGCATATCGTTCTAGAATCTTAAAGTGTCTCATCTGACACCTTTCCATCGCAAAGTGATTGTAAAGTGGTGTCCAAAATTAAAGCAACAAACAGTTATTTCCCCGTCCTGCGTCTAATTTACGACATAAAACTGTCTACAGGATGTCTACCATCTTGTTCCGCACGGAAGATGGCATTCTGGTCAACGGACGACCATGCCAACTATGACGTCAGGGCACCTATGAAAAAAAAGGCTGTTTCTCCCAGGTAGTCCCAAGTCCACAATCGCTGTGTACACAGTCACAGGCGATGCAGTACGGCACAGAGAAGATACGTACGAGGGCCATAGCAAGAACGGAAGCAGGACATGGCTCACTGCGAATCGTTCTGTGGTTTCTCGAATGTAGCGACAGTTTAGAGAGAGACAAAAACTGTATTCCGAAGACCAGGTCAGCGTCGACTACGTGTGGCTTCAGAAAAGAGAACAATCATTCAGCTGTATGGGCACGACAGTTCCGCCTTAGTACTGCACGGCAACTGGCATGGGAGCTCGCAGCGTCCACTGGTTGTGTTGTATAGAGACAAACAGTGTGCAGGAGGCTTCGGCAAACTGTCGGAGACCTGCTGTGTGTCGACGTCTGACGCTTCTTTCACTGAAGGGAACGCCTGCAGGCAGTCATCAGTATGCCACCTGGGTGGTCCAATACTGGGGCAATGTTGTTTCCACAGATGAGTCCAGATTTCGTCTGGAGAGTGACTCTCGACGAATTAGCATGTGGAGAAACCTTGGAACACGATTTGGCGTCCCAGACATTGTGGAAAGAGACCGACATCGAGGAGCACCCGTAATGTTGTTGGCAAGGATTATGTTTACCACTGGAATTGTACGGGTGAATCGACAAGGTTCAACTGCTGCAGGTATCGTGAAGAGATCTTGGTACCTTATGTGCGGTTGTTGCAAGGAGCTGTGGGCCCAGACTTCGTATTGATGGGCGATAACGCTCGACCTTCTAGAGAACGGGTGGTTGATGTTGTCTTTATAACCGAAGAATTTGCACACATGGTTTGGCCTGCTCGCTCTCCCGTTTTGAATCCTATAGAGAATGTCTGGTATGCACTAGGGAGATGGCTTGCATCACTTCAGCATCAACTAACCATCCTCCAACATTGAGACCAGCTCAACATCACACTGATAACATCATTCATAGCTTGCCCAGTCGTTGGTATGCCTGTATTGCTCCCAGAGAGGCTCACATCCCATACTGAGCATATTAACAGAATCTTCCGTCGGTTCTTGGTAGAACAACATTATAATAAATGAAAAGCACCAGTTTGCTTTTGTTCTACAATATTACTTTTATTGTTAACCGGTTTTCGGCATACAAGGCCATCTTCAGACATTTGCCATCCTCAGACATTTACTAAGTATTATCACCGAAGAAGTTAAATGTTAGCACACAACATTGGAAGAGAAGTAACACATCTAGACAGATGTAGAAACATACAGTAAGTAACATCTTTGCAATGAAAAAGTAAAAACTGAACTGTACATGAATAACAATGGAGTAGACAGGAAAACCTCTACCACAAAATAGGAACAGCATGCTTACATAACAGTTTCTGTTAATAAACAAAACTCATAAAATAAAATAAAATCTGAACTAGATAAGGCTTCGTCAGGAGGTATGAAACATGGAGAGTGATACAAAAACATTAAAAGAAGAGACAGTTGGCTCTGAGCACTATGGGACTTAAAATCTATGGTCATCAGTCCCTAGAACTAAGAACTACTTAAACCTAACTAACCTAAGGACATCACACACATCCATGCCCGAGGCAGGATTCGAATCTGCGACAGTAGCGGTCGCGCGGTTCCAGACTGTAGCGCCTAGAACCGCAGGGCCACCTAGGTCGGCTCACTAACATGACAGATCTTGAATATGGTATCTGTGAGATCGAACAAAGATTAGACTCTCACGTAAATAACATTAAAGTCAGCGTGAGCGATTTACAAACCCAGATAGATGATGTCGATGCTAAGTTGCAGGAACAAAATAGAACAGTTTGCAGTAAATTAAACAGTCTTGAATTGTGAGTAGTGGGTACTCAAGTTCGTATGGGTATTATAAATTCGGTTATCAGTGACATACAAAGCCAAATTAAAATTGCAAATGACACCATGGAAGAAAAAATTAAAACTATTGTCACTGAGTACGTGAACGAACTAGGCGCAAATACAAATGCTAGAATAGACAGTGTCTTTTCCATGTTTGAATCCTCTGATGCTAACATTGGTCGGAACTTTTCGGTAGAAGTGTGTAAATCTACCGCGGACGACTCTTTGAAACATTATAGTGAAGTGACAAAGGCAGCAAACCAACTGACAGGCGTAAATAATATAGGGGAACGGGTGGAAAACATTGCCCAACGCCTTTCAGATGTCAATATTAGCATAAAGATAAATAACGTCACTGCAGGTATACGTCCCACAGTTAATAGAGAATTTGAGGAATGGATCGACTCGAGAGAACACTACATAGAGAACAAAGTACAATCCGAGCTGCAAGAAGCAGGTAAATCTGGCACGGTTGATATCTTAACTGTTCCTGGAACATCCGGTGACACTCTGTCTAGTGAACTTGGAGAAATTAGAAGAGCCTTTAGTCATAATCTTCCCGAGTGGAAACAACAATTAACTAACGACATTGATCAGCTTCAGAGACAAGTAAAATAATTGCAGACCGCTAGTTATAGTGACTACCCGCATTCCCCACCAGCAAATAGTACACGTGACAAAATTTCAACATCACGTGGTCACAATCATCAGTTCAATTAATGAGAGATGAAAGTGTTTTAAAACATAGAGTTTTCCAGCCGTTCATACCGGAAAAGCGGAACTTTCACCCCATTGATTTTCTCAGATGTTTCTCCAGAAACTTGGAATGACAAACAACGAATTCACGTTAGGATATGTCCAAGGAGAGGGGGAAATCTGGGGTACAGACATCATAGTCAAATGCTACACATATGTCGATTTTGAGAGACACTTTCTGAATAAGTTTTGAAGCTCTGGTATCCAGCTAAGCCTCCGAAAGGAGGTGTATAACGCTGAACCCTTTAACACCAAAGGAGGAGGTCCTACCAGTTACTTTGAAAAACATTTACGCAAAATCCAATATTGGGACACGCCCATCTCCACGAAAGATGTCATTATGATTTTAAAATCTAAACTTCCAGTCTCAATCAGAGAAAAATTGGTTACTGTAAATGAGGGCGACCAAGAAGTTTTTCTTTCCGTGCTTGATAACCTAGACAGGATACATGAGGAAGTGCGTGCGAGTGCACAGAACAATTATAATAATGGACCTTCCGCTCCGCAACAGCACGCTGCAAACGGTAGCGATGGAACGTCATACCAACCTAACACCGATCAGCCTCACGTGCAGCCTTATAATAATAACAACAACCTTAATCGCCGTAACGGAAAGCCACACAATAAATATCGAAACCAAAACTGATATAAACCCAGTTGCCACACTACGTAGCAACAGTGTCGTAATTCACCGTTAAACTATAATGGCAGTTACCAGTACCACAATAACAGAAAGCGTAATGGAAATCACAGTGGGGGGAGGCGATGGAATAACTATAACAAACAACAGCAGTATAATCTGCAATGTAACTTTACTCCATCACCACAAATGAATTTTGCTCAACCTCCGAATACGACACTTCCTCAGCAACCAAATGAGCAGTTCAGAAACAATGCGCAAAACAATCCGCCAAATTCTTTTCAGAACACGGCAAGTCAGAACAATCCGGGAAACTCAACTATCTTTTATACGTACGCAAATCACGTGCCGAATATTGTGCAAAATGAAACACCTTTAAATGAATCAGTTTGTATGGAATACTAACGCCAGTTATCAACCGAATAGGCAACAGAATAGTGCTCAAGTAAAAGTAATTGAAATTTCATCTAAACCTAACGCGGAAAACCAGTAGCAGCTTCTTCCTGCCTCCTCGGGGTAGCTGCGGAACAATCGGGGCGCATCTTCATTAAGGAACACATCAATGTAATTAGTTATGAAGACGACTGTCACTTACGAAACGACCTGTTGAACGAAAATGACACATGCGAAAACGAAGAAATGTGGGAAAACCAGGTCCAGGCATCACATTTCTGACATACATACACTCCTGGAAATGGAAAAAAGAACACATTGACACCGGTGTGTCAGACCCACCATACTTGCTCCGGACACTGCGAGAGGGCTGTACAAGCAATGATCACACGCACGGCACAACGGACACACCAGGAACCGCGGTGTTGGCCGTCGAATGGCGCTAGCTGCGCAGCATTTGTGCACCGCCGCCGTCAGTGTCAGCCAGTTTGCCGTGGCATACGGAGCTCCACCGCAGTCTTTAACACTGGTAGCATGTCGCGACAGCGTGGACGTGAACCGTATGCGCAGTTGACGGACTTTGAGCGAGGGCGTATAGTGGGCATGCGGGAGGCCGGGTGGACGTACCGCCGAACTGCTCAACACATGGGGCGTGAGGTCTCCACAGTACATCGATGTTGTCGCCAGTGGTCGGCGGAAGGTGCACGTGCCCGTCGACCTGGGACCGGACCGCAGCGACGCACGGATGCGCGCCAAGACCGTAGGATCCTACGCAGTGCCGTAGGGGACCGCACCGCCACTTCCCAGCAAATTAGGGACACTGTTGTTCCTGGGGTATCGGCGAGGACCATTCGCAACCGTCTCCATGAAGCTGGGCTACGGTCCCGCACACCGTTAGGCCGTCTTCCGCTCACGCCCCAACATCGTGCAGCCCGCCTCCAGTGGTGTCGCGACAGGCGTGAATGGAGGGACGAATGGAGACGTGTCGTCTTCAGCGATGAGAGTCGCTTCTGCCTTGGTGCCAATGATGGTCGTATGCTTGTTTGGCGCCGTGCAGGTGACCGCCACAATCAGGACTGCATACGACCGAGGCACACAGGGCCAACACCCGGCATCATGGTGTGGGGAGCGATCTCCTACACTGGCCGTACACCTCTGGTGATCGTCGAGGGGACACCGTCATCGAACCCATCGTTCTACCATTCCTAGACCGGTAAGGGAACTTGCTGTTCCAACAGGACAATGCACGTCCGCATGTATCCCGTGCCACCCAACGTGCTCTAGAAGGTGTAAGTCAACTACCCTGGCCAGCAAGATCTCCGGATCTGTCCCCCATTGAGCATGTTTGGGACTGGATGAAGCGTCGTCTCACGCGGTCTGCACGTCCAGCACGAACGCTGGTCCAACTGAGGCGCCAGGTGGAAATGGCATGGCAAGCCGTTCCACAGGACTACATCCAGCATCTCTACGATCGTCTCCATGGGAGAATAGCAGCCTGCATTGCTGCGAAAGGTGGATATACACTGTACTATTGCCGACATTGTGCATGCTCTGTTGCCTGTGTCTATGTGCCTGTGGTTCTGTCAGTGTGATCATGTGATGTATCTGACCCCAGGAATGTGTCAATAAAGTTTCCCCTTCCTGGGACAATGAATTCACGGTGTTCTTATTTCAATTTCCAGGAGTGTATTATTGCTATTATTGATACGGGTGCCAACAAAAATGTTTTATCTATGTGCGTAAATAAGAAAGTGTGCTATGTTATTTATATTCTTTCAACCCCCTTCAAGGATGTACTGTATCCGGAGCTGTGGGCTCGCTGGTACAGAGAGTCAGCATACAAATACAAGCACAGATACAATTCGAATCAAGCAGTATATCGCGTACATTTTTAGTGGTTAAGAAATTCTCCATTCCATGTTTACTGGGAATGGAGTTTCTAAGTAAAAATCACGTCATTATCGATCTTGATGCAGGTAAGTGTAAATTAAGACTCAGCGATCCAGAATTAGTTATACATCTGATGAGGACAAAAGTCAGAATATCCAGCCTTGAACGGAAAGTAAAGGTCCGCAAACTCTCTTTCAGGCAACAGTATTACAGCGGATTTGACTTGTCAGATGACGTCGACAGTGACCCTGACTTATTACCCACTGCAAAAGAATTACGTATGAAAAACTTGGAAATAGACGGACTAAACGATCGACAAAGATGTGAACTTCATTACTTGTTAGCTAAGTTTGTCAATATCTCTTCCAGGAAACCAGGCATCATAGCTAACTATGAATTCGACATGAAGGTGAAACACCATGATACCTTTTGTAAAACGACCTATTCTGTTCCGCAGGCCCGTAAGGAAGCAATTGAGCAAGAAATTCGTAAGATGCTAATGTGGAAAATCGTAGAACCATCCAACTCTTCATATAGTAGCCCATTATTGACTATTTTCCAGCAGGACGAAAGCGTTAGACTTGTGTTAAACGCGAGAAATATCAACAAGATCGTCATACCAGTATGTACACGACCTGAAGCCCTGGAAGAACAATCACAAAAATTCCGTGGTGTGAAATCTCTGTCTTCAATTGACCTCCGATTTAGCTATTGGCAGATAAAACTATCCTCATCATCCTGGATGTATACAACATTCATCTTGTCTGGTCACTCTTCTCATTTTCGAGTAGTTCCATTTGGGCTTAACATTATTCAGGTGTTTTTATTGCAACAGTTGATTATGTGCTAGGTCCGGAGTTACTTAATCAAATACCCATCTACGTTGATGACTTACTTATAGCGAAAGTGTCCTGGGAGAAACATTTGCCAGTAATACAAAAGATTTTTCAAAGATTTTCTGATTTCAGAGTTAGAGCTAACCAAGAAAAATCTAAATTTGCAAAGAGATAAGTACAGTTTTTAGGACATTTATTTACTTCAGAGGGACTCTGTCCTGATCCCAGCAAGTTATCAGTTATAAGAAATTTTCCTGTACATTCCACTAAAAGGCAATTAAAAGGTTCATCGGATTAACTTCATTCTTTTGTGATTTCATTCCAGATCAGTCAATGAACAGTCCAGCGTTGTTGAATTTACTCAGGAAAAACTTCCACTGGATGTGAACTTCAGAATGTCAGAATGCCTTTGACAAAATTAAAGAAGCTCTCCTAATGAGTAACATCTTAAGTCTTCCCAACATGAGTTTAGACTAATGTATTTCTTGCGATGGATCATTTCAAGGATTAGGTTCCTATTTGTTTCAAATAGACAAAACCGGCGACAAAGATGAAATCAAAATAATCAGTTTCGCCAATAGAGTTCTAACCAAGTGTGAGAGATCGTACTCGGTATCTGAATTAGGATTAGAGGTTGTGGGGCCTTTTTGCCGTTTTAATTACTGTATTCATGGACATAAAATCAAGATATACTCAGATCATCAAGAGCTATGCTTTCTACTCTCCTGCAAACTTTATCATCCTAGGCTTACCCGATGGTGCCTGTTTTAACATGAGTATGATTTTGAAATTACTTACATAAATGGCAAGCGTACAATTATTGCTGATGCATTGTCACGTTTGCGGGAAGGATTTCCGGAGCCTACTGAATTAATAGAACAGATTTCTAATCATAAGATAATTTTCATGAAAGATCCTCTGCATCGGAGTTACTTTATTCGCCTTTGCTGTCAAATGAACACTCTTCAAGACACAGATGCAATTGGTTAAAAATTAAGCAACATATTCAAAACAATCCAGATCATACGTTGTCAAAATTCTATAAACTACACAACGGAGTTTTGTTTCATCGAACTTCTGTTTTAACAGGAAGGTGGTGTGTCTGTATTCGGAAGATTATGTTGAACATCTCATCTGGTATACTCACCTCTCCTGGGGTCATTATGTCCAGGAGAAATTTAAATATAAAATTTCAGCTTATTGTTACTTACCCAATCTTCACAAGAAAGTTCACAAACTATTAAGAAAGTGAAACATGTACTGAAAGACCTAACCAAATGGTCAGTTTAGATTATGCAGGTCCCCTTCCTCAGGGAAGAGGAGTGACGTATCTGGTCTCTTTGTTAGATCTTTTTACCAAGCATGTAAGACTCTATGCTATGCAGTCATCCAACGCACTTCCACTGATCAGACGAATTGAAAATGACTATTTTCCTCGCTTTGGAAAACCTGAAGCCATATTCTGATAACGCATCAACTTTTGTAGGGAGACAGTGGAAAAATTTTCTTGCCACCAACAACACCAGACAAATTTTGATATCACAATACAGACCACAAGAAATCTTTAAAGAGTTCAGTCATTTCATCCGAACTTATATTCCAAATCAGCAGACCCACTGTATTCATTTCTTCACACACTTTGAAGAAATTGTTAATAACGTACCTCATACATCCACTGGTGTCACACCATCCGAATTAATTTCTAAACAACTAGACAGAAATGAATGGGTAGACCCTATTCCTAAAATACAACACCCAGAAGTAACACTAGACGACAAGTTGAGGCAAGCTCTCATATCTTTAACCACCCACACCAACTTAAGGAAATAAGCGCATGACAAGCACATTCGTAAAATTTTATCGTATCATGTAAATGAGCGAGTGCTACTAAAGACCCACTTCAAACCATCTTTGATTCACCACAAGAATCAGAAGTGTCAGCACTTATATGAAGGACCAGTTATCATTCCAAGAAAGCCGCACATTGGTTGTATGTTAGCCGATCCTGTATCCAGATGAATAAAAGGACTGTATTACCAAACAGACTTAAAGAAATACCGAGTAAATCATTGAAGATATCTGCTGAGTTAAGTTGCTCAACGTTTATACATAATTATAAATTGTCATACTATCTGAAAAGTAGAAGCATATACAAGATGAACACAATATTAGTATACTGTTGACAGGCCTCAACGAGAGAATTAAATCGTGTGAGCATCTGAAATGTAATGCATTTATTAGTTGGAGAGCAAGTTTTGCCTTAGATGTAAGCTGGTTTTAAGTTAATTGAACCATAAACGGCCACAGCCAAAGAGCTGACAAAATACGTAATATAGTAGGGATGTGCTAAGTGCCACCTGCTACAACTAGTTTTAAGAATAGCAAAGCTCTCTCCTGAAAAATGAAATAAATGAAATTGATCATTTGGACCAGAGTTACTGCTCACATAAGAACATTGGTTATAGTTGCGTACTCTAACGAGGTTAATGTTATTTTATGAATAAGGCGTCTTTGACGACAATTTCTATAAGACCACTAGTGAAACACAGCAAATAACGGCAGCAACTTAGCAAGTAAGATTCAAGTAAGTCATTAACAATCCAGGTAACATGAATAAGATCATACGCGCTCTTAAAAAATTTTGTGTGAAGCCTCTGAGACGAGATGCTTGTTTTCAGAAAACTACTTTACGATGCACGGAACAGAAAGTAGGCAACAGACTCCGTTTACCCTTAGTGCTAATGCATGCGTTAAGTAATTTTAAATGTGTATAGAGTGATGCCTAGAAATCTGAATCATACAATGTTGATACTACTGTATCGATAATATGATACTAAATACTTGTCATGAAGAAGCTAGGGTGATAATGAACAATTTATGTGAAGCTCGTCATTTCATACATCACTATTATTCTTTACTCTATTCTGTTCTATTATGTTTTCCTCTATTCTGAAACCCTACCTTCCTAACTTACCATTTTGAGGGCTGACTGAGAGCACAATACATACAGACAGTAAGTATGGATAGTCGTAAGACATTGGTTCTTTTCTTTTCGCGAACCGCGAATTCAATTGTGATTTGTTGTGTGAAATTGCACATTAGGGAACGACTTGCTTCCTAATTTCCGTTGGTGGAATCTTGAACTTGAGCTGTTCGCTACGTCAACAAGACTACATTGACTTTGTCTTCGAAATACCGAAGTAATTAATGGAGAGAAAATAAAAGAGCTGAAATTTAGAAAAGAGCAACTATTGTGAAAAGAAAACAATAAAAGGACTCAGAACTAGGTATAAACCCAATGTGCTAATGGAAGCACTAGTTATGAATAGGAGACACGTTTTTCGTAGGGCCTCGTAGTCACAGAGGCTATCTTTTGTAAACAATTTCTAGACATAGTATATATACCAATGGTTAATTGTACTTTACAGTAATGAAACAATTACTCTTTAATGGACAATTATGAATTGCTACGTGTGAACTGACTATAGACAAGCAGTTAATGGACACGTATAAAAGTGGGGCGTGTGAACCTTAACATCACGACCAAAAACATGTGGACACGAATTAATAGTACTGCGTGAACTGAAAAAAGTGATAACTATATGGACACGTGAGGAATGCCGCTTGTGAAATAATGTTATGAGTACTTGTTCCGCATAGCAACGATGTAGGAGCCGAACAATGCAAGTGAATAAGTATTGTACTTACCTCAACTGGTACTGTACACTTTTCTACAGAAATATTCTTCTTCACAGTTGTGGAAGCTGCCGTGTCTGGCTGCTCCCGTATTCCCGAGTCGATGAAAGCGTGTAAAATTTATAACATGGTTGGTAGCCACCAAATAGTCTGCCTCGCGCGGAATACTTGTTAACGGCGCTGTAAATCCGACAAGTTACTGCGACGTGACGATGACGCACGGCTCAAACACTGAGTACGCTGCGCGCTCAACAATCAGCATTTCTCTGTGCACAGAGCGCGACAACCATATGTGTTTGAAACACTTTTAATGTGAAATATGATGAGACAGTGAGGTAAGCACTCATATACTTTATAAAGTCACAAAGACACTAATAAAAAAATTGGAAATTGCTACAGAAATATTGACAGAATCACTTTATGGACCAGGTCGTGTCATGACGAAACGTGTCATACTAAATAAAACAAGAAAGTTAAATCCATACGATAACTAAGCACTCACAAGAGAATAAGACTTTATTTACAGAAAAATTGTTATCCTTATCTTCTCATATTTCCTTTTAGACTAAGTTATTAGTAACTAAACACACTCTAATAATGATTTTATCTGTATTTTTCATGTGCGGAACATGAATGGAAGCTCGAACATTTGTCAAGTGAGATAAAGGCAGCCACAGAACCAGTCTTCCATTTCCTGATCCACGACGTAATCCCAACGTACCATCGCGCCCAGACAGCCACTTCAACCTCCACAGTGAAAGTGATGCCCTACGTTTCCTTCACTGTGAAAGTGCAATCAATTCCCCCACTTATGTGTTGTGCCACCATTTCCAGCTGAAGTTCTACCACTCCCAGTGAAAATCATACCTACCCAAGTGTTGTGAAAATTTTTTTGAGCAGCTGATGAATGCAAGAAATCTGTAAAGTGTTACGTGCAAGAAATCTTCGTTGAAATCACAATGAAAGTATTCATGTAATATGTCACTGTAGAACAAAAATATTAATTCTTTGTAATATATTTTGCCAAGAGCGCACATTGCACGAAGACTGCTTCTGAAGGCAAATAATCTATTTCTTCATTTTACTGAATGTTTGTTATGACATGTATAATGTACCTACGTACGTATATCTTTACCCTAAGAAATGAGTATCTGTTATCCTAGTAAAATACGTTAGAAGCTCTAATACTCAACTGCCATGTATTTGCACTATTAACAGGTCATAATCAACTACATGCTTGTGAAAGTGTACCTGTTATCACTTATGTCAACTGCTTTCTTTAGTATCATATGTGAGATACAAAATTTAATCTACTGTAAAGGATTGTAAGGAATAGGCCCAATTTGTTTGACGAAAGCAATAATGTTACGTCTGTGCGCGAGTCGTGATGAGCCGCTCGGGATCATCCCTGCTCACGCGGGAAACAATGTCATATTATTATTGGGTTTCGGATGCTATGTAAATAAAATATTTGTCGTAAAAGAGAAGAACAGCCATCGAGCTGTAGTTGGTAAAATGTTATATTTTTGCAATGTGAGTCTACACAAAGACGCGCGTCCATCATTAAATGCTTCAAATAAACACAATGACCCGCTGGTCTCAGCTATTTAAATCGTTGCCGCTTCGCTCGATCGTAATAAGATGCGAAACATATGAATGATAAAAATATATCTGTTGTTATGTATAGTTCTAGAGACTTGATTGCCTTCTACTATTTCGTTGGTGACTGTGACGAAGTGCAGTGTAGCATAGCTACAAGTTATACTATACTTTGTGTACTAAAAATAATGTAAATCTTCGAGCAAACGCTTCGAAAAACCGTGTGACGCGATGATATACTCATGCGCACGCAAGGACATCTAATTTCAAGAAAATACTGGACAGACAAAACAGGACTTTGTTGTAGCATGCAATGTGTGAACGATATATCAAGTGAGAGTTTTATGTTCCTTAGACATCTGTGTACGTTCAGTAGTATCGATTCTTTTAGAATATATTGATGAGCCATATTGAAATCTTTTTCATTCTATTCTTTTCTTTAAGTAACCTCAGTGTTCTTTTGATGTATGCGAGTTATGTTACATGTCAGTTCGTTATAGCGGTATCTCGGTTGTTTTCGTGAGGCTACTAATGTGTTTAATCTCAGATTTGATGACCATTACCAAAACCCACTTTCGTGTATCCATATCCTCCTTTTTTTTCAAAAAAAAGACCGTTTATGTCCCTTACGTATTTGTATCAAAGAATCAGATTGCGTGTGCGTGAACGCAATCCGGGTTAAATGTCAGGCTCAAGTCACCTTTGCGTAATCAGACATTATTCATCCTGACCACAATCGTGAACCGACGCAACACAGTTTAAACTTTACTCTATCTCTCCGACTTACACCAAAAATCTGCAGAGAAATTGCCGTGAGTGCAGAATCTAGTATAAATTGCATTATCATTGTCATCGAATTGGTATGGGTGGAGGTTATATTTAACAGCCGAACTAAGTTAATAATTGGCTCCTTCTACCGACCCCCAGACTCCGATGATATAGGTGCGGAACAGTTCAGAGAAAATTTGAGTCTCGTAACAAATAAATACCCCACTCATACGGTTATAGCTGGTGGGGACTTCAATCTTCCCTCGATATGTTGGCAAAAATACTTGTTCATAACCGGTGGTAAGCAGAAAACATCTTCCGAGATTGTCCTAAATGCTTTCTCCGAAAATTACTTCGAGCAGTTAGTCCACGAACCCACGCAACAGCAATTGAGAGATTCATACCTCATAAATTGGTAAGAGATGGAACGGATCCTTCGTGGTACACAAAACAGGTCCGAACGCTATTGCAGACGCAACGGAAAAAGCATGCGAAGTTCAGAAGAACGCGAAATCCGGAAGATTGGCTAAAATTTACAGAAGCGCGAAATTTGGCACGGACTTCAATGCGAGATGCCTTTGATAGGTTCCACAACGAAACATTGTTTCCAAATTTGGTAGAAAATCCGAAGAAATTCTGGTCGTATGTAAAGTATACAAGCGGCAAGACGCAGCCAATACCTTCGCTGCGCAGTGCCGATGGTACTGTTATCGACGACTGTGCCGCTAAAGCGGAGTTATTGAACGCAGTTTTCCGAAATTCCTTCACCAAGGAAGACGAATTGAATATTACAGAATTTGAAACATGAACAGCTGCTAGCATGAGTTTCTTAGAAGTAGATACCTTAGGGGTTGCGAAGCAACTCAAAGCGCTTGATACGGGCACGTCTTCAGGTCCAGATTGTATACTGATTACGTTCCTTTCAGATTACGCTGATACAATAGCTCCCTACATAGCAATCATATACAACTTCTCGCTCACCGATAGATCTGTACCTACAGATTGGAAAATTGCGCAGGTCGCACCAGTGTTCAGGAAGGGTAGTAGGAGTAATCCATTTAACTACAGACCTATATCATTGACGTCGGTCTGCAGTAGGGTTTTGGAGCATATACTGTATTCAAACATTATGAATCACCTCGAAGGAAACGATCTATTGATCTATTGACACGTAATCAGCATGGCTTCAGAAAACACCGCTCTTGTGCACCGCAGCTAGCTCTTTATTCGCACGAAGTAATGGCCGCTATCGACAGGGGATCTCAAGTTGATTCCGTATTTCTAGACTTCCGGAAAGCTTTTGACACCGTTCCTCACAAGGGACTTCTAATCAAGCTGCGGGCCTATAGGGTATCGTCTCAGTTGTGCGACTGGATTCGTGATTTCCTGTCGGGAAGGTCGCAGTTCGTAGTAATAGACGGCAAATCATCGAGTAAAACTGAAGTGATATCAGGTGTTCCTCAGGGAAGCGTCCTGGGACCTCTGCTGTTCCTGATCTATATAAATAACCTGGGTGACAATCTGAGCAGTTCTCTTAGGTTGTTCGTGTATGATGCTGTAATTTACCGTCTATTGAGGTAATCTGAAGACCAGTATAAGTTGCAAAGCGATTTAGAAAAGATTGTTCTATGGTGTGGCAGGTGGCAGTTGACGCGAAATAACGAAAAGTGTGGGGTGATCCACATGAGTTCCCAAAGAAATCCGTTGGAATTCGATTACTCGATAAATCGTACAATTCTCAAGGCTGTCAATTCAACTAAGTACCTGGGTGTTAAAATTACGAACAACTTCAGTTGGAAAGACCACATAGATAATATTGTGGGGAAGGCGAGCCAAAGGTTGCGTTTCATTGGCAGGACACTTAGAAGATGCAACAAGTCCACTAAAGAGACAGCTTACACTACACTCGTTCGTCCTCTGTTAGAATATTGCTGCGCGGTGTGGGAGCCTTACCAGATGGGATTGACGGAGGACATCGAAAGGGTGCAAAAAATGGCAGCTCGTTTTGTATTATCACGTAATAGGGGAGAGAGTGCGGCAGATATGATACACGAATTGGGATGGAAGTCATTACAGCAAAGATGTTTTCCGTCGCGGCGAGATCTTTTTACGAAATTTCAGTCACCAACTTTCTCTTCCGAATGCGAAAATATTTTGTTGAGCCCAACCTACATATGTAGGAATGATCATCAAAATACGAGAAATCAGAGCTCGAACAGAAAGGTTTGTGTGTTGGTTTTTCCCGCGCGCTGTTTCGGAGTGGAATGGTAGAGAGATAGTATGATTGTGGTTCGATGAACCCTCTGCCAAGCACTTAAATGTGAATTGCAGAGTAGTCATGTAGATGTAGATGTAGATGTAGATCATTAGTATTTGTAATATTATCTATATCACATTACTATCAATATGTCACATTATCGCTATTTCATCCTTTCTTTCGCCATTTATACTAGAATCTGGACTCAGCACACAAGCTGAAATTTTTTATCTTTATCGTATACTCCACAGTAGCAAATTTAGTCCTGAATTCCTATACCAGAAATCTTCAGGTTACAGTGACATTTATAAATTACAGTAGCGAGCAGAATGTAGTTATCTGTAGAAATTTGCAACCTTCTGTCAGTTTACATAGTTTATTTACAGTGCGTAGTGTATATATTTCATAGTTATCTACAGCACTAGAGATTATTTTTGTAAATTGTTCAGATAAGATACAGGTAACTAGCATTTAGCAATAGCTTCGTTGTTTTGGCTCATTATGTGCATTAAGCAGCAGAAAGTGATGATTTCAATTAATTTTATGAATTGACAAATACATCAACTTGGCAATGGATGTGTGTTGTCACAGTGCGTCACGAATCAGGTGATGCAGAAAGTGCACCTGTACAGATTACTGGAAAATAAATGTAACTGACTTGTTAGCAAAGTTTGAGTCAACTGTGGGTGTCATTATTCGTATCAGCCAAGATCAAACTAGTATCACATATCCTGGTGCTGAATGACTAATCTGTATCACACAAAGTATTAACACATTAGATTCTATTGCTCAAAAGCGAACCCACATTGCAGTAAAATTAACACTACAGATTTTATTGCATAAAAGAATAATTCAGTAGGTTCTATTAACAAAAACTTTAGCGGGATGAAATCAAAAATACAAAGAAAATGATCAGTTCACGGCTGAGCTGAGCCGATTAGCCAATGATCAAGTGAAACTAGTGAAACTGTATTTCGCTAAATGGTTGGAATTTCGAACGAGATAGACACATTGAAGAGAATCTTGAAGAGAAGGATTCGTCAATGGGAATGTCCCTCTGAACCACGGAACACAACAAAGAAATAATTCAACATACACTGAGGTGACAATAGCCATGGAATACCTCCTAACATCGTTATGGACGTCCTATGCCCGGCGGAATCCAGCAGCTTGATGCGGCATAATCTCAACAAGTAGTGGGAAGCCCCTTGTAAAAATACTGGGAAGATGCTGTCTCTATAGTCATCCATACTTGGGAAAGTATTGCCACGGCAGGATTTCGTGCACGAACTGACGTCTCCGTTACATCTCATAAATCTTCTCTGGAATTCATGTGGACGGGTCTGGGTGGCAAAATCATTCACTCTAATACTCAATAATGTTCTTCAAACCAATCACGAACAACGGCGGTCCATTCACAAGGCGCACTGGCATCTATAAAAATTCCATCTTTGTTTGGGAACATAAAGTCCACGAACGGCTGCAGATGGTTTTGTAACCAAACTCTCCGATTCCAGCGTGAGACCAATTTGCACAAATTAATAAAATACACAAACGCTTGTAACCAAACTTCTTGAAATTTTTAGTAACAGGGAAGATATTTCTTTTTAACTAAGAAAATAGCAATTTTTAGCGAATATGAAAGCTGTGCTTGCTCTTTAATGTTTGACACATGCAGAACAATTGTATACATCAATGGATGAAATTAGTTTCGTCGACTTGCCGGGGCGACGGAGCTGGGCTACGTAGGGTTTCCTACCGTGGGGTTTCCTACAAGGGTGCAGCAGGTAGCGAAGCTGTCCCGAGCAACCAGTTCCCTAACGAGGTGTTTGCGGACTGAGCCTCCACCACGGCATGTCTACCCCATTTGCTCACCCTCTGCAGGTGTTGTCACCGTTTCTCAGACAGTGTCGTCGTCGATAGCTTTCGTTCCGTGCGCTTTCCTAAACGACTTCTGTTCTATGCGGTGTACACGATGGAAACGATAACAACAACGAAAGGGAGGCCGTGTCTTGTCAAGGATGGTCATCGCTACCGTTTTTATGGGAAAAATGAAGAATATAGGAACGGGATGTGCGTCAATTATGAGTGGAGTAGGTTCAAAGGCAATTTAAAAATTGCAAATGGTGAAATCGTTGCTCAACAGCAACATTCTTGTCCACCTGACAAAACAGATGTTGAGATAAAGAAAAGACCACATAATTGCAAAATGGTTGAAATGGCTCTGAGCACTATGGGACTTAACATCTGACGTCATTAGTCCCCTAGAACTTAGAACTACTTAAACTAAGGACATCACACACATCCATCCCCGAGGCAGGATTAGAACCTGCGACACTGAAGTGCCTAGAACCGCTCGGCCACTGCGGCCGGCTACACAATTGCAGAAAAAGAGATAGTGAAGAAAAGGCAGTGCCTGAAGCCCAAATTTTTAAGCAGGAATATCAAGATTTGAAAGACAAAGGATTAGAATTCGTGGAATATATTCCGAATTATGACGGCTCCAAGACACAATTATGTAAGGCGAAAAGAGGAGCTATTGGGACAACCCAGAATCCTCGCTCTGGTTCGGAAATTTACCTTGGCGAAAACCTTTTGAAATTAACGGAAGGTAACAGGTTTTTGAAGACTGATGATGGCTATGCTCCAGGCAAGAGACTTCTAGTATTTGCTTGTGAAGAAGCAGAGAAAATCCTTTGTGACAATGGAAATATGCTTCTGGATGGGACATTTGACAGCTGTTCGAAACAGTTCAAACGATTGCACACAATCCATGTCGACATCGGAAGTGCAGAAGATGCAACTAAGATATTTCCCATTTTATTTCCTTTGCTGCCAGACAAAAGTCAAAATTCATATGCAAGACTTTTTTCTGGATTGAAATCTAAGATGCCTGGGTGGTCACCAAAAACTACAGTGCTATATTTCGAAATAGTTACAATTAAAGCAATGAATTCAGTGTTCCCTGAAACACAACTTTCCAGTTGTAATTTTCACTTTAACCAGTGTCTGTGGAAGAAGATACAGGAACTCGGATTAACGGAAGACTACAGGGATAGGGAGGAAGCGTGGATTTTAATAATGGAATAAGTGCCCAGTGGACAGAAGATCACAGTATTTGCAGACTATATGGTTGATCAGTGGATGTAAAATCCTAATATACCTATTGAAATGTGGATTGTTTTTAACCAACGACACTGAACGACGAATATTGTCGAAGGTTGGCATAGAAAACTGAACTCCTCAGTAAATCAGAAACATACAAATGTGTACTTTCTGAGTCAAAAGCTGAATGCTATTTTTGGAATTAAAAAATATTTCATTGGCCAACCTCTTAAAAAAAGAAAGAAAAGGTACATAGATCTTGACAAAAGAACAAAACACATTATGAAAACATATGAAGACTTTGGAGATTTAAAAAGGTGTTTAAAATCTCTATCCTTTTTACAAAAAATTGAATAAGTACTTACGATTGATCAGGAAAAAAGGATACCAATTTGCTTCTGTAATGTTGAAAAACAACAATAACAACAAAGACAACAAAAAATAAACAATAACAATAATAACAAAAATAAACAACAATAACAACAAAAAATAAATAAAAATTAATAAAATGGAAAAATGGAAAACAAAAACATTTTAATATGCCTATGTACTACGTGCATAGTCAGTCCTAAGCCTGGATAAAATGTGAAGGGATGTTCTTATTTTCATGTCAGTCGAAAAGTTCACTGTTACGATATTTATTTGTAGTCGGAAACACGAGCCTCATCACGGAGAGGGTCTAGAGATTCGAAAATTGGATGATAAAAAATTTACCGTGATGTTCTTTGTGAAAAATTCTGGGATTTGCTGTGGGCCTTAAAAATATTCTTGTTTCAAAACGTTTACCAGCATCAATAATTTTGCAAAGTTAACTTGCCGATTCTGGAGTTTCGTCATATATGTCATACGAAACTAATTACTTGTATCTGGTGGATCTTATTTCACAAAAGTACGCTTTTAACGGTATTTCTAAAGCTCTAACACAAAATATGCTATTTACTGAATTTTTAGCTCAACAAAACTGAAATTGTACTTGGTAAATTTCTTACATAACACTGTCACTCGTCGTGTGAAGCTTCCAGAAGAAGGCGGAATGAGGACTCAGAGAGCTGGTTGCCCACTTTTCTGTCAGAGTCTTCTAAACACGATCACATTAGCCTTTATTGTGCTCCAGCAGGAGCATTTTTCAGCTGATTATTATGTAGTTCATTTTATAAAGATGAAATTCCAACTAGATGAACTTTGGTGGAGTCATCTATATTAAGCAATGAATTTTATCATCTGTAGACATCAAGAACAACACTCTAGTTATCGAGACTTTATACGCCGCATCTAGCCATAGGAAAATATTCTGTAATTTTTTTCAGATGAACACGCCCCTTATCTAATTACAAACAGTAAATCCGGCGTTGCCCGGATATTTATTCATTCCAGTTTTATGTCAGTTCATCCTTTCTTCCCTCATCTCTCTTGTCCATTTAGTCCTATCTCGCCTCTCTATTCACCTCCTCCTTCCGCCCATCCGTCGCTATCTCCTCCATCTGCCCCCTTCTCTCACAACACTTCTTCCTCCTCTCCATCCTCCTCTCCTTCTCCATCCATCTTCCCATCTCTGTCCACCTCCTCCTCCCCTTTTTTTACTAGTACATCAGTTTTACAATAACAACCCTAATATATGTATTTATTACAGTGTTCCATTAGTCATTCACCACCTTCCCTCTTTCTCTGTTTACCTGCTGCTCCCTCTCTCTTTTAATCTGTTTCTCTCACTTCTCTGGATGCACCTCCTCCCCCTCCTAACCACCATCACGTTCTCCTCTCTCCGCCTCTGTCATGCATCTCCTCTTTCCCTATCTATGAAAAAATACGTATATCTGCAAACTTTCATGTTGACTGACGAAACGATGCTGAATTTATTTAAAGGTTTGCCAATCCTCCGGCATCCAGCATACGTTGGCTTGTATAAATACCTTCATCACGAAAACATACATACATTGGACAACTCCCAAGCTGATCAGTCAAACGGTGTGTAATTGTGTTGTAAGGTACCCTCTGCCATAAACCGTATGAAATTCCACGTAGACGGTGAGGTTCCCCATGTTTTGAAAATCAAATGTACAAAATTTCATCAAGATCGAAGCAGCACTGTGGCTTCTGTTGAAATCCGTAACTAAAGTTCCCTCCATCATGCACTGAACGAAGTTTTGAGTAGACAGTGACCTTCCACTTGGTTTGGGAAATAGGGATTGATTTTTATACACCCCATTCGCTCTATGCCCACTTAGTTGCGAAACATAAATAATAGATTCAAACAACTGAAATAGTGTAATGATTTCTGTCGTATAAGGGGCAACATAGCTATTAAATATAAGCAGCGAGATTACGAGAGCACTCACTTTCAGTGTTACGCAAAATAACGTTATACCTTGGAAATTATCACGACACAAAATGAAGATGATAAGCAATATGAGACTTACTTCCTTTGGCGTTTGAAACTCTCGGAGAACTCCTGTGAGGAGGGGGAAGGGGGCAGCCACAGGAGCCTCAATTTGTTTTGCCGGCCCGGGCCACTGACATGTTTAGTGCGCCACTGCTCGTAGGAAACCCCACGGTAGGAAACCCCACGACACCCGGAGTTGCTAGCCGGCTGACCCCCGTGTCCTCCGGTACACCAGAAAAAAACTGGTCCCTTCTCACAGAGAAGCCGAAAGGTTTTACCGCTCAGTTGAGAATCGGCATTTACTCTCCACTTCGAATTGTTAATTGTCATGCTGACTTAATGTATGTTTAATTATTTGTGACCTTGCACAGCCTAACAGGATGTAAATTTAATGTTCAGGTTGCTAATTTATTACGAAAGTCTCTCCAAAGCGATATGTGGAGAACAGGCTTTCTTTTTGGACCTGTTTTGACACGCACTGAAGGGAAAAACACTGTACAATTGCTTAACTGCTTAAGTCATAGTTTTATCAGCACTTTAGTATTGAGTTGTAGGCTGGTTCCTATCTCAGCTCGTTACAGTTCGACTGTGAATATATTATTTTACCAGTATTTGGGGTCGCCAGATCTGAAGGTGCAATTTAACTCCACTGTTTCTGAAATTATATTACTTCTGTTCAGAAATAATTTAGTTTAATAAAATGTTTCAATTTTCGTACTTGGAATCAAGATGTATGCATAGTGTGTGATTGTGATGTAGCACTATGACTACTTTCTTCATATATGACTGTTATTAAGAAAACAGGATTTTATAGCTTGAAATAAGTGAATTTAATGTCAAGAAATTTATTAGTAAATACTTTAGCAAAATGATCTTTGTTTTTATGTTTAACACACTTGTAACTTTGAAGCGTTTTTTAGTGGCTTCACTAACAATCACTGAAATAATGACAACCTTGTATTGTCGCTATTCTGAAATATTTTCTAACGATCCTTTTATCGTTTGAATTTACGCAGTATCAGTTAAAACCATTGGCAAAGAAATGAAAATACAGTTTTTTGGAAATGTCACTGAAATAACTTTGAACAGAATTGTTAGTCACAGTTTCTATTCAGAAAACGAACACGTGAGAAATTGACTGTAACGCAAATTTACAATCCTGTCCACTTCGATTTAATAAAAAAGTTCTTGCCTTAATGAATGTAGCGGTGGTAGTGCTGTTGTTGTAGAATGTTCTATGCATAAAGGTTGGGCTCTTCATGTCTCCAGTAAGGTGGAATTAATATATTGCTTTTACGCCGTTTACAGTATTCATTATATTACGTAACAAAATTCCATCATAGATTAACCTTGGATAATCCTACTTTCCAAGAGAGTTAATTTCCAGAGACGTCAACAGTACACAAATGTCACTGCAACACCATCTTTGACACCAATTACCACAGTTTTAGCGCTCTTTACAATTCACATCGCGCGACGTATCACCGCTATGAATGCAAGGTTTCCTCGCGTGGGCTCTTCTACAACAGTATTACACTTGCCTCTTTTCATTCTGCCGATGAACCCTGTGTGCATAACCGATGGTTGACAAATCGTTGTGGATCCTCATGTTTTCTATTTACATTTGCAAATTTTTTATATTATAAGTCCCCAATATCACTGTCTTTACATTTATAATTAACATCCAATATTTTACTCTTAGTTTCATAAGCAAATATTAGTTTTTGCTTCTTATAACTTGCAACATCTTGTTACTATTGACATATGATGTATCGGTTTTGGAACTATTTGCTTAAAGAAAACTGTTTACAAATATATTATCCAATATAAATTGTATCATTACAAATACGCCGCATTTTTTGCATAAAAGGCTTTCTAGAAATATTTAATCAAATTTGCTTTCTATCATTACATATGTCCCGGATTTAGCTAAATTATCCTGTAAGGATCACTTCAAAGAAATGTTTCTTTGGACAACGTAACTCTCATCGAATTATTAGCCCTTAAAAACCTTTTTATATCTTCCAACGTATGACATACATAGTCAGAAAACTCAATTACTCATATATGTAACTAAGAAATTTATTAACCAATACCTTTTTTCACAATACTTACTGTGCCTATTATTACATAGGGTATTATTTCCATACTTTTCTGTAGCTTACTCGATGGGTGTAGGCAGACATATGTACAACCCGTACTTGGTTGTTTGTCATACCGTCTGTCCATAACTCTGAGCAAAATTGCGAGCCATTGTCCAACAATACAATTTTTGGTTTACCTTTTTTTCCAACATAATGTAGAGCAGAGCTTCCCAACTTGTGGTTCGCATTTCTAGGGGGTCCACGGCCACCTTTCACCAAATCGTGTAAAATTATTGAATAAAAATGTGAAAATCAAATTCATAACTATTTTTTTTTTTTCGTGTGAGAATCATGTGTACTTTTACTTCAAGTCGTATTCCCAAGCAGCCTTTGAGTTTCCTAAGTGAGACCGCATACACAATTTAGTGCCGGAGAACGCTTCTCTGATCGACTGTTTCGCAGCAGTACGGGCGACGTTTGTACGCCGGCTCACGGCGCTAGATGTGCTGAAAGTTATTACGCATGCACGGAGCGAGCTTTGTCGACCAATCAAAGCGCTCGCTGGCACGTATGCGGCCCCAGGCATCATTAAATGTTAAACTTGCTTTGTCAGTGCACTACTACTTCATAAGTTGATTTTTGGAGAGTTTATTGCTTCTAAAATGGATCGGTGGCTGAAATCAGGATCGTTGAAGAAGGGTACAATTTCTCCAACGCCTTCACTACAAGGGAAGTTTCCAGTTGAAATGAATAAGGAAGGAGGACGATCAAAGGAAGAACGATCACAAGAAGCTCCACAGCCGGATTTATTATGTGAAAACGCTGCTAGTTCTCCATTGGTTACAACATCCTGTGGAAGTAGAATAACGAAGAAGTACAAAGGAAGCTATTTAGAAATGTGCCTTATGGAGACAAAGGAGGGTAAAGCTCACTGTGTAATTTGTGTTCGTGTACTTCCGATCAGATCAATGGTTCCAGTTAAATTGCGCCGTCATTTTGAAGGTACTCACCCGAAACTCCAGGCTAAAGACATCGATTTTTTCGAAAGGAAGAGTGCTGAATTAGCTGCTTCTCAGCATTGTATAAAAACTCATGCAAAAACGATTAATGAAAATTCATTAAAACCTTCTTTCTTGGTTAGTTATCAAGTGGCAAAAACAGCCAAAGCTCATACCACTGCAGAAAATCTCATAAAGCCGTATGTTAATGATATTGTTTCTTGCGTGCTATACGAAAAGACAGTAAAGCTTGTACCTTCGGTGCCATTATCAAACAAAAATTTCAAGAGACGCATTGTTCACATGTCAAATGATGTGAAATACACTCTTCTTTCTTGCATTCAACACAATTCATGTTCTCTGCAGGTAGATGAATCCACTGATGTTGCCGGATTAGCGATTTTATTGGCTTTTGTCCGTTATGATGGAGGACCTCGTATTGTGCAGACCACTACGTGCCACCACAACACGTGCTGAAATATTTCGTCTATTGGATGATTTTTTAAGGAATAACAAAGTTTCATGGTCTAATTGCATAGATGTGTGCACAGATGGTGCAAAAGCTATGACAGGTCCTACAGTCGGAGCAATAACGAAAATAAAATAAAACGCCAAGAATTGGAGCAGCAGTCATTGTGCTCTCTACAGATACGCTTTAGGTACGAAACAAATGCCTGTTTCGTTCAAGAAAGTCTTAGACGAATCCTTTCAAATCATTAACTACATAAAATCAAGGCTGTTGAAGTCAAGACTTTTCAGAATACTGTGTGAAGATACGGGAAGCCTTCATCGTTTCCTGCTACTCCACAGAAGTGAGGTAGCTCTCACGCGGGAATGCACTCTCTCGGTTGCACGAATTAAGATTGTAAGTCTTAGCTTTCCTTTTGGAGCATAGTACCAAATTAGTAGACCTTATTAATGACGAAAATTGACAGTGTATACTTGCCTATTTGTCAGATATTTTCTCCAAAATGAACGAAATGAATATTTCACTCCAAGAGCAAAGTGAAACAAAGGTCAAACAAAGGTCTCTGCTATCGACAAAGTTCTAGCATTCAAGAGGAAAATCAGTTTTTGGGCAGAGAGTGTTGATAAGGAGGATGCCGAGTGTTTACCTCTTCTCAGGGAGTTTTTGAAAAACAAAATATTGACGCTTGGGAAGAATTTGTTTCATCAAATCCTGGAACATCTCCGAAGCTCGATGTCATTGTTGAGGCATTGTTTCAAAACAGCTGAAGATGAGAAGCTGCAGAGATACGTGGGTGCTCAACCCGTTTACTGTATCCAAAAAGCTGAACATTATATCATCAGATGAATATGTTTTGTTGATAGAAATTGCCACAGACCCTACTTTGAAATCAAGTTTTGACATTGACGGTTACTCACACTTTTGGATCCGTTTGGATAACAGGAAATACTATCCCCTTGTTGAAAAGGCAAAACGTGTACTTCTTCCGTTTGCCACAACATACATGTGTGAATTTGGATTCTCAATCTATGTTGCCCACAAAACTAAGCTGTCTAGATGCGGAACCAGACATCAGTCTCCAGTTGTCAAGAATTGAACCCAACTTTTCAAAATTATGTCAGCAGAAGCA
This sequence comes from Schistocerca gregaria, assembly GCF_023897955.1. NCBI lineage: Eukaryota > Metazoa > Arthropoda > Insecta > Orthoptera > Acrididae > Schistocerca > Schistocerca gregaria. The sequence goes on from NC_064922.1 coordinate 892,993,823, forward strand.
CCCTCAGCCATCACATTAGGATTGCATCATTATTCCTACAGACTCATCTATAGTAAAGAAGAAAGCATTTTTCTTCGCAGATGCTCAGTGAACGTACCTGCACTATAACTCTATAGGAATTTTATTTCTGTGTTCTATCATTTACAAAATAATTATTAATTGAATTCTGTTGGCATTGATATTTTTGTTACGAAAATTAAAATGATCTCTAAAGCTAATTTCTTTTCATATAATATATTCTGTCCTCTCAGTTAAAATATGGCCTGCCTACACTTCAATTTCAATTACTTGCTAGTACTCTGACACTATATTGTGGCAACTGGCTGCGAGCGTAATCAAATGAGACCTTTTCACATGCCACCTTGTAAAAGATAAACCTCCTCTGCCAGAATTGTTTCCTTTGAAAAAAAAAAGTCTTATGTTCTGTGAAATGCTTTGTCTTCTTATATAGAAATAAAGGAGTCTGTTTGTTTGTTTTCCTAATCTGTGTACAGTTGAGGCTGACTGCCACCATATAGTGTCCAAGTAGTAGTTGAAGTTGTCAGGTGTGGCTAAACTGTTGCCACGCTGCCTGCCAATTGCCAGCTACCAGCTGACAGTACTCTGCTGCAACGCCGCCTGCTAGCTGCCGGCTATGGACTGACAGCTGCCGTTTAGTAGATAAGCAAAGACGCAAAAATAACTAGACTTTCCGGGCTGTTTACATGGGCACGAAACTCGACTGTGGAAAACGGCTTTATAAAAGCACATTTCCAGACTCGATTTTGAAGTGTTTACCTGACCAACCAAAAGCGGAACTGGGACATCGGCTTACGGAATCCGGTTTTGGAAATGCATCTAAACTGAGTGAATGTATTCCCACACATTGCACAACAGATGTCACAACAGTCCTTTAAAGGTAATTCCTTGGCCTCTTTTCTTTCGTGTTGTGATTGTATCCCAAATCATGGGTCTGCCTCTTTTCTTCACAGCCGCGCGGAATGGCCGCGCAGTCTGGGGCGCCATGTCGTCGTGGACTGCGCAGCCGCTCACACCGGAGGTTCGAGTCCTCCCTAGGGCATGTGTGTGTGTGTGTGTGTGTGTGTGTGTGTGTGTGTGTGTGTGTGTGTGTGTGTGTTGTCCTTAGCGGAAGTTAAAGTTAGGTTAATAGTGTGTAAGACTAGGGACTGATGACCTAAGCAGTTAAGTCCCATAGCCTTTACATACATTTGAACATTGTTCTTCACATTTCATGAAGAACCACACACACACACACACACGACTGTTACGAAATATGCATGCTCCTTACACAACAGTGGCCAAACAGTGGAAGTGACCAGTCCACAAGTGGGAGCTTGTCAACAGCGAACAGTTTGGACGTGACGTTGATTGCTCTTGGAGGAAGGCAGCTCCAACTTGTGAAATGTCAATTACCAAGTAATTTTAATCAAGCTATAGTGAACAAAGGGAGTAAATCCACTAGTAATTGTCTGGATACAGTGGGAATTCAAATTGGATCGTTAATTTCAAGTTTTTTTCATTCATCTCTAAACAAAAGACTACTGAAACATCAAGGTGGGAGGGGGGAATCATTGGAAAGATGGCACTGGCATTAAGAAACTTTCAGTACCCATGGGATTCGCCCTGAAATTTAAAGTTACTGTGCTCTTGACTGACTAGGGGTCGGCCATGGATTTTCGGCTGAAGAAGGGGTCCGCCAGCTGAAAAGTTTGGGAAGCCCTGCTCTAGAGCCATTTTGTTACATAATGCTCCAGCAATTGCTTCTCTTAATGGATACTGTGGGATCCTGCTCACTCGTCTAATATAGGGTGTGTAGGAAGCTGTTTTCTCGGAAATCTAGACCACAATTCAAGCAAAGCATATTAATGGAATTTATTACAGTAAATGAAATTGACAATACTTAACTTTCCCTTTCTACAAAGAGGTGTCGCAAGCAGTTGGCGACATGTAAATAATCAATGTTCTTCGAAGTATACAATTTCCATGCAAGCAGTTAATATAGTCGTTTGGATCACGGCTCGTCTTCCAGTGTGGCTCTTCCAGTGCGACTGCGGCTCTGGGTAGCGGCGCTTATATTCTCTTCGTATAGAGGCCCCTCATATCGTGGTCTCGTTCAAGTCAGCGTTACATTGCCTGATGTCGTCTCACAGACTTCTCTGCTATTACGTTCCAGGCCGACATGTCGATGCTTGATGTTAAGCCGGAACTGATATAGAAAAAACTCTACTGCTACCAAATTGTACGAATTTTTTTTGTGCTAATGTGACGAAAATATTCAGAGATGCTATATCCAACACATCATGTAGTTTAACAATCTACATTGGACCTCTTTTTGTGGCATTCATTACTTTAGCTTTTTGACAGATATGGCAGGATGTAAATCTCTGAGCTACCTTCCTTATCAGACAATTAATTAAAAGTGATACACACTAACAATTTTTCTACACACATTTTGACTTCGCAATGGCCATATGATAACTGAAAAAAAAATCTATCACTTCATTCAGAAATTGTATAGGCCAACATACCCTCCACATTCCTGGGTTAACTATATTTTGTAAATACAATACTCCCTTATATATATCTTGTGTGACATTCTAACATTTACCACATCGGCATCGCAAATTAGATTTATTCTGACTTTAAATCATTCTGTGGGTTCTGACAGTGACTCATATTTTTGTAAGTAACTTATGACATCTTTGCATTCTACATTTTCAAAACAGTTAATCAGGAACATACCATCATTTTCCTCCATATTACTTGCGATATCCGCATTTTCAGGTAATCTAGATAAAGCATCAGGAACATAATTCTCTGTAATCTTAATACACCTGATTTTTATGTCATGCTGTTGCCAAACAGTGCCCATCTTAAGAAACTGATATGTAGCAGCGAAAAATATTGCAAATAAGCCAATTCCTAGTGATGAGCGTATTTTATTGTTTCGTTTTCCCACAAGTACGTCTTAAACTTTTGAAACCGCGAACAATCCCCAGTGCTTCCTTTACAGACACGGTGTAATTTCGCTCAAACTTACTGAAGGTATGGCTGGCAAAAGCGACTGATTCTTGTTCTAGCTTACAATCTCTTTTCTCTTCTTGAAAAAAGGACACTCCTAATCCGTGATTGAAACTGTCCGCTGTCATGTGAAAAGCTTTCCTTTAATTTGGGTGACATAATTTAATCTCTCCAGCCAAACTCTCTTTATATTGCTGAAGGCTACTTCATATTCATTAATCCAAATGAAAGCACTGTTCCTTTTAAGTAACCGATTTAAATTTGCATCTTAAAACGCTTGGTCATTTACGTGAACACATACCTAGAAAAGCCTTTGGTTGTTTTCTTGACTTTTTCGTCTTCACAAATCTCAGATAGCTTTCGCTTTATCAGCATCCTTTTCAATGCCGTTCTCTTTAACAATGTACTCCAGAAAATTTATTCGTTTCCTCACAAAATCACACTTTTTTGCTTCAGCGCCATGCTCCTTCTATCAAAGCTTTAAACACCTTAGCTAATACTGTTAATAACTGTACTCCTGCCAGGTTTTTGTGTCAACAATTAGATTATTAATGCACACTGATATCTCTGAATTTAACTCATTGCCCATTACACTATCTAGTGCTATTATAAACACCGAAACAAAAGTGACCAACATAAAGAGTACAAATTTGTTATGGTAGCCCTTACCAGCAAACAGAAACTCGGTATACCTCCTCGATTTTTTGTCTACGGCTGTCTGCCAAAACTCACCTGTCCAATCGAGACTGTTCGTGTAACGTATATCATGAAAGTCCTGGAGAAATTCCTGAAAATCTCCAGGACGATCTGACTCAAGTTTCAGTATTTTGTTTATTGTTCTTGCACCAATAACTTTTCTTAAACGATCGCATCTTTTATTAACCATCACTATGGCGTTGTTGTACTGACTAGTCCCGGTTTCTGTTACCCACTCGATCATAATATCTAATCCCTTTTGGACTTCAACTTTCTTTGATACCTGTATAGCATTAGGTGCTTTGAAGAAAGGTTCGTGTTCTATTAGACTTAAATGATGTTCGTAACTTACTACCCTTCCTGGTGTATTCGAGAATACCTTCTTTATTCTTCGGCAGTATCTTTATTAACTCCTCTTTTTTTCCAATGATATTTCGACAGCTGATTCCAATATCATCCTAAACTCATTTTCTTTGTGTTCATTTTCGACCACATGACGTACATAATAATCCTCAAAACTATCTCCTAGCCCGTCAGTTGCCCCTAATTGATTTACTTGCTCTCCAGTAATTGACTTTCCTCCAATGAGTTGGCAACCTCGAAATGAGTTCGTAAGGATTTCCCCTCCACCTGACAGATAATCACATTCTGCGCATTATCAACTAAAATTTGCTGTTTTATTAGCCTATCTACACCCAAAATGATATCCCTAATCATTTACCACTAAGAAAGTGTGAGTAATCCTACCACAAAATGAAACAATATCTGATATTTAACCGGTTTTCTCATTTTACCTATGGCTCCTATGAATTTAACTCCTTGCTTTGATCATTTCAAAGAAAGCATAGGAAATGGCACTGACCTGTTTCCCAGTATCTAACAGTACAAACAAACCTTCGCTTCAAATCTCAACTGGTGTGACTGTTTGGGTCCTTGTGTCCTCTTGTCAGTTGTTTTCGCTTTCCCACAATAAATCCTTTTCGATAACCAGGTTTAGCCAGGATACCTGCTCTATGCTTACTTCCTGTTGTTCGTGTGTAGGTTTTCTCCTCCTTTTCTATGTTGTTGGCTACTTTTCCCCCTTGATACTTATCTTCTTCCCCTTGTTCGTCTTCTTCACTATCCTTGTTCAGTATTAGTTTCGTATCATATGGCGTTTCAGCAACTTCATTAGCAGCTTTTTCCATTAACGATATCTTTTTCATTTCTTCTGGGGGAAAGCTAAAATCATCATCGGTATGACATTTTGGTGCATCTGTTTCTTGAGGATAAACTGTGCTCTCTTCTTTGGCTCGACATGCTGCTGGGAATTCTTCAGTTAATCGGTAAATCTCTTTATCATCTTCATCTTCTTCTAACAGTTTCCCATCGGAATCATATATGTAATTTTCTTCTTCATCCTGTACTGACAGTGAATCTTCCGAATATTCTAAGATTTCAGAAAAAATACTGTCAGCTTTCCATTCTTTCTCTTCATAGGTTACGCATCTCATGATCTTACTATCTTCAGACTGGCTTCCGTCATGATGAATATCTGCCTCTATTGAATATACATCAGAATCGATGTGGGTTATTACTAATTTTGTTGTAGGTGTCTCTTCACTTTCCTTTTGTGAAGTTATCTTTCTTTTGACTGTCTGCTCTAAACATTGGTCATGTTCGGAGAATGGGTTTATGTTATCAGACTCTAAAAACCTTTGCATCTTTGTGCAAAGCTTTTTCCTTTTCTTCTTCTCTATCCTTGATTTAGAGCCTCTCGTAAATTTCCTGATTTTCCCATTTTTCAGCCTGTCCTATGTCAGAGAAAGTTTCCAAACCAAAACAACAGTGTCCGAAATGTCATCTAGAGGTACACCTATTGTTACTTCCCGCAACATCATGCCTGATTCCCGTACTTCAGATACTCCTCCTCCGTGGTCCACGATCTCTGCCTCTCTTCCTCTCACTACCCCTTTTTCCGCTTGATGGTTTTCAATACCGTTGAACTCCCTAGTAAATCGTTTATTCTTTATCACTATGCGTCTGTATACCGACAAACTTGTGTAGAAAGCGAGACAATAAAATGACTCTCTGACAGTCTCTCGACGACGAACTCTCGCGACACCTTACCGTGTTCTTTAATGGACCAATACTATTCTAAAACTTCAGTATGAACTCAGTCAATTTCATATTTGTCGTGTCTTAGCACTATCGGCAGTAGCATCAATTGTAAATTAATCTTTTCCTGTTCTCTCATTTAGCTTGGCAGCACCCGTTCGCAGTTCTTAATGAAATCCACAGAGTGTCCGCCTCATCAATTGGCATGAGAATTTCCACGATTTGGGAAGTGGAACATTCCCATCCTTCTTCCATAGTTAGATTCTATTCAGCTGCTCACTGACTCAAAATTGTTGTCTCATTCTCTACGTTGATCAGAATTGACGTGGATTCACTTAAAGGTCGCGTAATCTCGAGAACACTGTCCCTTGTTACTGGTGTTACCAACTGTTGGCTTATATAGCCACCATCTTCGTTCACGCCAACGCCATTAGCAATTGCTTCACTTTTGCTAACGCTGTCTGGCTGTATCTGACTTTTTCGGGCCCCATGTCTCTCAAATTGTTGTTGATGCCTCAATAATAAGTTTATATTATGATACGAACTGTCGTGTGGTCTTAAATTGCTTTTGACTCAGTACTTTGGAAGTTGTCGCCATTTACTTTTAACAATATTCTGGTGTTTTCCGCTAACAGTACTTAAGTACTCACCAGAAAAGTCATAAAAGTCCTGTTACGATCGCCACATTTAACTGAATCTCCAACTGTAGTGTGTGACAAATTTCCCAAAAGTTATTAAAGTACACAAATCCGTGTGTAATGGAGCTCCTTGAAATTTTTTGTAGCAGGGAAAGAGTTTCGTTTAAACTACGCAATTTTCAGCTAAAATGGAAGCTGTGCCTGCTCTTGAAATGTTTGATACATGCAGAATAATACACTCCTGGAAATTGAAATAAGAACACCGTGAATCCATTGTCCCAGGAAGGGGAAACTTTATTGACACATTCCTGGGGTCAGATACATCACATGATCACACTGACACAACCACAGGCACATAGACACAGGCAACAGAGCATGCACAATGTCGGCACTAGTACAGTGTATATCCACCTTTCGCAGCAATGCAGGCTGCTATTCTCCCATGGAGACGATCGTAGAGATGCTGGATGTAGTCCTGTGGAACGGCTTGCCATGACATTTCCAACTGGCGCCTCAGTTGGACCAGCGTTCGTGCTGGACGTGCAGACCGCGTGAGACGACGCTTCATCCAGTCCCAGACATACTCAATGGGGGACAGATCCGGAGATCTTGCTGGCCAGGGTAGTTGACTTACACCTTCTAGAGCACGTTGGGTGGCACAGGATACATGCGGACGTGCATTGTCCTGTTGGAACAGCAAGTTCCCTTGCCGGTCTAGGAATGGTAGAACGATGGGTTCGATGACGGTTTGGATGTACAGTGAACTATTCAGTGTCCCCTCGACGATCACCAGAGGTGTACGGCCAGTGTAGGAGATCACTCCCCACACCATGATGCCGGGTGTTGGCCCTGTGTGCCTCGGTCGTATGCAGTCTTGATTGTGGCGCTCACCTGCACGGCGCCAAACACGCATACGACCATCATTGGCACCAGGGCAGAAGCGAATCTCATCGCTGAAGACGACACGTCTCTATTCGTCCCTCCATTCACGCCTGTCGCGACACCACTGGAGGAGGCCTGCACGATGTTGGGGCGTGAGCGGAAGACGGCCTAACGGTGTGCGGGACCGTAGCCCAGCTTCATGGAGACGGTTGCGAATGGTCCTCGCCGATACCCCAGGAGCAACAGTGTCCCTAATTTGCTGGGAAGTGGCGGTGCGGTCCCCTACGGCACTGCGTAGGATCCTACGGTCTTGGCGTGCATCCGTGCGTCGCTGCGGTCCGGTCGCAGGTCGACGGGCACGTGCACCTTCCGTCGACCACTGGTGACAACATCGATGTACTGTGGAGACCTCACGCCCCACCTGTTGAGCAATTCGGCGGTACATCCACCCGGCCTCCCGCATGCCCACTATACGCCCTCGCTCAAAGTCCGTCAACTGCACATACGGTTCACGTCCACGCTGTCGCGGCATGCTACCAGTGTTAAAGACTGCGATGGAGCTCCGTATGCCACGGCAAACTGGCTGACACTGACGGCGGCGGTGCACAAATGCTGCGCAGCTAGCGCCATTCGACGGCCAACACCGCGGTTCCTGGTGTGTCCGCTGTGCCGTGCGTGTGATCATTTCTTGTGCAGCCCTCTCGCAATGTCCGGTGCAAGTGTGGTGGGTCTGACACACCGGTGTCAATGTTCTTTTTTCCATTTCCAGGAGTGTAGTTTACGTCACTGGATGAAACTTTATTCGCCGAACTCGGCGTTCCGAGAGTTTCTGGCGCAGGGCGCTCCCTTCTCCCAGTGTAAGCGAAAGACTACGTAAAAGGATGTCTAACTATTTGAGACCATTCGTAACCTAAGAGAAGATAAATTTAAATTTTAGGCTGTTAATCAATTATGGACCTCTTTCCAAAGCGATATGTTGCTAACAAGGCTCGATTTGCACTTACTTAGACACACAGCGAAGGGAAACGCAATGTTCAATCACTTCACTGCCTAATTTACACTACTGGCCATTAAAATTGCTACACCACGAAGATGACGTGGTACAGATGCGAAATGCAACCGACAGGAAGAAGATGCTGTGATATGCAATTGATTATCTTTTCAGAGTATTCACACAAGGTTGGCGCCGGTGGCGACACCTACAACGTGCTGGCATGAGGAAAGTTTCCAACCGATTTCTCATACACAAACAGCCGTTCACCGGCGTTGCCTGGTGAAAAGTTGTTGTGATGCCTCGTGTAAGGAGGAGAAATGCGCACCTTCACGTTTCCGACTTTGATAAAGGTCGGATTGTAGCCTATCGCGGTTGCGGTTTATCGTATCGCGACGTTGCTGCTCGCGTTAGTCGAGATCCAATTACTGTTAGCAGAATATGGAATCGGTGGGTTCAGGAGGGTCATACGGAACGCCATGCTGGATCGCAACGGCCTCGTATCATTAGCAGTCGAGACGACAGGAATCTTATCCGCATGGCTGTAACGGATCGTGCAGCCACGTCTCGATCCCTGAGTCAACAGATGGGGACGTTTGCTTGAGAACAACCATCTGCACGAACAGTTCGGCGACGTTTGTAGCAGCGTGAACTATCACCTCGGAGACTTTGGGTGCTGTTACCCTTGACGCTGCATCACAGACAGGAGCGCCTGCGGTGGTGTACTCAACGAGGAACCTGGGTGTACGAATGGCAAAACGTCATTTTCGGATGATTCCAGGTTCTTTTCACAGCATCATGATGGCCGCATCCGTGTATGGCGACATCGCGATGAAAGCACATTGGAAGCGTGTATTCGTCATCGCCATACTGGCGTATCACCCTGCGTGATGGTATGAGGTGCCATTGGTTACACGTCTCGGTCACCTCTTGTTCGTATTGACTGCACTTTGAACAGTGGACGTTACATTTCAGATGTGTTACGACCCGTGGCACTACCCTTCATTCGATCGCTGCGAAACCCTACATTTCAGCAGGATAATGCACGACCGCATGTTGCAGGTCCTGTACGGGCCTTTCCGGATACAGAAAATGTTCGACTGCTAACACGGCCAGCACATTCTCCAGATCTCTCACCAATTGAAAATGTCTGGCCAATAGTAACCGAGCAACTGGCTCGTCACAATACGCCAGTCACAACTCTTGATGAAGAGTGGTATAGTGTTGAAGCTGCATGGGCAGCTGTACCTGTACACGCCATCTAAGCACTGTTTGACTCAATGCCCAAGCGTATCAAGGCGGTTATTACGCCCAGAGGTGGTTGTTCTGGGTACTGATTTCTCAGGATCTATGCACCGAAATTGGGTGAAAATGTAATCACATGTCAGTTCTAGTATAATATATTTGTCCAATGAATACCCGTTTATCATCAGCATTTCTTCTTTGTGTAGCAATTTTAATGGCCAGTAGTGTAGTTTTATCAACAACTTAGCGCTGGGTTGTAGAGTGGTTCTTATCTTTCCTCATCAGATTTCCACCATTGAGAATATTATGTTACACCCCACCCGTCACTTATCTGGTTTTAGCGTGTGTTCACGCTAGGTAATTGACTAACAGATCAACAGAGAGTGAAATACTGCCGCAATATTGGTTAACGCAAGGGGAGTATTAAGGCCCTGTGACTCCTGATTGGATTGCGGTGACTGTGTTGACATTAATTGATTCAGAATTGATCACTTTTAATTAAAAAGGGATGCACTCTGATGTTATATTCAGCTATTGAACACCAGGTGCAAATGTTGAACATAAAATTAATTAAGAAAATGACTTGGGATTTCAACTGCTTGATTGAAAACAGATGCAGTCGATTAGCACAAATTTATTTTAAGTCACGACCTTCAATCATCACATTACATGACTCTCCTACCAGGCAGTGGTAATAAATTGCGTTTGGATGGAGCAAAGCGCGATAACTCAAAAGTAATTCCTATCGACTGACCCAGGCGTAATGCGAAGTGTGAGAAGAATTCTACAACACACGGTCCATGAAACCCTCGTGGGAACTTTGCCGACGTGATCCAACAAATTAATCAGTGGCCGGAGAGGGCGCAATATCACCGAATGCAGTGTGGCGGAGCGGCGTCATTTTGTGGACGTCGGCCGACCTCGTGGTGCTGCAAGGCTGCGCTCGTCTATTCACTCCTAGCTATCTTGCTCAGTACATAGCTGGACCAAAAATTCCTATCTCCAAGCTCAATCATTCCATTTGCTAAGTCCTAAACTTCTGAGATGCTCACTCTTTCTCAGGCAAGCTCAGTGAAGAACGCCACGTCTGCACTCTAAGCAAGCTGAGAATGGAAGACCTCTATGGACTTCTCACATTCCGCTCTTGGCCTCACTTTCCCGTCCAGCAAAATCACTTACACCAATTGCAGCGCAAGTCGCGTTAATTATGCGTCGCTTCCCAGCGCCAACCAATGCCTGCTCTGTGAAGTGAACAAATTCCCACAAAATTCCCCTACCTCTCAACTTCTGCTCTTTAGCTCCTCGCAGGCCACCCATCAAGGTTAGCGTCTGCACAAACACCAATTTCTCTGGAATTCTGACCCCCAGGAGAGTACTTCAAATTCCTTGGTCCTACGTTCCCATCGGAGGCCGGTGTATTTCATTCTGTCGCTCTTCACCTGATTTACTTCAGACTCTGCGGACCGTGAATTCAGCGTGAAGTTGCTATAGTCACGAATACGCATATTTTGACCTCTGTTGATCGCCCCACCGTAGCTTTGCGGGGCTTTCTCTCACGTTCCACTGAAAACAGGACAACGGACATTTATCAACAGGTGTACAAGTTCTCCGTCTGCTTCCCAGTACACCAACATGGGGTCAACCACCCACTCACTGTCACTCGTCTTAAGGCGGCTGGAGGCTGCGCCCCGTTACCGGTTTATCTAAGCTTTTGCCGTTCTAAGCTGCCTTTTGTCACTTCCCAGGCTGACATGCAGGGTCCATGGACTCTTGAGGTTGTGTCCATACCAGTACACGTCCATCCGCTCAATATAATTTGAAACGAGACTCATCTGAGCAGGCTACATATTTCCAGTCATCAGTAGTCCAATGTCGTTGTTGACGGACCCAAGCTTTCTGTCATGCAATCGTCAAGGTTACACGAGTGGCCATATCGATTATGTTTCGGTGAATGGTTCGCACGGTGACACTTGTTGATGAGCCGGCATTGATATCTGTAGCTATTTGAGGAATGGTTGCACTTCTGTCACTTTGAACGATTTTCTTCAGTCGTTGTTGGACATGTTCTTGCAGGATTTTTTCTGTCTGCAGCGATGTCGAAGATCTGATGTTTTACCAGATTCCTGACATTCACGGTACCCTTGTGAAATGGTCGTTCGAGGAGATCTCCACATCATAGCTACCTTCTAGACGCTGTGTCCCATCGCTCGTGCCCCGTGTGTAACACCACTTTCAAACCAACTTAAACCTTTATAACCTGGCGTTGCAGCAGCAGTACCCGGTATAAAACTGTGCCAGACAGTCGTTGTCTTATACAGGCGTTGTCGCCCCATTGCTGTATTCTACCTGTTTACATATCTCTGTATTTGAATGCGCATGGCTATACCAGTTTCTCTGCCGCTTCAATGTACAATGTACAATGCAATGTTTTTAATTTTCGAGAAGGACGATCGCAGCACATCTGCACTTCGAACAAGTTTCAAAAGTGCATTAAGAACAACAAGATCCAGAAAACCGTTCTCCGAATGGGAGTTTGTAAAAAAGAGTCCCACTGATGCTGCAGAAGTTTTGTGTCCTGTGAACGTTAGCACGTTTCAAGAAATCGGCATTTCCAAACAAACAGTGACACGACGTATAAGGTTTATAGACGTCGATGTCCGCAAGCACTTAATAAATAAACCTGGGAACGTTGTTGATTTCTCTGTTGCATTGGATGAAACATTAAATCTTACAGATGCAGCTCAGGTAGTGATAGATACGAGGTGCCGATAACGGTTTGCCTGTAACAGAATGTGTTTGGTACGTAGTGTCCTTTAAAGGGACTAAGGCAATTGTAGACTTGTAATTGCTTATTCACAGTGACCACGGATGGAACCTTGGAAACGGGAGGCCTTCAGGGAGGACTCATAGCACTGATGGGCAAAACGATGGGCCTCACATAAGGAGCGTTGTGTGGAATTCACTGCATTATACATCGAAAGGCGTTTTGTGGAAAATCAGTAACGTTAGAAGACGAGCACCTTTCTGTACAAACTGCAACCTGTCTGAAAACACATGGGCTTACGAATCAGCAGTTCTGACAGTTCTTGGTAGAATTAAAAGAGCAATACGGCGATGTACCTTACTATACCGAAGTACGCTGGCTCAGTCGAGGTAAAATGCTGAGATTTTTTTGATTTACGTTTGGCCTTAGAACATATCTAACACGAGAACGGAAAGAGTGAGCTACTTAGCACTCATATACAACCGCTCGCTCACCGATAGATCTGTACCTACAGATTGGAAAATTGCGCAGGTCGCACCAGTGTTCAAGAAGGGTAGTAGGAGTAATCCATTTAACTACAGCCCTATATCATTGACGTCGGTTTGCAGTAGGGTTTTGGAGCATATACTGTATTCAAACATTATGAATCACCTCGAAGGGAACGATCTATTGACACGTAATCAGCATGGCTTCAGAAAACATCGCTCTTGTGCAACGCAGCTAGCTCTTTATTCGCACGAAGTAATGGCCGCTATCGACAGGGGATCTCAAGTTGATTCCGTATTTCTAGATTTCCGGAAAGCTTTTGACACCGTTCCTCATAAGCGACTTCTAATCAAGCTGCGGAGCTATGGGGTATCGTCTCAGTTGTGCGACTGGATTCGTGATTTCCTGTCAGGAAGGTCGCAGTTCGTAGTAATAGACGGCAAATCATCGAGTAAAACTGAAGTGATATCAGGTGTTCCCCAGGGAGGCGTCCTGGGGCCTCTACTGTTCCTGATCTATATAAATGACCTGGGTGACAATCTGAGTAGTTGTCTTAGACTGTTCGCAGATGATGCTGTAATTTACCGTCTAGTAAGGTCATCCGAAGACCAGTATCAGCTGCAAAGCGATTTAGAAAAGATTGCTGTATGGTGTGTCAGGTGGCAGTTGACGCTAAATAACGAAAAGTGTGAGATGATCCACATGAGTTCCAAAAGAAATCCGTTGGAATTCGATTACTCGATAAATAGTACAATTCTCAAGGCTGTCAATTCAACTAAGTACGTGGGTGTTAAAATTACGAACAACTTCAGTTGGAAGGACCACATAGATAATATTGTCGGGAAGGCGAGCGAAAGGTTGCGTTTCATTGGCAGGACACTTAGAAGATGCAACAAGTCCACTAAAGAGACAGCTTACACTACACTCGTTCGTCCTCTGTTAGAATATTGCTGCGCGGTGTAGGATCCTTACCAGGTGGGATTGACGGAGGACATCGAAAGGGTGCAAAAAAGGGCAGCTCGTTTTGTATTATCGCGTTATAGGGGAGAGAGTGTGGCAGATATGATACACGAGTTGGGATGGAAGTCATTACAGCATAGACGTTTTTCGTCGCGGCGAGACCTTTTTACGAAATTTCAGTCACCAACTTTCTCTTCCGAATGCGAAAATATTTTGTTGAGCCCAACCTACATAGGTAGGAATGATCATCAAAATAAAATAAGAGAAATTAGAGCTCGAACAGAAAGGTTTAGGTGTTCATTTTTCCCGCTCGCTGTTCGGGAGTGGAATAGTAGAGAGATAGTATGATTGTGGTTCGATGAACCCTCTGCCAAGCACTTAAATGTGAATTGCAGAGTAGTCATGTAGATGTAGAAAATTAGAAGAGCCTGGCAGGATATCAAAGCTAGCACTTCTGGTGGACATTACGTCTCACCTGAAGAACCAGAATGTCAGTCTGCAAGGTGAAAATGATGTAACTTTTGGGATGTTGGAAAAAGTAAATGCTTTTGAAAGGAAGCTTGCTGTTGGGGAGAGCCGCCTATTGTCTGAAAACATGGCACGTTTCCTTACTCTTCATTTGCCCCACGACTGTGTTAGATTTCAAGAATATGTGTCAATCATTGTAAAAATTAAGTGCAGGATTTGTAGATGGTACGAGTGTGTCTCCTATCATTCGTTGCCTTGCGAGGCCGTTTCCAGCATCAGTTGAAGAGGCTCCGAATCATCTTCAAATGAAACTGACCGACTTGCAGTGCAATCTGAATGACAAGATCTTTGCAGTATGAGGTACAAAATAAATTTACGTAACCTTCCTCAGCAAGAATTTCCACGCCTGCACCACTAAATTGAAAGAGGTACGTTCACGTTCGCATCTAGTTATGTGCGTGAAAGATGGAAATGAACAAACCAGGATTTCGATCGAGTATTAGTGACGAAAATCTTCGCAACTGCTTGAGTTTATAAATGAGCCAAGCGTTTGTGCCTGACAGTAATTTGTCGTTTCTCGTCACCTATGATAAATACACAAAGGAGCCTGGGTTCGATTCCCGGTTAGGGCAGGAGATTTTCTCCGCTCAGTGACTGGGTGTTGTGTTGTCCTCATCATCATTTCATCCCCATCTCCGACGAACAAGTCGCCCAATGTGGCATCGAAGGCAATAAGTACTTGCCCTCGGCGGCCGAACTTCCCGGATTGGGGAACTCCCTGCCCACAATGCCGTACAGTCATTTCCATTTTTACCTATGATAAACATGTTTCTGATTTCTTTCTTTCCTAACTCGAAATTACTATTTAGTAACTGTGCCTCATCCTGCTCCATGTTACATAGGCGAACATTGTTAACTGAAAAATCGGCCGTTAAACAGGTTGTTCAAGTTATACTTACACGCTTAAAAATAATGGTTTATTTATTGAGAGATATAGTTCATACTCTTGCCATGAAGGGATTTAGATACGTACCAAGGGTGTGAAACCAATCCGCGATATTTATGCACCATTTATTTTTACATTTTCTTTTATAACCGCAACGATTGTTGATCTGGCTATGGAATAACACGATACTTTCCCATGATTGCGTTGCAAGCGATAAAAGGAGCTCAAGACTGCTCCAGGTACGGTGTATGCCAGCTAGTGGGTAAAGCGTAGCCGCAACTTCTGTGCTTAGATACGTATACTAAAATAGCGGTGACGGTTCTGTTTTCCCGTTACCCCTTGTGCACACTGTGACCATGAAGTTGTCCATGTGTAGCAGATCCGCACGTTTACAGAATCACTGTCCAACCATGGTATATGGGCATATTACTTCTCCAAGACCCCCAAGGCAGACTTCCCATCGCGCCCCCTCACATTTAATGGTGAAATAGGCCAGTAGATAGCCCGTCAAAAACTGAACACATATCGTTAAAAGAGGGGTACTGAACTGTGAAAAAATATAAAAATAGAAACAGTTAACGGTCCAAACTCAAGCTATGCAACGTAAAGAAAATTGCAATAATAATGGCGTCGTGGTTGTGTGGTCAAGTTCTTGGACTGTAAAGTGGGAGATCCGTGTTCTAATCTCCCTCGTGCCCATTTCTTTTTCCATGAAATTATGAACTTTCCGTCCAGTCACTGACATGTTCGTTCTCCTTCACTAATGTAGGCAATTATCATGTGATAAGAATCTATTACCGTGGCAAGTAAATTTGATGAATAGCGAGAGGAGGTACCGCATAGACCTCTCACAGAAATGAAAACAACAGACAAACATATGGAAAGTGCCCCTAAAGGCGGAAGAATCAGCAACGATCAACAGCATGAGAATGCAGAAGGCAATGGAAACCACTGCATTAAAGACAGGTAACGTGTATCCACAGGACATGTGACCTGTAATTGAAGAAGTGTCATAATGATTTCCTCATTCACAAAAGATTCCGCAATAGTCCCCGATTCGGATCTGCCAAGGGAGAAGGTACCATGAGAAAAATATGGAATCTCAGAACCTTGAATGTGGTAGGGAAACTAGAAAATCTGAAAAGGGGAACGCAAGAGGTCAGTCTAGATATAGAAGGGGTCAGTGAAGTGAAGTGGAGAGAAGATAAGAATTTCTGGTCAGATGAGTATAGGGTAATATCAACAGCAGCAGAAAATGGTCTAACGGGAGTAGGCTTCGCTACGAATAGGAAGCTAGGGTAAAGAGTGTGTTACTGTGAACAGTTCAGTGATAAGGTTGTTCTTATCAGAATCGACAGCAAACCAACACCGACATCGATATTCAGGTATACATACCGACGTCTCAAGCTGAAGATGAAGAGATAAAGAAAGTGTTTGAGGATATTGAAAGGATAATACAGTATGTAAAGGCATACAAAAATGTAATAGTCATGGGAGATAGGAATGCTGTTGTAGGGGGAAGGAATAGAAGAAAATTTTACAGCGATTAGGGTTTCTGGACAAGGAATGAGAGAGGAGAAAGACTAATTGTGTTCTGTAACAAGTTTCAGTTAGCGGATACTCTGCTCAAGAATCACAAGCGGAGGAGGTATACATGGAAAGGGCCGCGTGATACGGAAAGATTTCTGTTCGATTACATCGTGGTTAGACAGAGATTCCGAAAGAAGATACTGGATTGTATGACATACCCAGGAGCATATTTAGACACGGATCACAATATAGTAGTGACGAAGAACAGGCTAAAGTTTAAAACATTAGTCAGGAAGAATTAATACTCAAAGGAGTGGGATGCGGAAGTACTAAGAAATATCGAGGCACGGTTGAAGTTCTCTGAGGCTATAGATGCAGCAATAAGGAATAGCTCAGTACAGTTGAAGAGGAGTGGACATCTCCAAAAAGGGCCATCACAGAAGTTGGGAAGGAAAACATAGGTACAAAGAAGATAAGCAAACCATGGATAACGAAGAAATACTTCATTTGATCGATGAAATGAGGAGGTATATATAAATGACCTTGTGGATAACATCAGAAGTTCACTGAGGCTTTTTGCGGATGATGTAGTATATTGAGAGGTTATAACAACGGAAAATTCTACTGAAATGCAGGAGGATCTGCAACGAATTGATTCATGGTGCAGGGAATGGCAATTGAATCTCAATGTACACCAGTGTAATGTGCTGCGAATAAACAGAAAGAAAGATCCTTTATCATTTAACTACATATAGCAGGTCAGCTACTGGAAGCAGTTAATTCCATAAATTATCTGGGAGTGCGCATTAGGAGTGATTTACAATGGAATGACTGTATAAAATTGATCGTCGGTAGAGCAGATGCCAGACTGAGATTCATTGGAAGAATCCTAAGGAAATGCAGTCGAAAACAAAGGAAGTAGGTTACAGTACACTTGTTCCCCCACTGCTTGAATACTGCTCACCGGTGTGGGATCCGTGCCAGATAGGGCTGACAGAAGAGACAAAGAAGATCCAACGGAGGATCATTTAGTAATCACGAAAGCGTTACGGATATGACAGATAAACCCCAGTGGAAGACTGCAAGAGAGACGCTCAGAAGCTCCGTACGGGCTTTTGTTGAAGTTTCGAGAACATACCTTCACCGAGGAATCAAGCAGTATATTGCTTCCTCCTACGTATATCTCGCGAAGAGACCATGAGGATAAAATCAGAGAGATTAGAACCCACACAGAGGCATACTGATAATCTTTCTTTCCACGAACAATACGAGACTGGAATAGAAGGGAGAACCGATAGATGTACTCAAGGTACCCACCGCCACACACCGTTAGGTGGCTTGTGAAGTATGGATGTCGATGTAGATGTAGCTGTAGGTGTAGAAGGAGAAGTACAAAAATGTTCCGGGAAACTCGGGAATAAAGACATACAAGTCGCTGAGGAATGAAATAAATAGGAAGTGCTGTGAAACTAAGACGACATAGTTGCAGGAAAAATGTGAAGACATCGAAACAGAAGTCATTGTCGAACGGACAGACTCAGCATACAGGAAAGTCAAAAAAACCTTCAGTGACATTAAAAACAAGGGTAATAATATTAAGAGCTCAACGGGAATTCCATTGCGGATAGATGGAAAGAATACACTGAAAGCCTCTGTGAGGGGCAAGCTTTGTCTGGCGTGATAGATGAAGAAACAGGAGTCCTCTTAGAAGAGATAAAGGATTCAGTACTAGAATCAGAACTTAAAAGAGCTTTGGAGGACTTGAGATCAAATAAAGCATTTCATCAGAGTCAGTAAAATCATTGAAGGAAGTGGCAACAAAGCGACTATTCATGTTGGTGTGTAGACTGTATGAGTCTGCCCACATACCATCTGACTTTCGGAAGAGCATCATCCACACAACTCCGAAGACACCAAGAGCTGACAAGTGCTAGAATTACAGCACAATCAGCTTAACAGGTCATGCACCCAAGTTGCTTACAATAATAATATACAGAAGAATGGAAAAGAAAGTTGAGGATGCTCTAGATAACGATTAGTTTGACTTTAGGAAAGGTAATGGCACGAGAGAGGCAATTCTGACCTTTCTGTTAACAATGGAAACAAGACTAAAGAAAAATCAAAACATGTTCATAGGATTTGTCAACATGGAAAAAGCGTTAGACCATGTAAAATGGTGTAAGATGTTCAAAATTCTGAGAAAAGTAGGAGAAGCTATAGGGAGAGACGGGTTATACAAAATATATACAACAGCCAAAAGGGAATAATAAGAGTGGACGACCAAGAACGAAGTGCTCCTATTAAAAAGGGTGTAAGACAATGATGTAGGGTTTCGCCCCTACTGTTCAATCTGTACATTGAGGAAGCAATGATGGAAATAAAAGAAAAGTTCAGAAGTGAAATAAAAATTCAAGATGAAAGGATATCAATGATAAGATTCGCAGATGCCTTTGCTATCCTGAATGAAAGACAAGAAGAATTACATGGCATGCTGAACGGAATGAGTACTGAGTATTGATGGTCACGAAGTAGAAGTTCAGGAATTTTGCTACTTTGGCGGTAAAATAACTAATGACAGAAAGATCAAGGAGAACATCAAAAGCATACTAGCGATTTCAGAAAGGGCACTCTTGGCCAAGAGAAGTCTACTAAAACGAAATAACGACCTTAATTTGAGGAAGAAATTTCTGGAAATACACGTCTGGACTACAACATTGCATGATACTGAAACATGGGCTGTAGGAAAACCAGAACAGAAGTGAATCGAAGCATTTGAGACGTGGTGCACAGGCGAATGTTGAAAATTTGGTGGGCTGATAAGAGGTAAGGAATGACGTTCTGCGCAGAAGCGGAGAGGAAATGGATATATGGAAAACACTGATAAGGAGAAGGGACAGGATGACAGGACATATGTTATGACATAAGACTATGACTTCTATGATACTAGAGGGCAAAAACTGTAGAGAAAGACAGAGATTGGAATATATCCAGTAAATAATTTAGGCCATAGATTTCCATTGCTACTGTGAGGTGAAGAGGCTGCCACAGGAAAAGAATTCGCGGTGGGCCATATCAAACCAGCTGGAAAACCACGACCAAAAAAAAAAAAAGAGAGAAAGTAACCACTTTTATATATATTGAGCCTTTCTGGCGCCCAAGGGGAGGGCTGGACCAACCAGAGGCCTGGCCACAATGTCCAGTTCCCACCATCCTGGAACCATGGAACCAAGAAAAGCGTAGGGAATGTGGAGTAGAGGTATAATATACTTCAATGTTTTTTTATTTATTTTACTCTTCTTTAATTAACATTATAACCACCTAGAACGGCATTAAACCGGTGTCGCGAAGAGTAGGGCGCAGCAAAACGTTAGATGCATTGAGACTAACGACGCATAGTTTTTCGGAGAAGAATGTTCCGATGACCAGAAAATACTTCGGTTATATGTGCGTAACAGACGGGAATCAACTTTTCATGACAGGAAGACCCCAGCCATGGGTTAGGTTAAGGACGACACTGCAAAGGAAATTGGAGAAAAAATGTCTGATTTAGGATTGCGAACAACTGCATAATGGCGTTCATTAAGGAACTGATAAAAATCAAAGATATTATCCCGCCATCAGCAAACAAGCTGTTAGCGGCGAATCCACATATCCTCTTCACAGAGTTCGTCTTCGCTTCCGGGAAGTATCCCGCGCTCTCGAAAAGGAGCAACTGTGTAAGTATCTGATGAGGAGTCGTACGGGTAACTAGGGACAAAATCTGTCCCATCAATTACCAAACACCTCCTGCAGGTCTGGACACCAGGTGGTGCTCGTCTGTGACCAAAACATCCCACAACGGGGTGCCTGCGAGATGAATCCCATGAAGATGTGACCGGCGTATTTGTTTCCCATTGATAGTAAGGTACTATGCAGACTGGTCATAAGCGTCAAGATACGGAGCGCCCACTGATTGCCAAGCAGCACGCCAGTCTGCGTTGGGATGCTTCCCCTCAACCACTTTCGGTTACCTGTACTGCTAAAGAAATCCGTAGATATCCTCCGAAGATATCAAGTGCACTGGAATTATCGTAGTACGGACGTAGCTGAGATAGAGGAAAAACTGTGGAGGATAAGAAGGGCGGCCGGATGTCCGAAAGCGGGATAGGTGCTGAGAGAGTGAGTGGTGTAAGGGCCTCCAGCAGCAGGCTGGTAAGGCACTTAGGACTACTGAGCCACAACGCCATGTGAGAGGCAATGAAAAGGGCAATTGCTGCGTCAGGCACATCATACAAACCTAAGCCAACCCAGCAGGGGCGGGGTGAGAGTCTCATACCTTATCTTGAACATCAAGCCCTGGCAAACAAATGAACCCAATCCCGTTAGCCTGCGGTGGGCCATGGATGGCAAAACATGAAGGGTCTGTGCCACGTGGGGGGATTTACGTACCGTGTCCGTTGCAGAAGACTGAGTGCAAGTAAACGGTGATTTAAGAGCCCAGCTCCTATTTGGGAGATCAGGTGCCCGTAGTTGTGGGCAATCGGGCGCCACAGATCACTTGTGAACTCGATTCCTAAGCATCGGATAGTATCAGCAACAACCGAAGGAGTAGTACTGTCCGCCGGAAGCCGCGTAACTATACCCATGGCGCTCTATCTGCGGACGTTAAGGCAGCTACCTGAAGCTTTGGCGTACATGGTAAATTGTGCCAGTGACTCCTTGACCACTGCACGACGACAAGATCGTCTGCATAAGCAGTGCAGCTGAATACTTGGTCAGCCAGAAATGTCCAGAGAGGCGTTAACAGAGGCCACAAAGCTATGGTTCCAGGCCGAAAGCATAGATCAGTGCAGAGAGTGGTCAGTCTTGATGCACAGATCGACGGATCACACTGCCAACAACACTGGACCAGCTCAGAGACAGAATCAATGCTGCTGTGATGACCTTTGAGAGAATATTACTACATAAGGTATGGAAAAAAATTGGAGAATGACTTGCATATATTGTGTGACCAGAGGAACAGTCATAAAACGTTTGTGGAATTCAAAAAATTGCTCTGAGCACTGTGGGACTTAACATCTGAAGTCATCAGTCACCTAGAACTTAGCACTATTTAAACCTAACTAACCTAAGGACATCACACACATCCATGCCCGAGGCAGGATTCGAACCTGCGACCGTTGCAGTCACGCGGTTCCAGATGGAAGCGCCTAGAACCGCTCGGCCACACTGGCCGGCTCTGGAGTTCAAAATGCAGACATCATGAGTTAAGGCTCTATTCAGGCATCAACAATATTTGTGTTTGTAATTCTTTGAAAAATATAGAACGCTGAAAACGAATGAATCATTTATAGTAGTACCGTATTTTATGGGAGAAACTACGATGTGACAAATATGATTTGCAACATTTCAACCAGGCAGTGTGATACACATTCGGTTGTATTTTTGGGTCATGCCTAACAGCTGGAATTACACACAAAAGATGAAACTCATTCTCGGATTTATGCACGGAGACTGCCATGTAGACGACGAAGGCATCAGAAAAATATTTTAAGAGTAGACAATCTGAGCCGTAGACTGACAATGCAAGGAGGCAAGGAACTTGAGTGCAACACTCATCAGCTGTAGTTTATATGGTCTAATGCTTAATGGTGCGCAGCAGTGGTCTCTCAGTCGGGTTTCGGCCGTGGTCGCTTGCGAACCTGCACCGCGCTCCACTAACGCAGTCGCGGTATCTGTGTTGTACAGCGTCCATCAGTATTGTACTCCAAGGCCAGCGATACTGGAGATTGCATTCTAAGTCGAACGCATATATGAAATGGAACAATTCATTCACAATGAGCTACGCCTGGGCCTACAAGAAGTGATAGATATTCACTCCTCTATCACCGGCTGCATCATCTTCGTTAAAATGACAATGGAGGAAGCATGCGCTGACGTAGTACGGCAACGTGCATACGGATGAAAATTATGACTAGGATTGGGGGGTGCGGGGGTGACAGCAGACGCCGCTGGTTTCGACCTTCGAACAACGCGAGTATTTGAGCTCCCTTTCGAGGTGCCCCAAGGTGTGGTTGAGAAGTCTTCAGCCACAACAACAACGTTGTGGGCCACGTGGCAGACGCTCACGACATACCACGTGTTAAATGGTGTCACCCTGATGAAGACTGAACTATACAAACAGGTACCATCCTATCTGTTGATACGTTTTGTGTGAGCCATCATCAAACGTGATGGCCAACCACACATGTGCAAAATGTTAGGTCCGATTATCTCCATTACTGTTTGCTCGAGATCCCGATCGATGACGCAGATCCCAAAGCGAAGGTCACTTCTATACCAGACACCTACGCCTAGTTTGAGCGCAATCCGGATGCAACACCTCAGGATGTCCCTGTTCTCCAGCCAACACTCCCCCTCTGGAACAACAGTATGGCCGAGATCTCATCGGCACGTCTGATGGCGATGAGAGCAGCCATCTACAGGGCTCGATAAACGGCCCGCCCGCCGCTGTGCAGCGCCTAAATCTGCTTTCCTTGAGATGGTCACGATGTCGGACGACAAACGCCCACATTCCGACATGGAAAAGCACCTCCAGAAGCACCAATCAGCCCAAAAATGGAACAAGCGAACTCGAACATCCTCCAAAGACACACTCCTTCTTACGTCATCATGGGTAGTGGACGAGATACCAGACAATGCTCTTCCTTAAAGCGCCCTGACGACACGTGTTGCTGCTCCCCATGTTCCATCCGAGGAGCGTGCTTTCCACTACTTGCAATCTCGATCGACAATGAAGGATCCTAAGGAGTGAGTCTCTCCAGATCTTACCATGGGAGGGTCATCACCCCTAGCCCTCGATTGACGCGACAGTTATTGCCACAAGTTTTGATTTCCTGAGCTGAAATGTCACGAAAGTGGAGGTCGGGATGCTGTCCCAGCTGTCAGGGAGTGCACCATGGTAGCACCCGACGCAACTTCCACTCAGTGATTTTGGGCACGTTGGCAGCACCATGTGTTCCACGCCGTCCTGATATCTCCACAGTTTAGCCTCTGCTAATAGGGTGAGCACGTGAAGAACACTACTACATCTTAAAGATTAATCTGGCCACCATTCGGGCTCCACATAAACTGGCAATGTTCAGAGACGCCATATACATCGATGATGTCCACATTGCCATCCTCCCAGAAGTGATTATCGCTGATTTCTTCGCTCCCAGTGCATACAAGGACCCCATCTCCCATATTTTCAACAACAGTAGCAGAGTGGCCATCCTCCTCTGTGCATGGGTCCCCACTGAAGATATAGTGTACCTTCCTAATGTTAGAGGTATGCCCACGTTTTTAGGGGTCCCCTGGAGGATGATTTGGTCCTCAGTGGGGTCTTCACCTAAGCGCCGACTGAGCAACGCCCATTGCATTCCCTGCCCTCTCTGTCATCAACGAATGACTTCAACTGATTAACACAGGGATGAAGTTGCATGACAACAATGCTCGTTTCACATACTACATGGAACACAAGTCAAGTCGTGTCGACCTTATCCACTTCACATGTTCCCTTGCTGGAGACACTTGTCATGTAGAAGTTTGGCCTCTGGCTTTCTCTGACCATGGAGCCTACATCTGCAATGTCACCCTCACCCGCTAATGGATATGGCATAATGGTGGCCTGTGGAAATTAAACATTGTCCATCTGACTACCCAGACTGACGACAGATTGCTGAAGACGTATGGGCTCTCTGTTGTAGACATTGCCCTGCCTACACATTCACCCTATCCTGGTGGCTATCATGTGTGAAACTGGCTCTGTGCAGGGCATTGATGGGATATGATGCAGAGACAGAGACGCTTGGAGTGTGAGCACCATGGTCTAAAATTAAGAGATCCTATGGGGCTGCACTTCGATAGCACTGTCTCCTGTCAATCAGATTATATTGCATCAGACTAAGATGCAGATCACTCTACTCATACAACAGCAATTGGAAGGGACCCTTGTCAGGTCTCTCATCCATGACCACAGACCCACTGAAATGCTGTCAATGTATCACCTCCTCACGGAATCCCTTTGTCGTCGTCGAGCACTCATGCACAACCTCTCCATTGTGAAATAACAACGATATAATATGCAATCTGCCATTGGTCAGCTTTCCAGTCCCATTTTACCCAGATGTACACTGCCATCCCACATTACCAGACCCCAAATCGAGGAGGCATTGTAAACAATGTACTGGAGGACATGTCTCAAGAATTTCTGACCACAAATGAAGTCCTACATGCTATAAAGGCAGGAGCCTTCAGTAAATCCGCTGGACCTGACGGCCTTTTAAGTGTTTTGGCTCTCTGCTGGTACCTACTTGGACATCCATCTGTCGTGAACTGATGTCTCCACAATGACGATCCCAGCCACCTTTAATTATAGAGTCACTACCCCAGTCCCCGAACTGCAAGTGCGATCACGGCTCTATGATTATTGGTCCATCACTCTACTCAACAGCATCATGAACATTTTCACCTATTTGATGGCGTCACTACTGAAGAAGACAGTACAACACGTCACATCCCTTAATCAAACTTCCTATAGTTATGACATCAGTATTCATACTGCCCTTCGTCTTTACAGGGATCCTACGGTACTCGCCAGGTCGCGACATCTGCTTGGTGCATTGGCATCACTTGACTTCAATCAGGCATTTGACCATGTCAATTACGCCTTCTTGAACATGGCGGTTGTCTTAACGTTCCCAAATCGCAGGTTCTGCTCATAGGTAAGGACTTACCTGAGAGACGTTTCGCTCCTTTGAGTGTGGCCACCACCGCCCCTCGCTTGGGCATTGATTTTACGATTGGTCTCCGCGGCAACAAACCACAGACGTCTCTTCCAGATGATTAGTGCTAGCCTCATTGATCACCAGTATAGATACCTCGACACTGTACAGTATGCACGATACGTGAATGTACACATCTCCCATCCCTCACCTGGCACAAGTGTTGCCAGTCCCAATTACCGTCACCCATAGTGCGCCGAAGGCGATGGGATCCTTTATCTTTACTGTGATGTTTTTCTAAGTTCAATATGCCTCCCTTGCCCTCCCATTAGAAGATGGTGAGGTTGGCTTATACCATATGTCGGACAGAGTTAAAACGCTTTTTCTTAGTTCTGAACTGAATGTCTGGCGCTGTTGCCCGACAAGCCACACTGGATTGATTTACATGAACACGTGCCGGTCTCCCAATGAACCCTAACCTTGTTATCAGACATTCCACCCCCTTTTATTACTTTCGTCTTTTCTTCCTTTAACGGAGTTACGTCCTCCAGTCGTTACCACTTCCACGAATTCTCCAGACAAAGACTGTATGATACACATCACAAATGCATCGGTATGCCAATTCCAGCGAACGCAAGTTCCCCGGACCATGTGGCGTCATGCATGGAAAGAAGTGCATGCTGGCTTTCTCGACACCAGCGTCCAAACGGCATGGTATATCACTGCCAACGGCAAAGAGGTAAACCAGTCTCGTTTGCGCCGCAGCCATCTCACTGACACACCGCTGTGTGTTCACTGTGGTATGGACGACACAGATGCCCTCCGATTCTCGCGTTTTCCGTTGGATGACGCCTGAAGGCTCGCACTTTGTACCTGGGATTCTTTACCCGACAGACACCTGCTCAGCTTGCTTTCCCGGTCGTGATTCATTACCCTCAAACGAAAGTTAGCGATGTGGATTGGATACGCATCCATATACACTACATCTACATTTACATGACTGCTCTGCAATTCACATTTAAGTGCTTAGCAGAGGGTTCATCGTACCACAATCATATTATCTCTCTACCATTCCACTCCCGAACATCGCGCGGGAAAAACGAACACCTAAACCTTTCTGTTCGTGCTCTGATTTCTCTTATTTTATTTTGATGATCATTCCCACCTATGTAGGTTGGGCTCAACAAAATATTTTCGCCTTCGGAAGAGAGAGTTGGTGACAGAAATTTCGTAAATAGATCTCGCCGCGACGAAAAACGTCTTTGCTTTAATGACTTCCATCCCAACTCGCGTATCATATCTGCCACACTCTCTCCCCTATTACGTGATAATACAAAACGAGCTGACCTTTTTTGCACCTTTTCGATGTCCTTCGTCAATCCCACCTGGTAAGGATCCCACACCGCGCAGCAATATTCTAACATAGGACGAACGAGTATAGTGTAAGCTGTCTCTTTAGTGGACTCGTTGCATCTTCTAAGTGTCCTGCCAATGAAACGCAACCTTTGGCTCGCCTTCCCCACAATATTATCTGTGTGGTCTTTCCAACTGAAGTTGTTCGTAATTTTAACACCCAAGTACTTAGTTGAATTGACAACCTTGAGAATTGTACTATTTATCGAGTAATCGAATTCCAACGGATTTCTTTTGGAACTCATGTGGATCACCCCACACTTTTCGTTATTTAGCGTCAACTGCCACCTGTCACACCATACAACAATCTTTTCTAAATCGCTTTGCAGCTGATACTGGTCTTCGGATGACCTTAATAGACGGTAAATTACAGCATCATCCGCAAACAACCTAAGAGAACTGCTCAGATTGTTACCCAGGTCATTTATATAGATAAGGAACAGCAGAGGTCCCAGCACGGTTCTCTGGGGAACACATGATATCACTTCAGTTTTACTCGATGATTTGCCGTTATTATTACTACGAACTGCTACCTTCCTCACAGGAAATCACCAATCCAGTCGCACAACTGAGACGATACCTCGTAGGCCTGAAGCTTGATCAGAAGTCCCTTGTGAGGAACGGTGTCAAAAGCTTTCCGGAAATCCAGAAATACGGAATCAACCTGAGATCCCCTGTCGATAGCGGCCTTTACTTCGTGTGAATAAAGAGCTAGCTGCGTTGCACAAGAACGATGTTTTCTGAAACCATGCTCATTACGTATCAATAGATCGTTTCCTTCGAGGTGTTTCATAATGTTTGAATACAGTATATGCTCCAAAACCCTACTGCAAACCGACATCAGTGATATAGGTCTGTAGTTCGACGGATTACTCCTACTACCCTTCTTAAATACTGGTGCGACCTGCGCAATTTTCCAATCTGTAGGTACAGATCTATCGGTGAACGAGCGGTTGTATATGATTGCTAAGTAGGGAGCTATTGTATCAGCTTAATCTGAAAGTAACCTAATCAGTATACAATCTGGACCTGAAGATTTGTCCGTATCAAGCGATTTGAGTTGCTTTGCAACCCCTAAGGCATCTACTTCTAAGAAACTCATGCTAGCAGCTGTATGTGTTTCAAATTCTGGCATATTTCATTCGTCTTCCCTGGTGAAATAATTTCGGAAAACTGCATTCAATAACCCCGCTTTAGAGGCACAGTCGTCGGTAACAGTACCATTGGTACTGCGCAGCGTCTTGCCGCTTGTGTACTTTACATACGACCAGAATTTCTTCGGATTTTCTACCAAATTTCGAGACAATGTTTCTTTGTGGAACCTATTAAAGGCATCTCGCATTGAAGTCCGTGCCAAATTTCGCGCGTCTGTAAATTTTAGCCAATCTTCGGGATTTCGCTTTCTTCAGAACTTCGCATGCTTTTTCCGTTGCCTCTGCAACAGCGTTCGGACCTGTTTTGTGTGCCATGGGGGATCAGTTCCATCTTTTACCAGTTGTGAGGTATGAATCTCTCAATTGCTGTTGCCACTATATCTTTGAATTTGAGCCACATCTCGTCTACATTTGCATAATCAGTGCGGAAGGAATGGAGATTGTCTCTTAGGAAGGCTTCCAGTGACACTTTATCCGCTTTTTTAAATAAAATTATTTTGCGTTTGTTTCTGGTGGATTTGGAATAAACGGTATTGAGCCTAGCTAGAACGACTTTGTGATCACTAATCCCTGTATCAGCCATGATGCTCTCTGTTAGCTCTGGATTGTTTGTGGCTAAGAGGTCAAGTGTGTTTTCGCAACCATTTACAATTCACGTGGGTTCGTGGACTAACTGCTCGAAGTAATTTTCGGAGAAAGCATTAAGGACAATCTCGGAAGACGTTTTCTTACCACCACCGGCTTTGAACAAGTATGTTTGCCAACATATCGAGGGAAGGTTGAAGTCCCCACCAACTATAACCGTATGAGTGGGGTATTTATTTGTTACGAGACTCAGATTTTCTCTACTATATCACCGGAGTCTGGGGGTTTGTAGATGGAGCCAGTTATTAACTTAGTTCGGCTGTTAAGTATAACCTCCACCCATACCAATTCGCACGGAGTATCTACTTCGACTTCACTACAAGACAAACCACTACCACCACCAATTCTGCCTATCTATCTTTCCTGAACACCGTCTGTGAGTTCGTAAAAATTTCTACAGAACTTATTTCAGGCTGTAGCCAGCTTTCTGTACCTATAACGATTTCAGCTTCCGTGCTTTCTATTAGCACTTGAAGCTCAGGGACTTTCCCAGCACAAATACAACAATTTACAACTACAATTCCGACTATTCCTTGATCCAAGCACGTCGTGTATTTGCCATGCACCCTTTGAGATTGCAGCCCACCCCGTACTTTCCCGAGGCCTTGTAACCTTAAAAACCGCCCAGTCCACGCCACACGGCATCCGCTACCCGTGTAGCCGCCAGCTGAGTGTAGTGAACTCCTGACCTATTCAGCGGAACCCGAAACTCAACCACCCTATGGCTCAAGTCAAGGAATCTGCAGCGAACATGGTCGCAAAACCGTCTGAGCCTCTGATTCAGACCCTCCACCCGGCTCTGCACCAAAGATCCGCAGTCGGTTCTGTCAACGATGCTGCAGATGGTGAGCTCTCGTAAGCAAGACCGGCAGCCTTCACCAAATCAGATAGCCGCTGGAATCCACGTCATTAATGCCGACTTGTGCCACCACCTGCAGTTGGCTGCACTCTGTGCTCTTCATGGCATAGGGAAGGACCCTTTCCACATCAGGAATGACTCCACACGAAATGCACACTGGATTTCTTCCCCTCCTTAGCCGCCATATCCCTAAGAGGCCCCATTACGCACCTAACATTGGAGCTCCCAACTACCAATAAGCCCACCCTCTGCGACTGCCCGGACCTTGAAGGCTGAGAATCATCCTCTGAAACAGGGCAGTCAGCTGCATCTGGCTCACCCAGAGACAGTGCCTGAAACCCGTTTGTCAGACGCACCGGGGACGCTATCTGATCAGCCTCAGGAGACGTCTTTCGCTGCCTGCCACGCCTTCGAACGACCTCCCGCTGGCCATTAAAATTGCTACACCAAGAAGAAATGCAGATCATAAACGGGTACTCATTGGACAAATCTTTTATACTAGAACTGACATGTGATTACATTTTCACGCAATTTGGATACACAGATCCAGTGAAATCAGTACCCAGAACAACAAACTCTGG
Source organism: Schistocerca gregaria (assembly GCF_023897955.1). Taxonomy (NCBI): domain Eukaryota; kingdom Metazoa; phylum Arthropoda; class Insecta; order Orthoptera; family Acrididae; genus Schistocerca; species Schistocerca gregaria. The sequence goes on from NC_064922.1 coordinate 893,023,943, forward strand.
CCCTAATAACGGCCTTGATACTCCTGGGCATTGAGTCAAACAGAGCTTGGATGGCGTGTACAGACGTTTTCAGTAGGTGAGAGATATGGAGAATGTGCTGGCCAGGGCAGCAATCGAACATTTTCTGTATCCTGAGAGGCCCGTACAGGACTTGCAACATGCGGTCGTGCATTGCTCAAATGTAGGGTTTCGCTGGGATCGAATGAAGGGTAGAGTCACGGGTCGTAACACATCTGAAATGTCACGTCCACTGTTCAAATTTCCCGTCAGTGCGAACAAGAGGTGACCGAGACGTGTAACCAGTGGCACCCAATACCATCAAGATGGGTGGTACCATAGTATGTCGATGACGAAAACACGCTTCCAATGTGCGTTCACCGCGTCGTCGCCAAACACGCATGCGACCATCATGATGCTGTAAACAGAACATGGATTCATCCGAAAAAATGACGTTTTGCCATTCGTGCACCCAGGTTCGTCGTTGAGTTCACCATCGCAGGGGCTCCTGTCTGTAATGCAGCGTCAAGGGTAACCGCAGCCATGGTCTCCGAGCTGATAGTCCTTGCTGCTGCAAAAGTCGTCGAACTGTTCGTGCAGGTGGTTGTTGTCTTGGAAACGTTCCCATCTGTTGATTCAGCGATCGGGACGTGCCTGCACGATCCGTTAGTCATGCGGATAAGATGCCTGTCATCTCGACTGCTAGTAATACGAGTCCATTGGGATCCAGTACCGCGTTCCGTATTACCCTCCTGAACCACCGATTCCATATTCTGCTAACAGTCATTTGATCTCGACGAACGCGAGCAGCAATGTCGCGATGCGATAAACCACAATCGCGATAGGCTACAATCCGACCTTTATCAAAATCAGAAACGTGATGGTACGCATTTCTCCTCCTTTCACGGAGAATCACAACAATGTTTCACCAGGCAACGCTGGTCAACTGCTGTTTGTGTATGAGAAATCTGTTGGAAACTTTACTCGTGTCAGCACGTTGTAGGTGTCACCACCGACGCCAAAGTTGTGTGGATGCTCTGAAAAACTAATCATTTGCATATCACGTCATCTTCTTACTGTCGGTTAAATTTCGCGTCTGTAGCACGTCATCTTCGTGGTGTAGCAATTTTAATGGACAGTAGTGTAATTATTGGACGTACCTCAATGATCGATACTGCGCACTGGTTCGCAAAGCCCAGATACATGATCTTTTTTTTCAACTTTCTACTGAGCGCTTTTCATGACCCGCCTTCCTTCCGGATCGTCGAAGCCACGAGATGGTGAAACTTATTTTGCCGACATTATGCTCCCTATGAATTACACTGGGACTCACCTTAAAAATTTCGAGGAGACACGCTTGGATGTGGCACCATCCGAAGGCGGAAGCTAGTCCCGGAGTTCTGGTACATAAAATTTAAAAAACTTAAAAAGGTAAAAATGAAAAAGGAGTAAAAATGAGGCAAAAATGCCTGTTTCCATTACTTCCATGTGTATTTTCGTCCGTCACTCTCTCCCTGTCCTACTGCCCTCTTAGTAATATGTTAGTTGTTTATGGATAAGAATAGATAGGCACCAACGCCTGAAGTGGTGCACCCTCGTTTTGCCGATGGAACCGTGAAAGGGGTTGGAGCAATGGACAGAAGTTCAGTGAACTCTCTTGGGGTGGGAATCTATTCCTGAAAATGTAAGAATCAGCAGTGACCAACATCATGAGGATCCAGGAGGCAACGGAAACCACGGAATTGAAGACACATATTGTGTATCAACAAGACATGTGGCATAAAATCATAAAAGTCTCATGATGATGTCTCCATTGATAAAAGATGTCGGATTAGCCTCGCATTCGGATCTCTGGGAGGGGGTTGCCAATCAGAGGTGATCATAAGGAGAAAACTGAATAACCGACAAAAGGGGAACGTTCTATAAATCGGAGCATGGATTGTCGGAAGTTTGAACGTGGTAAGGAAGCAATAAATTCTGGAAAAGGAAATGCTAACGCTCAATCTAGATATAGTGGGGGTAAGTGCAGTGAAATCGGAAGAAGGAAATGATTTCTTGTCAGACGAGTATAGGGTAATATCAACAGCAGCAGAATATGGCTATAACGGGAATAGGATTCATTACAAATAGGAAGGCAGGGCAGAAAGGGAGTTACTGTGACAGGTCACTGACAGAGTTGTTCTCATTAAAATCGACCGAAAAACTACACAGACAACAATGTTTTAGCAAGCAGAAAGTGAAGAGCCAGAATAAATATGAGGATACTGAAAGGGTAAATCAGTACATAGAGGGAAATGAGAATCTAATAGTCATGGAGGACTGTAATGCGGCTGGGGTATGAAGGGTCACTAGAGAATATGGGCCTGGCTGTAGAAATCACAGAGGAGGAAGACTAATTGTGTTACGCAATAAATTTTAGCTAGTAACAGCGAATACTCCGTTCAAGAATCGCGGGGAGATACAAAACATTCCAGTTAGATTACATCGTGGTTGGACAGAGGTTTCGAAATTAGATATTGGACTATAAGGCATTCCCAGTAGCAGATATGCACGCAGAACACAATTTAGCAATGATGAAAAGTAGGCTGAAGTTTAAGAGACTGATCAGGAAGAGTCAATGGGGAAAGAAGTGGGATACAGAAGCACTAAGGAATAGAGAGGCACACTGGAAGTTGTCTTACACTGTAGATACCGTGATAATAAATAACATCATACGCAGTTCACTTGAATAATACTGGACATACCGCAGGCAGAAGAAAGCCATCTGTGAAGAGACCACGTATAACAGAAGAAATACTTCGTTTTATCGACGAAAGACAAAAGAGGAACAAAGAAATAGAAGTTACTTAGAAATGAAATGAATAGGAAAGACAGGGAAGCTAAGGTGCAATGCCAACATGAAAAATGTCGAGAAATAGAAAAAGAAATCATTGTCGAAAGGACGGTCTGAAAACTCAAAAGAACCTTCAATGAAATTAAAAGCAAGAGCACTAACATTAAGAGCGCAGTGGTACTTCCACTGTTAAATACAGAGGACAGAGTGGATAGGCGGAAAGAGTACACTGAAGACGCCTAAGAGGAGGAGGATTTGTCTGGTGACGTGACAGAAGAAGAAGCAGGAGTCGACAGGGAAGAGATAGGGGATCCAATATTAGAATCAGAATGTAGAAGAGCCTTGGACGACGTAAGAGCAAATAAGGCAGATGGAGTACATAACATTCCGTCGGAATTTCTGAAATTCACGTTGGTGTGCAGAATGTATGAGACTGTCGATATACCATCAGACTGGCGGAAAAACATCATCCGCACAATTCTAAAGATAGAAATAGCAAACAAAAGCGAGACAATTGGAGATTAATCAGGAAAAAAGCCAAATGCATCAAAGTTGCTAATGAGAATAATATACCGTAGACGGAAAAGGAAACTGAATGTGTTAGATGGCGATCGGTTTGGTTGTAGGAAAGGTAAAGGTACGAGAGAGGCAGCTGTGTCATTGCGCTTGATAATTAAAACCAGATTGAAAGAAAATGAGATCACGTTTTTAGGATTTGTCGAACACTTTCGACAATATAAAATAGTGCAAAATGTTCGAAATTCTAAGGAACATGGCAACTTGTATAAGGAAAGAAGGATAGTATACAGTATGTACAAGAGCCAAGCGGGAACAATTAGGTTGGAAGACCAAGACTGAAGAGTTCAGATTAAAAAGGATGTAAGCTATTGATGTAGTCTTTCGCTCATAATGCTCAATCTGCGGAGCGAAGAAGCAATGACGAAATTGAAAAGTTCCTGAGCGGAATTAAAATTATATGTGAAAGGGTATCACTGATAAGATATTCTTATGATATTGCTATCCTGAGTGAAAGTGAAGATGAATTACAGACCCTGTTGAAAGCAATGAGCGATGTAATGAGTACAGAATGTGGATTGAGGAAGTTTACTAGTATCAAACATAGGCCTTACTTTGGGGAAGACATTTCTGAGAAAGTACGTTTGGAGCATAACTTTAATGGGAGTGAAACTTACACTGCAGGGTGTCCGGAACAGAAGAGAATCGAAGGATTTGAGATTTGGTGCAGACGATCTGGGTGGACTGATAAGGTATAGAATGAGGAGGTTCTCTGCAGAATCGGCGAGGAAAGAAATATACGGAAACCACTGACGGAAAAAAGGAACATGATGACAGGATATCTGTTAAGTCATCAGGGAATACCTTCTATGGTACTATAGGGAGCTGCTAGAGGTAAAAGCTTTTACGAAGGCGGAGATTGTAATAACTTGAGCAAATATTTGAGGATGTATGTTACAATCCCTATTCTGAGATTAGAAGGTTGTCACAGGAGAGAATTTCGTGGTAGGCCACGTCAAACCAGTCATATGACTGAAGTATAAAACAAGAGGAAAAGGTTACAGCTCCAGATGTGCAGGCAACAGTGGGGTCCAGCCCTCTCATGTCGTTTACAGTGGCTACAGGATGCTGCACTCTTGGAATGCTATCTAAAATATCAAACAAATCACATTAATAGTTTTTATTACAATAAAAGAGAGAGACAAAACTTTATATCACAAGAACCTGTCGCAGACGATGGGTGACAGGCAAACAGTCAATGTCTTTCTCTATACACTATGTCCATACAAGCAATGGATATGAATCGCTAATAACAACTACCGTAATGCTCTCCTGGTGCCGGTCTAGTACGGTGCGCCCGAGGCTAGCAGGAGCTGCGCTCATATTCTCTTCTTGTAGAGGCCGCTCCTATCGTGGTGCGGTCCTAGTCAGCGGGCTATTGGCTGACGTCGTCTCACAGCCTTCTCTACTCATGTGTTCTTCATCTTCGTGCCGGTGCTTGTCGATACGCCGGAACAGCAACGCTCACCTGTTACTTTAAATCTAGTCTATGGAAAAATCTGGATATGAGTGAGGTGCACAAAGTAACCTTCACTGTAAGTAATATCACATGTTGGAGAGCCCACAAAAATCAATGTTAAATGGATATTTACTGTATTAAAGGACACGAAAACTTGTTTATGAACTTCCAATCACATGCGAATCACCTTAAAAAGCGTGGTTTCATTTTATCTAAATGAGGTGGACAGGTGTGTTCACCATGCATCAGAAGAGCCACTTGCAGGTGGAATAACTTAAATAATGGGCTTTTGTTTGCAAGAGATACAAAGTGTAGTTTAATACGGAAACTTCACAAAAAATGGGGGTGGGAAAGCTGCCAACGTGTACCGAGCTAGATGTTGAATATCATAACAGTAGTGTAATGAAGGAAATAAGAAACAATACTAAAATTCAGGAACACTTTTATCTACTCCGAATTCCAAAAGGGAACAGAAGACATAAAAGAGCTTTTTTATAGGAAAAAAGTAGATCTGTATTAAAAGTAGAACGTGGATCGACTTCCTGTTCGTCAGATTAATGGTTGGAGAAAACATTAGCTGAATTGGATGGAGATTTAAATTGTAAGTTAAATTAAGATGTATTTTATTAAAACTGCACCAAGCTAACATAAAGAAGAAGTTGTTTTCTTTGTGTAAATGTATGTATAAAAACCAATAAAGTTTCTGTACCTCGGTTTTGTTTTCTAATTCACCATCTAACAAAAAAGTCCTAAAAAGTCTCCCATTTACGATTTTTTACATGTGTCTTTTGAATTATCGTTTTAAGACGTGTATATTTCTATTGTCTGTTGTCAAACCACAATTTATGAAAGAGGTTTATATTTTATTAATAGAATTAAGTGGGAATAATTAATATTTGTCATTTTGGAAATAATTGTGGTAGCAGGGAAGGTCTAGTTCAAATGGCTCTGAGCACTATGGGATTTAACATCTGAGGTCATCAGTCCCCTAGAACTTAGAACTACTTAAACCTAACTAAACTAACGACATCACTCAAATCCATGCCCGAGGCAGGATTCGAACCTGCGACAGTAGCGGTCGCGCAGTTCCAGACCGAAGCGCCTAGAACCGCTCGGTCACACTGGCCGGCAGGGAATGTCTGCACCAAAGTATTGTTGGTGAGAGAGACCGCACATTGAAATAATTTTAAAAAGGGCTGGAGAGACCGCGTATGGATAAATTTTAAGAAAATAGAGGTCAAGACCACCCATTGATACATTTTGTAATGGTAGCAGGGAATGTCTGCACCAGAAAGCATTGCTGTCGGGAGAGACTGCACTTAAGCGTTCGTAGGAAGTCAGTAGTAAGCGAGATGTGAAGCGAGTCGGTAGCAGGTCTGAAGCGAGAGGTTGAGAGGAGCGGTGTGCCTGCCAGCCACCAGCTTTGATTTACAAGAGATTATAAACGGATGTACAGAGACATCAGCTAACTATTATCATAAGAGGAACTAGTATTATTGAATTATTTTATTTTTATTTTTTTGAGAAACTCAAGACTACTGAAGGTATATTTGCGCGATGCTAGTTGTAAGATTATTGTACAAAATTAAGTCCCGTTTGAACGTTTGTAAAATCATTTCATTACCAAGAGTAAATGTTTGAAGAATCGTTTTCTGAATATAATTAATTTTTGCCAGCAATATTTCATTACTGATTATAATCCATCCCAAAAGACATCAACGTAAAACTTTGCTAAATTTTATTGTTGTCAAGAAAAAGTTTAACTATGAATTAAGTAGCTTCAGTAAAATTAATTAAAGAATAACGTCAGATTTGGTAATAAATACAGCCACTTATTATGACAGGTCATCAGCAGCTAACAGAGTGTAGTGAAACAGAGTCGCAGTTCGATGTAGCAGCCAGATGGCGATCCAGTAACAGTAAGAAAGGTAAGGAACAGCTTTGGGTTATTGCAGGTAACGACTGAGGGCCACGACAACGACACATTCTATGTTTCGTCGAAATAATCAGCAAATCACTTTTAATAAGGAGCATTTAAATTTGTATGCGAATATTCTTATTGAGAAAGATAATTAATTTCAAAGGGAAGATTTCATTTGTTATTATTAAGCCAGAGATAGAAATCCTAAGGGAAGGTTTCATACGTTATTGTAGAAGGGAAGGTTGCGTAACAAAAAGGATTTAGAGGAGACAGGAAGGTTTCATCGCGTTACGAAGTAGTGAAATGTCACTTCTCAGAGTCAAAGGCAATTGTTGGACTCATTCTGCGAAATAGGATGCTACAGTAGAAACATCGTTTTGCCTGTATTTAAAATACAAAGTGTGACAATGTGCGGAACTAACCAATGTAATAAAGGTGCAACAGCAATACTAATTTGATAAATGCTCTAGATAGCTATTTAATCTACTTTTCATGTATTCTCAACACTAAAAATTATTTTCTTTAAGATATTGAAGTAAAATTTGTCTTCCTAATTTTGAAATACAATTTTCTTATTGTCAACAGCTCTTCTATTTCTATAGTTGCTACCTCACAATAAGACAATCACCCAACAGTATACACATCGTGTACATATTGGAGGGTATGTGCTACCACCACACTCCAGCCAAAGCACCTGAGTAAATACATAACCAAGCACACATAAGGAGTACAGGGGTCACTGTACAAGTTGGGTGAAACTGGGAACCTTTAATGGTAGAAATGTAGTGAAAAGCAGTTTTAATGGCCTGAATAGCATCTGCATTACCTATCCAAACTGATTTGGTACTTTGCTGCCATGGATAGATTATTGGTGTGTTGTCATGCTGTAGTTCTGGCTATAACGTATTACTGCCAATCTCACAAAGGTGTTGGCTATGCCCCTCAATTGAGAATCGGCTATAGAGGTGACTGGGCAAGTGCAATGTGGGCAGTGGTGGCTACACTGGCAGCAAACTGTGGTGGTCTGACCCCGTTGAAATAGAAATTGTCGTCATCAGGCCAGCCGCGTTGTCTCGCGGTTCTAGGCGCGCAGTCCGGAACCGTGCGACTGCTACGGTCGCAGGTTCGAATCCTGCCTCGGGAATGGATGTGTGGGACGTCCTTAGGTTAGTTATGTTTAAGTAGTTCTATGTTCTAGGGGACTGATGGCCACAGCAGTTGAGTCCCATAGTGCTCAGAGCCATTTTTTTTGTCGTCATCAGTTCCCAACGAGATGTGATCCAGACGAACAGTCCAATGGTCATGTGCACTTATGAACTGTCCGCAGCTCGTGGTCGTGCTGTAGCGTTCTCGCTTCCCACCCCCGAGGTCCCGGGTTCGATTCCCTGCGGGGTTAGGGATTTTCTCTGCCTAGTGAAGACTGGGTGTTGTGTGATGTCCTTAGGTTAGTTAGGTTTAAGTAGTCCTAAGTTCCAGGGGACTGATGACCATAGATGTTATGTCCCATAGTGCTCAGAGCCATTTGAACCATTTTTGAACTTATGAACTGGATGATGGAAGATACTTTATACTTGCTTTACATGAAGTACGTACCTTCACCATTCTTATCATATGCCAGTAGTGCTGCAAGCGCCGTGGATGAGGGATATCAGCGTGATTGAGCGACGTAATACATGCCTGTAGGTATGTTCCTACATGGATTTCTTTTAATTACCCGTTGTCTTCACATGTCCACAGTAATGTCATGGTGTTAGACACCTCGCAGGCAGCCTAGTGGTGACATTATCGTATTTTAAATGCATTAATAATGAAACGCAAGTTTCCTTACACTGTGGTGTTAATTGTTAAACATTTAGAGTATCATATTTATGTGTCTCTTCTTAAAAAGTGGGTATTTGTAATACTTAGAAAATATCGTAAAAACTGTAACGAATTGTTAAAATAAAGTAGCAATAGAATGCGGTCATATGTTGCTGAAAATACTCTGCTGCAAGTTACAAAATTGAGACTGTAAATATCACATATCAACTACGCTGCTTAAGTGTCTTACATGATTTTTGGGTTTTAAATTATATTAATTAAGATAATTGAGACCGATGTGGTGTTTATACATTACTTGTGTAGGTAGAGGAAAGCAGGAAATCAATAGGGTGAATCTATTGTTGGTCCCTGGTCACTCAAGGATTAGTGGTAATGAGTAAGCCAACAAGTTGGCCAGGCTAGAGGCGATGACACCATTTATTGGACCGGAGCCTGTCCTGACAATCACCAAGGAGATGATCAAAATAAAACTAGGAGACTAAACAAGGAGACGGCATGCAAGATATTGGGCTATGATGCAACAGCAAAAACATTGATGCCAAAGCATGTTCTAAGAGAAAGTCACTCAATTGTGCGCTTGAACAGGAGAGAAATGAAACTCATGGTTGTACTATTGACAGGCTACGGGAATTTTAAAAAAGACCTGCATACAATGGGGTTAATAGAAGAAGACCCCAAATGTAGGATGTGTGGTGTGGGCGAGGAAATCGCGTCACATTTGATCTTCGAGTGCGAGGAGTTGGAGAATATTCGTATCAACCAGACCCGAAGAAATTATGTCTAGCAAAACACTGGTAAAGAAAATCCTATCACTGTTCAAGTGCATTGGTTGGTTTTAGTGGGGACACTGGGAACGATACCACATAATAAACCCTGTTTCGGTGGTGGCAACAACGGGCTTGACCAATGTTGTTTTTGTTTCCTAATAAAATCAAGTCAAGTCCAATCAAATACACAAACTGGAGGAGTGAGGAGGGAAGCACTCGCACTCGTTTTGGGTCATAAATTATCGTAATTAAAATTAAAACAAAGGACAGCCAGTTTGGGTGATAAACTATGATAATTAAGACTGGGCTAAAATCATTTGAGACATATGTAAACATACCTAAGACCACAAATGACCATTTTACTTCCGTTAAGGGTCAACAATTACGCTGGTCTGGTAATATAAGATCACTAGGCCCAGTTGTCGATTGTTTCCATAAGGACAACCTAGACCCTTTTTTCCAGCATACCTAATGACTTACTACAACAGTTGCCCTCATTGTATCCGAAGGAAATTTTATCTTTAACCTTGAATAATGATTATCTCTTCCATCATTCAAACAAGCAAAACAGACATGTCACATAAAAACAAGAAAAACAGAAATGTCAGTTAATTTATTTACTCGAAGCCACATAATGATCAATGGCTAGTGATATAAGGACATTAATTTAGATATTCACGCAACAGTAATTCCCAATTTAGTGGAGTAACTTCCCTTTACTAAATTCGTTTTCTACGTGAAGCCCCCTACCCGCTCCAAGATCACTGATCTGGTGCTCAACTCAAGTACAAAGAAACCACTTCGGGGAATGATAAAATTTCTTTCATTGTTTGTTAATTCCTATGACACACATGTCTATAATGCTGTTCTAGTTTGAACAATTTACTAACAGTACTTCATTTCAGCATAGAGTAAATGCTTGATCGGCAGTACAACGCAAACGTTTTGGTATTAATGCAATCACAGACCAGAGGATTTGGTTAAAGCGGCTGCTCCACGAACTTTTAATATCCCGCTTTCATGAGGGAAATTCGTCAACAAATAGTTATTGAAACAGTCAGACTGTTGTGCACTAAAGCAAGATCTTCGTCTGCACAGAGCACTCACGCGGCTGTAAAACAGAACTAAACTAACCTCCTCCCAATAGGCCATGAAGACACAACGGTACCGACCGGCCACCGTGTCTTCATCAGCCACAGGCGTCACTGGATGCGGTGACAGAGGGGCATGTGATCAGCACACTGCTCTCCTGGCTGTATGTCAGTTTACGAGACCGGATCCATTACTTCTCAGTCAAGTAGTGTGCAGAGTTATTACTTTATGGGCGACTAGACACTTCAACAATAACAACAAACAACAGGATTAGCGTTGCCAAAACTTAGCAAGTAGCCTCTAGTTCCCTAATGTTACATCAATGCCCGCTCCCAACAGGCCATGGTTGATTAGCTAATGGAAATAGGTGCCTTCAATAACTGCTTACACAACATTACTAATTTACTTAATTTAATAGTAATAGTTCACCAACAACAACAAGTCTTAAAATACTTCATAAAAGACTGATTAAATAACTGTTCCTTTGGGTAATCAATTCTCAACCAATAACAGTTGCAAACAACATCACTTCCAAATAAAAACGTACAGAATGGTATTGGTAGAAAGATACATTTCGAACTTCAAAACTAACGTTCATTTAACATGACGGTATAAAAACGTATATTACATTAACATTTAGTAGATATAGTAAATTCCAGTATTTCTAACCCACTAAACTACAGCGCAGAACTGAATTTCAAATCTATTGTAAGATGTTGTGGTCTCCTGACCTTCATGGCTTACATACTCCGCCCTCACAATCATATTCTGCACATCAAGGCGCTTCATTCGAACCCAAACGCAATAACATAAAGTCAATGTTCTATGAATTCATGTAAACGATATACAAATAACAAGTAAGCGCACTGTGGTTGAAAGACTCGAGGCTGGCCTACACACATACATTCCAGACACGACGGTCACAGGAGCGTTTAGTTTGAGAAAGGCAGACCACACGCCTTGGGAACGGTCCCTTCAAGGACGACCCAGCCTATCTATGTCGGCCGGTGACCGCGCATAGAGCAGACAGCAGTTGCCCGAGTGCAAGGAGTAATGACCCCGTGTTCGGCTTAAAAGCAAATTCCGGTACAATGTGTGGGAGTTGCCAGCTTACACTTTCTTTTCACATAGCACGCAGTTTCAGAAATTGTCACAGGGAGACAGCAAACTCCAATCCTGTGGTTGATTGGGAGGTCGTTCCAAGGCGTGGCAGGCAGTGAAAGGCGTCCCCGGAGGCTGATCAGAAAGCCTCCCCGGTGCGTCTGACAAACCGGTTTCAGGCACTGTCTCTGGCTGAGCCAGATGCAGCTGCCTGCCCTGTTTCAGAGGATCATTCTCAGCCTTCAAGGTCCGGGCAATCGCAGAGGGTGGGCTTACTGGTAGTTGGGAGCTCCAATGTTAGGCGCGTAATGGGGCCCCTTAGGGATATGGCGGCTAAGGAGGGGAAGAAATCCAGTGTGCACTCCGTGTGCATTCCGGGAGGAGTCATTCCTGATGTGGAAAGGGTCCTTCCGGATGCCATGAAGAGCACAGGGTGCAGCCAGCTGCAGGTGGTGGCACATGTCGGCACTAATGACGTGTGTCGCTTTGGATCTGAGGAAATTCTCTCTGGATTCCAGCGGCTATCTGATTTGGTGAAGGCTGCCGGTCTTGCTTACGAGATGAAGGCAGAGCTCACCATCTGCAGCATCGTTGACAGAACCGACTGCGGACCTTTGGTGCAGAGCCGGGTGGAGGGTCTGAATCAGAGGCTCAGACGGTTTTGCGACCGTATTGGCTGCAGATTCCTTGACTTGCGCCATAGGGTGGTGGGGTTTCGGGTTCCGCTGAATAGGTCAGGAGTTCACTACACTCAGCTGGCGGCTACACGGGTAGCGGAGGCTGTGTGGCGTGGACTGGGCGGTTTTTTAGGTTAGAAGGCCTCGGGAAAGTGCGGGATGGGCTGCAATGTCAAAGGGTGCTTGGCAATTACAGGACGTGCTTGGATCAAGGAACAGTCGGAATTATAGTTGTAAACTGTTGTAGTTGCGCTGGAAAAGTCCCTGAGCTTCAAGCGCTAATAGAAAGCACAGAAGCTGATATCGTTATAGGTACAGAAAGCTGGCTAAAGCCTGAAATAAGTTCTGCAGAAATTTTTACGAAGTCTCAGACGGTGTTCAGGAAAGATAGATTAGGCAGAATTGGTGGTGGAGTGTTGGTGTCTGTCAGTAGTGGTTTATCTTGTAGTGAAGTCGAAGTAGATACTCCGTGCGAATTGGTGTGGGTGGAGGTTATACTTAACAGCCGAATTAAGTTAATAATTGGCTCCTTCTACCGACCCCCAGACTCCGATGATACAGTTGCGGAACAGTTCAGAGAAAGTTTGAGTCTCGTAACAAATAAATACCCCACTCATACGGTTATAGTTGGTGGGGACTTCAACCTACCCTCGGTATGTTGGCAAAAATACTTGTTCAAAACCGGTGGTAGGCAGAAAACGTCTTCCGAGATTGTCCTAAATGCATTCTCCGAAAATTATTTCGAGCAGTTAGTCCACGAACCCACGCGAATTGCAAATGGTTGCGAAAACACACTTGACCTCTTGGCCACAAACAATCCAGAGCTGATAGAGAGCATCATGACTGATACAGGGATTAGTGATCACAAGGTCATTGTAGCTAGGCTCAATACCATTTCTTCCAAATCCATCAGAAACAAACGCAAAATAATTTTATTTAAAAAAGCGGATAAAGTGCCACTAGAAGCCTTCCTAAAAGACAATTTCCATTCCTTCCGAACTGACTATGCGAATGTAGACGAGATGTGGCTCAAATTCAAAGATATAGTAGCAACAGCAATTGAGATATTCATACCTCATAAATTGGTAAGAGATGGAACGGATCCCCCGTGGTACACAAAAAAGGTCCGAACGCTGTTGCAGAGGCAACGGAAAAAGCATGCGAAGTTCAGAAGAATGCGAAATCCTGAAGATGGGCTAAAATTTACAGACGCGCGAAATTTGGCACGTACTTCGATGCGAGATGCCTTTAATAGGTTCCACAACGAAACATTGTCTCGAAATTTGGTAGAAAATCCGAAGAAATTCTGGTCGTATGTAAAGTACACAAGCGGCAAGACGCAGTCAATACCTACGCTACGCAGTGCCGATGGTACTGTTATCGACGACTGTGCCGCTAAAGCGGAGTTATTGAACGCAGTTTTCCGAAATTCCTTCACCAGGGAAGACGAATGGAATATTCCAGAATTTGAAACACGAACATCTGCTAGCATGAGTTTCTTAGAAGTAGATACCTTAGGGGTTGCGAAGCAACTCAAATCGCTTGATACGGGCAAGTCTTCAGGTCCAGATTGTATACCGATTAGGTTCCTTTCAGATTACGCTGATACTACAGCTCCCTACTTAGCACTCATATACAACCGCTCGCTCACCGATAGATCTGTACCTACAGATTGGAAAATTGCGCAGGTCGCACCGGTGTTCAAGAAGGGTAGTAGGAGTAATCCATTTAACTACAGACCTATATCATTGACGTCGGTTTGCAGTAGGGTTTTGGAGCATATACTGTATTCAAACATTATGAATCACCTCGAAGGGAACGATCTATTGACACGTAATCAGCATGGCTTCAGAAAACATCGCTCTTGTGCAACGCAGCTAGCTCTTTATTCGCACGAAGTAATGGCCGCTATCGACAGGGGATCTCAAGTTGATTCCGTATTTCTAGATTTCCGGAAAGCTTTTGACACCGTTCGTCACAAGCGACTTCTAATCAAGCTGCGGAGCTATGGGGTATCGTCTCAGTTGTGCGACTGGATTCGTGATTTCCTGTCAGGAAGGTCGCAGTTCGTAGTAATAGACGGCAAATCATGGAGTAAAACTGAAGTGATATCAGGTGTTCCCCAGGGAAGCGTCCTGGGACCTCTACTGTTCCTGATCTATATAAATGACCTGGGTGACAATCTGAGCAGTTCTCTTAGGTTGTTCGCAGATGATGCTGTAATTTACCGTCTAGTAAGGTCATCCGAAGACCAGTATCAGCTGCAAAGCGATTTAGAAAAGATTGCTGTATGGTGTGTCAGGTGGCAGTTGACGCTAAATAACGAAAAGTGTGAGATGATCTACATGAGTTCCAAAAGAACTCCGTTGGAATTCGATTACTCGATAAATAGTACAATTCTCAAGGCTGTCAATTCAACTAAGTACCCGGGTGTTAAAATTACGAACAACTTCAGTTGGAAGGACCACATAGATAATATTGTCGGGAAGGCGAGCCAATGGTTGCGTTTCATTGGCAGGACACTTAGAAGATGCAACAAGTCCACTAAAGAGACAGCTTACACTGCACTCGTTCGTCCTCTGTTAGAATATTGCTGCGCGGTGTGGGATCCTTACCAGGTGGGATTGACGGAGGACATCGAGAGGGTGCAAAGAAGGGCAGCTCGTTTTGTATTATCGCGTTATAGAGGAGAGAGTGTGGCAGATATGATACACGAGTTGGGATGGAAGTCATTACAGCATAGACGTTTTTCGTCGCGGCGAGAGCTTTTTACGAAATTTCAGTCACCAACTTTCTCTTCCGAATGCGAAAATATTTTGTTGAGCCCAACCTACATAGGTAGGAATGATCATCAAAATAAAATAAGAGAAATCAGAGCTCGAACAGAAAGGTTTAGGTGTTCGTTTTTCCCGCTCGCTGTTCGGGAGTGGAATAGTAGAGAGATAGTATGATTGTGGTTCGATGAACCCTCTGCCAAGCACTTAAATGTGAATTGCAGAGTAGTCATGTAGATGTATGCTACAGATTTCCGGATTGGTCGCCTTAAACGAAACATCATACTCCCGTTTTAGAAGTTTGAACGGACAGAGTTATAGTTGAATGCCTGAGAGCGAATTCTGAGTGGCATCGCGGTGGACTGGTTAACTGACGGGTGTACCACGTAATAGATAGACTAGGGGCGAATAGGAGTCCTTGACTTTATCAAAGCGTAGGGAGAATTTGATTGGCGAAGGACAATCCAGATAGAACGAGAGTTATCTTATTTGTCAGCAGCGAGCGGCGCAGACAGCAGTCATCGCAGCTTACGGTATTGTGCGCTACAGCTATTGCGAACCCCATATTTCCTCCACAACAGTACCCTTTACTGCATTTCACAGGCGACAGCCTCGACCGTACCTAGCAACATTCTAACGGATAATTATTCAAGTTGAGTAGGCGCTGCTCTCAGCCATTCTGCCAAGTCAATAACAATCTTAAACTTTGTGTAGAAATTTCATTAGCGAAGCCTATCCTTGAGAGGTAACTTCACATTCCGAAAAGAACCAGGATATAACTTGTTCAATTCATAACTAAAAGTGACATTGTGATTTCTCAGAATTTATGCAAAGTAAATAATAATTTTCGTTAGTTTCATGTTTTTCGTACACTAACTATCACTGCACCACTACCCCAGCACCCCACTAGTTTCGTAAGAAATTTTGTGAATTTTTGTGTCATTTGCTCTGGTCGCAGGTTCTAACCCTGCCTCAGGCATGGATATATGTGATGTCCTTAGCATAGTTAGGTTTAATTAGTTCTAAGTTCTAGGCGACTGATGATCTCAGAAGTTAAGTCGCATAGTGCTCAGAGCCATTTGAACCATTTTGTGTCATTTTCTTACAGCGGACGACTCCAGAAGATATTTATTGCTGGAAGTTTTTCAGGCATTTCTCTTTAGAACGTTAGGAGCGTCTGGCTGACTTCTGTAGTAGTGTGGGGGTGGGAATTGCATCTTGCAGGAGCCACAGGGTATAGGGTACATCACAGATTAATCCATCGCGCAGAACGACAGAATAGCAACCCACACGCTCACACTATCCAATGAGTAGTCCTGATAAAATTATGTTCACAAATAAGAAATATAATAACTTTATGACAACGCCCATCCATTATTGGCCACACTTTTACACACTCGTCAGTTCCGTTGAAAACTGACAGTTACTGCTCAATCTCCACATAGTTAAGCAAACTAACGCCGCAGAAGTCACTGAAGGTTAATACTCGTACTGTATTCCACTATTTTCTTCTCAAATATCGTGACATTCTTATTGTGGACGAACATGATACAGCACAGCGTGTTCAGTTGGGCCCACGCTCTCTTGTTTATCTGCCGTGGCAAAACACCCACAAACGACATCGGCCACAGCTCGCCGTAATTGTGTGCATGCAATTACAGAGCCCACGGCTTATCGTTCCACTGTGGTGTTGTATTCCCAAGCGTCTCGGTTCACTATCAGTCCACAACCAAGAGTGACAAAATTATTAAATGCACAATCCGGACCATGCGGACCCCAACACTCTGCCGTTCTTACCTTCTCGCTCGGTACTGTCTAATCCTCCTCTCCTCGTCGCCTGAGGGCCACTCGCCGCGAACTCAGCGCCCCAGTATCTCTGGCGAGGCCATTATCGACCTCAACATTCGCGGCTGGAACACAATCGTCCGAAAATCGGCACAGTAGCTCATCATTTTGCCTCACAAGGGCTGAGTGCGCCAGCAGTAAAATAGGCGCCTGTAAAATCCTTTATCTAGGATCCTTGGAGTGAAGTAACGCTGACGTTGAAACAGAAAAGATAGAAAGAAATAGATAATAATATGATGCCACTGTCTGGGAGATCACGAGGAATAGCTTCAGCAGCCTGACTCAACGGACAACTGCTTGTGGTATGCGAGAGTACTGTCGTAAGAGTTTTGTATAGAGTGTAGGTGGTTGTGTGGCTGTTTGTTTGTAGTGTAGTGTCATGTTACTTTTGTATGTTGATGATGATAAGAGAAAGGAGAGGATGAAGCCTGATGGCAGTAAGTAGGCTATTCCTCTCCCATCAAGGGTGTCGTCGAGTTTAATATTCACATAGGGCTAACGACTGCTCACAGGAAAATATACAGAATAATGGAAAAGAAATAAATCTAAGATCTGTTAGATGATGACCGGTTTCTCTTTAAAAACATAAAGGCACCAGGGAGGCTATAACGCTAGCTTGATATAAGTAACTCTTCCCTAACAACCGAACCTCTAGTCCTGTCACTGAAAAAG
The DNA here is from genome assembly GCF_023897955.1 of Schistocerca gregaria. Lineage (NCBI taxonomy): Eukaryota > Metazoa > Arthropoda > Insecta > Orthoptera > Acrididae > Schistocerca > Schistocerca gregaria. The sequence continues at coordinate 893,041,478 of NC_064922.1, forward strand.
CCATGTATAACTCTAACTTGCCGTGAAACAAGCTAACGTTACTCTCTGACAGGATTTCGAATTTTGACCGAGCGTGTGGATAAAGGTATCGGACTATAATTTTGAGTATGGTGAAATTAACCGAACAACTAAACGGACTTTAATCTTTGGAGTTAATGAAAGTGGTAAAAATGAATGAAAATACGAACGGTCGCCAGCCCAATAAGACATATTAATTTGGAAATATATGTTTATAGAAATTTAACATTGGTTATTGATGTTACTTTCATTGATATTTCTCTTTGAATAGCGCACAGGATACAAACTGACGCAGGGCACTCTGAGCTGTGTGCAGCAGCAGTTACCAATAACGCACACACCAGTAATTATGGAAAGCTAATTTACACCAAGCTCATACTAATAACAGCTACACGCACGATCATTACTTAAACCAATACTGTTATGTTACTGCACGAAATGCAGAATTAAATTTGGACATGAGGACATGTAAATACACAACTAAAGGTAAATAATATCATAAATACACTGTTTATACTCCTCTACATATATCAGTTTTCCTTAGCAGCAGCAAGAGTCCAATTATTCTTTTAATATGTGGTGAATATCATGGGGATCCATAAACTAATATAGCGTTATTAGTCAAGCTCCATTACTATTTCAGTAGAAAGGACTGATTCAAACACAACTACTCTTTCACATCACTTGGAGTAGTCCATAATTTACTTTACAAGACAAAAAAATTCAATACTGAGCTCAATTAACTTCAAAAAAGGAACCATTCATACTTTAGCAAAATCCTATCTAAATTCACTGTTTATTTTTCAACTCTATGTTTTGCTACTCCTTTTAAATTTCACAAACAAAAAAATCACCTTTAAACACTTGAATATAAGAAATGTTCATTTAAAACAGGATACTCGGTTTTAGTAGCACTTAGGTGAGGAGCCTGCGTAGGTTACTGATCATGACAGAAGATATGGTTCCGGTCACAGATTTATAACATTTGGATTATTATTAAAACCACACTTACAAATTAACTGGTCCATGCCCATATACATTGTTGGATGTATGAAGTTTGTAAAGCAGTGGCGGAAGTTTTGGTGACAAACGACATGGTGGCTAACTGTACCCACGGCTCTTGATGATCGAATGCTCGATAAAATCTCTTCTTGGCGTCGTATTTTCAATTTATTAGAGCCATTCCTTTTTGCCGAGAATACCAAATAATAGCCAGATCCACATCCGAGTCAGAATCCTTTGCAAAGCCCTTTCCAATTGCCTCTCTTATCACCGTCGAAGTTTATCATACTACGGCTAGCCACATACTGCGTACCGTTCACACCAAGGGCCGTCCAGTTCGAGCGCCAAAATCACTCTTTTACATCGCGCCATGCCACTTCCGTTGCCGAGGGGCTTCACTACAGCTTTTATATATAACAAATACAAATGCTCTAAGCATGAACCAGCTTTGCAACATGATCTAAATTCTGAGAAAAGTAAGAGTAGTCTATATAAAAGACAGGTAATATACAACATTTACAAGAATGATAATATACAACATGTACAAGAACCTACAGGGAACAGTAAGACTGGAAGACCAAGAACGAAACGCTCCTATTTAAAATGGTGTAAGAATGGGATGTAGTCTTTCACCCCTACTGCTCAATGTGTACATCGAAGAAACAGTGACTGGAATCGAAGGAAGGTTGACGTACAGGACTAAATTAAACATGGAAGGATATCAATGAAAAAGTCGCAGTTCATATATCCTCAATGAAAATGAATAATTACCTGACATCTTGAATAGAATGAACAGACTAATGAGTACAGAGTGTGGATTGAGAATAAATGGAATAAAGATTGAGAACAGTGAAAAGTTCAACATCAAAATCAGGATTACGAAGTAAACGAAGGTAAGGTGTTCTGCTACCTGTTAGCAAAATGACCGATGACGGATGGAGCAAGCACGACATAAAAAGTAAAGTACTACTGAAAACAAACTGCATTCCTGGCCAGTAGAAGTCTATTAGTATTCATGTAGGCCTTAATTTGAGGAACAGAATTTCTGAAAAACGTTTGGATAACAGCATTGTGTGGTAGTGAAGCATGGACTGTGAGAAAACCAGAATCAAAGCGTTTGAGATGTGATGTTAAGGAAGAATGTTAAAATTAATTGGGGGTTGGCACACGAGGCTAAATCTACCGGGCAGCATCAAATCAGTCAGAGGACTGAGGACTAAGAAAAGTCATCATCAACAATGCACATGCCTTTACTCCATGAGACATTGCAGAGGGATTTGGAATTCAATACAGAACAGGTGTGGCGATCAAGAACTTTGCACCAAGACCTCTCGTCCCCTTACCGCCCAAATACAGGCAGTGAAGATTTCATTGAGCACCAGCATTCGAAGCAGCTACCTTCCGACTTCAGCACCGCTGAAGAGGCGAGCCCCAGCCAACTCTGCTTCTTCTGTTACCTGTTAGGGCTTCCGCTTCACCCTCACAGCGTGCCTTATACTCACCGTGTTTGTTTCTTCGGCACGAGCAATTGCCTCTACAGGGATCTTCTCTCACATCTGTCCTGAGTGGCTTAGCCTATTGAAAGAGAAATTCTTCGTTGGAATTAAAATTCTTTCGTGTCACCAAGCTATTGACTACATTGTCAAATTACAGAACTGTACTACGTTTCTACATCTACATCTACATGGATACTCTGCAAATCACATTTAAGTGCCTGGCAGAGGGTTCATCGAACCACTTTCATTATTCTCTATTACTGCAATCTCGTATAGCACGCGGAAAGAATGAACACCTATATTATTCCGTACTCGCTCTGATTTCTCTTATTTTATCGTAGTGATCGTTCCTCCCTATGTTTCCGCCACAACTGCAAGTGTTCTTCCTCTGGGCTTTTTGCTGAGTTGTTTGTGTGGCCGAAACATCGGAATATTTTATATATTGACAATGTCGTCAACAACCGAGAAGAATTTTACTGTCAGTAATAACGGCCGCGGAAGCCTACGCATACAAAATTCCTTCTTGTTTAAACTGAGAACTGGAAAAGCGGATTAAATCCTCCAGAGGTTAATTAAGTACTCGTCTTTTCCTAAGATTCTCATTTGTGCTTACAAAAAGAGAGAGAAAGAAACTAAGATCGCGCACGGCCACTAGCTTAACTCTCTGCCTCGTGATGACTGGGTGTTGTGTGATGTCCTTAGATTACTTAGGTTTCATTAGTTCTATGTTCTAGGGGACTGATGACCAAAGATGTTAAGGCCATAGTGCTCAGAGCCATTTGAACCATTGTGAACTAGTTAAACAATAAATCTTTTCGTGCCAGTAGTAATCTCGAGATCAAACTTCTATGGCTAAAAGCTACCCGTTGACAAAATGAAACTGGAAATAAAGGTTCATCTCACAGTATGGAAGAATCTCAATCATACTGTATAGAATTTTACGAACGTGTTTTTATGTAAAATAAAATACATAATTAAAAAGCGTTATTGTTAAGCTTACTCCATAGTTATAAATGTGGACTTTAAAATATTTAGCCAGCGATCGAGTGATAGAATTGTGGTTTTCATCTTCCTTTAGTCTTGCATCGACGTTACGAAGATACGTAGGTATCAATGGAATTGTAAAGTAGAGTTGCCTCCAGATTTTTGCTAAATTATCTAATGCTGAGATGGTAGTTAGGACGACATTATATAGAGTACAAAATGCCCTAACAACGAATTATTAATTATATGTTTCGACGGGGAAAATAGGGCACAATCCAGATGTAAGGCCTCCTATAAGCATGTTATCGTGAGCAGTTCGCCGTATATCTGTATTTGCTTGCCTTTTTCCTTATCCAATTCCTGATTTTCCTTTTATGTGAGCAAATCAGACTGTGTACAGTTGTCACACATGTCACACAGCCATCAGGAAATATAGTTTGCGTCTGACACCATGTGTATTTCGTAAAGCCTTTCACGTGAGGCCACCGTATTTGTTGTTACGTCATAATAAGTGCCGCTTACAACGCATTGAATCCAATGGAAATTTATATTGTTCCTAATCGTTTCTCAGCGTTTGTTCGGAAATCAATTGGTCTGGTGTCCATTTCAGTATTGCAATTAATTGTATGCTCTCTAGCATAGGTCATAGTAAAATAATAATGATTTAACTATCCTACTACGGTTTTTATATATGTGATGGAAGGTTAAATCTTGACGGCTTAAAAATCTTTATAAAATCTCTTCGTTACTGAATCGGTTGTAAATGTAAAGATCTTATAACTGCTTTTAAGGAAAATCAAGTTATAAGTTAACTTTTGTAAAGTGTGGAGGGCTAGCATTCTATTAGTTACCTGAATTGGTAGTGATCGTGCAATGAGAAATTCATGGCGTGGAAGATGCGCGACTGTACAAGTATCGCTATCTGATTCTGTTAAAATTACTTATGTTCCCGTTACTGGTGATTTTACTGTCCACTTTCTGACTGTCAGATTGCTGTCATATGGCCACCATTCACGTTCGTTCAAAATCGCTGTGCTATACGTTTCGTATTCTCGGCCCGGCACACAGTTTTAATCTGCCAGGAAGTTTCATATCAGCGTACACTCCGATGCAGAGTGAAATACTCATTCTCGTTTCGTATTCCTTCATGATTTGTCACCTTTTTCCTAAGTCTCCCTCTTCTTGTACCACTACACTACCGTCAAACCATTAATGATATTTCCGTGATTTTGACGTATCCTTTGTTGAGTTCCTTCAGTTTCCTTAAAATGTGTTCCCAAACGAATGCGTAGAGGGACGCATACAGGAGGTAACTCTGGCCTAGGCCTCTCTTGGAGTTATTATATTAATCTGAATGCTAATGGTGACGTTTGGTGCACATTTTGCTAATGAAGATCTGATATGAATTAAAGTTCCAAAAATTTTATGTACTTTTCTGGTACATTTGAGCTAAGGCTGGCTCGCATCATGCCTTGTTTTTTTATCATTTTTGCAGTCCAGTGGTGTCTTATTTCTTCTTCGGTTACGACCATAACGTTGCTGTCTTCTCTCCATGAGTGGCAGCAGCAGCGTGTATCGATACTAGCACTGCTGTACTATCTTTGGCGTGGTGGATATATTTTCTGGGTGTGCTGTGTGTGGCAGTCGGTCGATTGGGGCAGAGGAGCGAGGAAATCTCCGTAGCGCGTAGTCAGGCCGGAACCGATGGCGACGTGCACGCGCGGTTGGAGTTTGAGGCGCTTCTTGCGAGGGTTACCAAGTTCGTCGCCCACCGATCCTGGACACTAAAGTAGAGTGCTCACCTAACCTACTATCAAGCCTCAATTGCTATCACATCTCTTCATCTGATCCTGGTTCTCGCTTTCTGGGAGATTCCTGTGAGCAACAACGTGTGTGCACTGAAGTCGGCTAGAATTGCAGCTGTCTTCCTGTGTGGTGTTTAACTTAATTCATTCTTCCATTAATGAAGTGTACCAGCGGTACCTTCTGCCTTATGGCCGTTGACGTTCCGGTGACCTTCCCCGGTCGATGACGTAGTTCTTGACAGTGTGTTTTCCTCGTTGTGTTGATGCTGTCCAGCAAAGCGTTTAGTTCGACAGCTAAGGTTTTGTTGGTAGTTTTGGGCGTTTATTCCGACTTGGCTGGATTGGGCACCAGTATCCAGAACGTTGTGCTATTGACATCTTATTGTCGTCTTGCTGGTCGTGTGGAGCAGAACTTATCTTGTTGGTTGGTTTGTCGGGTGGCTTATGGTTGGGTTGCCTTCCGATTAAGAGGTTGTCGGTTTGGCTGCCTGTCTCACCTCAACGTGCATTAGTGTTACCTTCCCAGGCCAATCCTTGGAACTTTCTGAGGGCCGCTACTTGTGTTTTACATAATTATTTCCTTTTTAGTCTTAAGTACTCTGTGTGGCCTTCAGCCGAGTTTTAGCTTATTAAAATTGCAAGGCTTTTCCTCTTAGGCCCTATGCCATAAAAAATAGTTTCTTGTATGGTATGTGACCTTCAGCCGAGTTTCAGCCTTTCAAAATTAAAATTGAAAATTCCTTGTGTCTTGGCCTTAAGCCGTAAATTGGTTTAAAGTTGGTATGTGGTCTTCAGTAGAGTTTTCAGCTTTTTCAAACGAAATATGAAAATTTTGATTAGGCCTTAAGCCGTAAGAAGTATTTACTATTTTTTTATGTGGCATTCATCCGAGTTTTCCTGCTTAAATTAAAAATTTGAAGTTTCATTGTTTGGGCTTTAAGCTGTGAGGTTTTTTGGGTTTCGTATGTAGCCTTCAGCAGAGAGTTATGTGACGCATTATAGGATAAAGCCTTTACCCTATTTTAGTTGAAATGTAGAAGCTCTTCCCTTTAGGCCTTAAGCTGTAAAATTTTTTCTGTATGGTGTGTGGCCTTCTGCAGAGTTTTAATCTGTCTTACAAATGCAAAATCCTTGTGTTGCTATTAATTCATGATTGTTATTCTGTAGTATGAGGCCTTCAGCCGAGTTTTACACGAAATATTTTAAGATAAGGCCTTCAGCCTTTTCAAATTACAAGCTACCCTTCCTGGGCCTTAAGCTGTTAAATTGTTTGTTGATATGTGGTCTCCAGCCGAGTTTTAAGCCTATTTAGATTAAACTTGAAAATCTTTGTCTAGGCCTTAAGCCGTAACACTGTTCTTGATTAATGTGCGGCCTTCAGCCGAGTTATATGGGAAACATTTAAGCTTAGGCTTTCAGTCTATTTATATTGAAGATAAAAAATTTTTTTTGTGAAGAAGTAAAACCTCCAGTAGAACTCCTGTACCTAAATTCCTTGCTTAGGCCTTGTGCCTTGGATTTTCGATGTGGCCTTCAGCTGATATTAATTAAGTCAAAGGTCTTCGGTTAAGACCTTGAGAGTTTTGATTATTGCTTGTGTAATTGTGTGTTTTAAGAACTAAAGTTTATATGTTGAGGGCAACTAATAGTAACTTATTTTGGCCCCCTTCCACAAATATAACCGCATACGCTCTGTCCTGCTAGCCCAGGGATTTCAATATTTGTACTCCGTCAGAGGTGTTTCCAAAATCCAAAACAGTTTATTAGTGTGCCATAAGAAACCTTAGGATGTGGTACCCGTTTTATTAAGATTCCTCCGATCATAGTATCCACTGTAGTTCAAAAATTCTGAGAGGACGTGCGTTTCGCAGAATGACAGTTTCTCAGAAAAACGAATGAGTATCAAAGGGTGCAGTGGGCATCGAACTCACCAATAAATAGAGGTATGTCACCCACAATACGTCACAGTCTATTTGGGGTGCCGGTGGGTCTCAGCAAGCGAAAGAATATCGTGAGAAAAAAAGCGGGACATACGGGAGCAGGAGAGTTTCACACACCCTGAATTATGTGTGTAGATAGTTCATCTACAGGCTTTGATGAGTGAGTTCGAGAGCAACAATGTGATGCATTTCTTTAGAAGCTTATACTTCTTACATCGTCAAAGAACCGTAGAGCGTAGTACTTGATACGAATTTCAGCTTCATACATCTATCTGTACCTGAGACAAAGATATCTTTAGAGACGGGCAATAAATGGCAAAAAATATGTGATGTAGTACAAATTAACTTTTCTGATTTTTTTCCTTTGCTTGAACTATGAACTCTTGCTTCTTGCCAAATTTCATGATTCTAGGTCAAACGAAAGTATCCCGTAGGTTTTAATGAGTAAGTTTCAAAATACGTGGCAATAACATTTGATTCCAGTCTATTGGAGGCTGAAGCAGTTTCACACCACCAAGCTACTGTAGACCTCAGTATTTGACACTAATTTTCGCTTTATACCTCTACCTATCCATAAGAAAAAGCAGTCTTAACAGACCGACGAAATGCGAAGTGCTCCTAAAAGTACTCTGTTTTTACAGCTTGAGGCACGGGACTCTAAAAATGGAATCAACAACTCGTATTAACACACAAAAAGCTGAGAGACCACGCACTCCAAGAAAACTATTAACAGAAATGCTGACTCACTCCAAAATAAATCAGTAATATCACACAAAGAGGCTTGCGATGATTTCATTGTCATTGGGGAACGGCATACCTTCGATTTTCTCCTCAGAATACTGGTGCGACTTCTTTTAGTCAGTGGTTCGAGGCCCTTGTGTAAGTCTTCAAGTCATTACATAAACACAGTACCGGTCGGTATTATACTGCCGCCGAAGTGGGTTACTTCATCGCAATTAATGCAGTATTTCCTTCTCAAAAGCTGTCGTGGTAAATATTTACTCCTAATGGGCCACTGAATGTTTTAATTAATTGTGGTGCTACAAATGCCATGATTTATTACATGGCTCGAGTAGAGTACTGACAGGATTTTCGTTTAATATACTCGCCATGGGGTAAGGCTCCTCCAGAGGCGGGTCACGTGAGCTCGGTCGCTTGTGCTGTAAGTAGACTGTTTAGGTTTTTATGTTGGTAACGCCACGTAGCGCTCTGTATGAAAATCACTGACTGCGCTGTGTGCAGTCTGTGGTTGGTTAGCATTGTTGGAATATTTGCTATTGTAGTTTTGGGCAGTTGGATGTGAACAGTGCGTAGCGTTGCGCAGTTGGAGCTGAGCCGCCAGTAGTGGTGGATGTGGGGAGAGAGATGGCAGAGTTTTGAGAGCGGACGATCTGGACTTGTGTCGGCCAGAAAAAGGAAATTTGTAGGAGTGGATGTCAACACTATTAAGGTAAATACATTGTTTGTTCTCCATCAAAATCTTTCATTTCCTAACTATGCATATCAGTAGTTAGTGCCTTCAGTAGTTAGAATCATTTATTTAGCTGGCAGTATTGGCGCTCGCTGTATTGCAGTAGTTTGAGTAACGAAGATTTTTGTGAGGTAAGTGATTCATGAGAGGTATAGGTTATTGTTAGTCAGGACCATTCTTTTGTAGCGATTGTTGAAACTCAGATTGCGTTGCGCTAAAAAATATATTGTGTGTTAGTTTAGTGTTGATCAGAATAAGTAAAGGGAGAAATGTCTGAATACGTTCAGTTTTGCTCAGCTGTTTGAAAATCAAATAACGTAAGAGGTTTACCAGCACAGTCATTCATAATTTTTTCAAAGGGGACGTTTCAGCACCAAGCAGCTAGGCAAGCGTCCGTGAGTCAGGCTTATTACTACACTGCATGACTAACTACGATTCATGCTTAGCTGCTGTTGGCTGACAAAGCTGTTTTTGGAAATTGCCAGTTCACTGGATTTTTTATTCATTTATTCACTTCTTTGTTTATTTTTTGCTACATTGGTATATAATAAGTTAGTAATTCTGAGATGGCACAAATAAGTCATCACTTTACAGCGGTTTTAAACTTTGTGTCGTTTCTCAATTAACTCAAAGATCGGCTATTTCAATTTTTTATTCGTAATTTTGTTGGCCATGCCTTAGATGTTTAAACGATATGTGACACGCTGCACGATGGAAGAGTGAAGCTGCTTCTATGTTCTTCGGCAAAGCACCCTGTTCATAAAATCTTTAGAGTCTATTTGCACTTCTGTTTAGTACGTATATTTCGAGGATGTTTCATTCTTCATCCATCTCGAAAATGCACATATTGTATCAAAGCTCCTAACTTAAGTAATAACAGGTGTTTGGAATTTGTCTCACTGATATTAAAGAATGAAACCAAGATTTCAAATCGTATACTTTTCAGATGATATAATTCCAGTTTTGTACCATGAAAGAGCTACACTCGGAATTCGACTGCTGTCGCTAGGACGAAGACAGCTTTGACCTACCGGTAAATAAATCTCCTTTATTGAGCTAAATCTTTTTTTCCCAACATTTTCAAAGCTTAAAACACACCTGTCATTCTATATTCACGAAGAAGCAAAGCTGGTACTTTTTGCCGATGATGAAAGTATAGCTATCACACCTAACAGACAAGAATTAAATGGTGAAATTGTAAACCATATTTTTCAGAAAACCAATAAGTGGTTTTCTGCAAATGGGCTCTCATTAAACTTTGACAAAACGCAGTATGTACAGTTCCAGACAGTAAATGGAATGACACCATTAATAAATATAGACTTCGATCAGAAAACGGTATCTATGGTAGAATATTCAAAATTTCTAGGTGTATGCGTTGATGAGGAGTTGAACTGTAAAAAACACACTGAGAAACTGCTGAACCGTTTCAGTTCAGCTACTTATGCTATTAGGGTCATTGCAAATTTTGGCAATATACATCTCAGTAAATTATCTTACCACGCCAATTTTCATTCTCTGCTTTCGTATGGCATCATATTCTGGGGTAACGCATCATTGAGTTACTCATCATTGAGTAAAAGAGTGTTCATTGCACAAGAGCGTGTAATCAGAATAATTGCTGGACCTCATCCAAGATCATCGTGCAGACACTTATTTAAAAAGCTAGAGATCTTCCCTGTACCCTCATTACATACATACATATATATATATATATATATATATATATATATATATATATATATATATAGATATATATATATTCATTTATGAAGTTTGTTATTAACAGTCTGAACGAATTCAAAAATAATAGCAGTGCACATGGTTACAACACTAGGAGAAAGGATGACATCCACTACTCATGGTTAAGTCTAACTTTGGTTCAGAAGGGGGTAAATTATGCTGCCACAAAAGTCTTTGGTCACTTACCGAATAGCATCAAAAGTCTGACAGATAGCCATATAGCATTTAAAGGAAATTAAAAGAATTTCTTACTGGCAACTCCTTGTACTCATTAGATGAATTTTTGTATATAGTAAGTGGGTAATTTCCCAAACCCCACAAAATAATTTAAAATGTTAGGTGTCATGTAATATCTTTTATTAACCTGACAAGTTCCACATCATTACGAAGTGTCGTATTCATGATCTATGTAACAAGTACTAATCTAATCTAATCTAACTCATGTCATGGGAGATGCGTAATTGTGGATGTGACCACTTCCTGCAAGGACGTATGTGTACATATTCGCACAGTTGTGACGCCTTAACTTTTATTTTTGATAGGTATTTGCATTATATTTGTCTTTATAGTTGCTGACCCCCAACTGTTGTTCTCATTGCATGACTTGTTCTCTCCAACTGCCCAGTGCTGGCTGCCATCTTATAAGGTATTTGGAGAGAGGAAATGTTTTCGTGACATTATCAGCAAACGTCAGTCTGTGCAGACACAGTGCATTTCATCCTTATTTTTATAACACTTGCAATGTTGTATCCGGGTGTAATCGCTGCTGTCAACTTATGTAGGGATCTTGATCGTTCAATGTTTTAGCGGCATGGCTCATTTGTTAAGGGTTTCTTGGATCCATTCGACTTGTCGTGAAGGTTTCCTTAAGGATTCTGTCATAGTTGTTCATTTGTTAATTTCGTGTGCTAATATTGGAGTGTGGATTAGGTTCGCGATACAGAATGCGACGTTTATGTGGCCGGTTGTTATGTTACACAGATATATTGGTTTATTCAAATATAGCTACCATCATGTAGGCAAAAATCTCTAATAAAAATAACTGCTGCATTAATCTGGTTATTCGTATTATTAATCTGGGCGCTCTCTGAAATCAATTATAGCTGAAATGTGAAAATATGACCTCATAATTTGGTCAGAAAGGGCTAGACCGGGCGTGGGGGAATTTGGCATAGTTAATTCACTGGTACAATATACAAATTCTTTTTACACAGACTGAATTACATTAAACCCCATTAAGAATTTAGTTCAACTGTAATTAATTTCAATACTGAAAAACAATCAGTGATAGCAGAAAACGTCAATAATAATTCACATGCAGTCACTGTTTGCCGGACCATGAGATAAAACAATAATGATAAACTTCAAGCCAGATTTAAACAGGCATAAAAATTACCGCACGTTCATGAGCAAAAGACACCAATAAAAAAATATAATAAAACTGAACCGGCCATATAGTAGGTCACTGCCAATTGAATTCTTATACTAAAATACACAATGACCAAAGAAGGAGAACAAAAGATTTAAAACCTCATAAAACTGACATGGTAGCATGGCTTTCAGAGTCCCACAACAATATTTAATTAATTAAAATTTGCATTAAATGAGAATGACCGTTGAGATCTCAATCACTAGGAAAAGGGTTATAAAAAGGAACCCTTTTCCAATTAACTATTAGAATGACTCAGAATCGCTCTAAAATTTCAACTTCACTTTAACCGTAGCATTAAACACCAGGGCTGCGCTTCGAAGAAATAACATTGCACATTGCAGAAGACGACAGCGCAAGCTTCGGATGCCAAAGGCTTGCGCACAGAATTGCATAAAGAAGCGATAGTGTTAGCCGACTGGGCGCAAAATGGGTGAGTCCGACAATGATCGGTAAACAGCACCGACGCCCGAGAACAAGTAATATTAAAAAAATTCCCTTTTAAACACACAAATTCTGACTCAAACAGCTCAGTCAGCAAATCCTATGGACATGCGGACTTCAGTATCAATAAACAGAGCCGGAGCATTCAGGAATTCCGGTAAACATGCCTCTAACATTTCGACGATTTTCCAATAATCCACTCCTGAGTTTCTTCGGAACCACAATCCCAACACAAGCCAACATGACACCTGCATAACCTTCCTTTACACCAACACATAGACATGTGCGTGGCCGCAAAGGCCTCCTTTCCTCTTGGTTTATCCACTGATACTCTCATCATCATACGAACTTTCGTAATGCCTTTGCGGGCCCAGCAAGACTGTCCTCCAGGCCACGCCAGAGGAAGCTGTGATCGCTGGGCAACATTTTACAGCCTAAGATAAGAGCATATCGATATCTGTACAGTACGACAAGCCACCAAGTCTGAATGTCACTTCATACTGTGCAAGTTTAATGTTGACACTCATCAACAATTCTGGCTTTTGTTCTATGTAGGACGGAACATGGTCTTGCTGCTCAGTTCTCACGGTACGCAACCCATTATAGTTGTTGTTATTGTTGTGTTGTTGTGGTCTCAGCCCTTAGACTGGTTTGATGCAGCTCTCCATGCTACTCTATCCTGTGCACGCTTCTTCATCTCCCAGTACCTGATGCAGCCTACGTCCTTCTGAATCTGCTTAGTCTATTCATCTCTTGGTCTCCCTCTACGATTTGTACCCTCCACACTGCCCTCCAACACTAAATTGGTGATACCTCAATGTCTCAGAACATGTCCTACCAACCGATCCCTTCTTCTAGTCAAGTTGTGCAAAAGCTCCTCTTCTATTCAATACCTCCTCATTAGTTATGCGATCTACCCATCTAATTGTTAGCATTCTTCTGCTGCACCACATTTCGAAAGCTTCTATTCTCTTCTTGTCTAAACTATGTATCGTCCACGTTTCACTTCCATACGTGGCTACATTCCATACAAATACTTTCAGAAACGGCTCCCTGACACTTAAATCTATACTCGATGTTAACAAATTTTTCTTCTTCTGAAACGCTTTCCTTGCCATTGCCAGTCTACATTTTTTATCCTCTCTACTTCGACCATCATCAGTTATTTTGCTCCCCAAATAGTAGCTCCTTTACTACTTTAAGTGTCTCATTTCCTAATCTACTACCCTCAGCATCACCCGAGTTAACTTGACTACATTCCATTATCCTCGTTTTGCTTTTGTTGATGTTCATATTATATCCTCCTTTCAAGACACGGTCCATTGCGTTCAACTGCTCTTCAAAGTCCTTTGCTGTCTCTGACAGAATTACAATGTCATCGGCGAACCTCAAAGTTTTTGTTTCTTCTACCTGGATATTAATACCTACTTCAAATTTTTCTTTTGTTTCCTTTACTGCTTGCTCAATATACAGATTGAATAACATCGGGCAGAGGCTACAACCCTGTCTCACTCCTTTCCCAACCACTGCTTCCCTTTCATGCCCCTCGACTCTTATGACTGTCATCTGGTTTCTGTACAAATTGTAAATAGCCTTTCACTCCCTGTATTTTACCCCTGCCACCTTCAGAATTTGAAAGAGAGTATTCCAGTCAACATTGTCAAAAGCTTTCTCTAAGTCTACAAATCCTAGAAACGTAGGTTTGCCTTTCCTTAATCTTTCTTCTAAGATAAGTCGTAGGGTCAGTATTGCCTCATGTGTTCCAACATCTCTACGGAATCCAAACTGTTCTTCCCCGATGTCGGCTTCCATCAGTTATTCCATTCGTCTATAAAGAATTCGTGTTAGTATTTTGCAGCTGTGACTTCCTAACTGATAGTTCGGTAATTTTCATGTCTGTCAACACCTGCTTCCTTTGGGATTGGATTTATTATGTTCTTCTTGACGTCTGAGAGTATTTCGCCTGTCTCATACATCTTTCTCACCATTATAGTATATGCCTTTATTCTTCATACGTTTTAACTGTTGACAATTAATAGATCCCTTCTGCGTCTGCCCGTCCTTGACATGGAATACAGAACGTAATGCGTTCGCTCTGGGGCACCGTTGTGACATGTGCAATGTTCTACCCAGCAGTAAACACGAAACTTTGTACTGACCTTACCGATTGTCTTTCAATTTCTCCATCTGTTATGCTGCAAGTACTATCAGGTGTCCCTGAGAACTGAGGCGATTAATAGCTAATAAGAGATTTATATTATGACAACACTAAAACCTTGGATGAAACTGACCAATTCACAGAAACATTTTAATGTTATGATCACTTAAAACCTTGAGAATAGTGTTAATTTATAACAAACGCAAGCAACACAATGCTTTTGAAAGCGAAAACTAAACGTAGCATGATATTTTAGTTATAATATACACCGCAGTAATTGCAAATCACAAATTTCGATGTACCATGGTCATATACTTTGCGAAAGGGTTTCTTCAATTTTACACTTTCAGCCAAAGCCTCGCTCTGTGCTCGGTTCCATATCCAGCAGATGAAACAGTTCTGAGGCTTCCTAACTGAACTACGCAGGGCAAGCTAAGCCGCACGCTACCGAGGAGCAGTATTACCGCCCATCACTAGGAACAAAGCGCGCGGCCGTCAAGCTGCGGTAGTACAATCCTACTGATGGCAGAGGGCCATCAAGGCCACGCTGAGGGCCAATGAGAGGGCCTTACTGGCAGCGGGCAAGCAACAGGCTGAAGCTGGCTGGCAGCTGACAGAGACACAGTTAGGAGACGAGGTACTGGCAGAAGTGAGACCGTGAGGACGGAGCGTGAGCCGTGCTTGGGTAGCTCAGATGGTAGAGCACTTGCCCGCGAAAGGCAAAGGTCCGGATTTCAAGTCTCGGCCCGACACACAGTTTTAATCTTCCAGGAAGTTTTAGAGGTACATAGTGTTAGAGAGCGCAGCCATAGTCCTTTTATCCATATAGCAAGAAACAGTTTATCCATATAGCACCTGTATCTTACACAAAGGACACTGTCAGAGTCCCAGCAACGTAGTACCAATTTATTTCGAAGGAAAATCATCTACGGCCAGTACTGAAATGAAGAAAATTATATTGTGCAACTAAGTGTATCTTTAAAAGTAATGGAATTCATGGAACACCAACATAAGGTAATTATTTTCAAACTTTCACAGAAGATATCAGAAATAATTCTATTAGTGTTTAATTTTATCTGAATTTTCAGCTGCAAAGTTGACCGAATTCAATACACTGGAATTATGAATAAAACCTACTTCAGAAACAATTTTTTTTTTGTTTCTTATTAACTTATACGATGCATTAGTGAATCTGTGGGCCCACTGTCAAGTGCAAATCACCTACTCTATAATTCACATTGCTTGAATTATTGACAGTACATATTGTAGATGATAATGATAGTAGCCCAGTAATTAACAGCCAAGTGAAATGCTCTTGAGTGGTTTAATTGCATGTTCCTATCGTGAGAAGGTTAAATATTCGGTTTTGTGTTTCGTGAATCAAGTGCAGGAAATATGTGAGAAACAGTGGAAAGAAATGTGAAAAACTGTCCAAATAAGGAGGGAAGAACGTTTAAAACATCTTAAGATCAGGCTGAGTTTATGTCACTTTAGTTTATTCATTCCGTCATCGTACATCATGTCACTTAAACGAAGTCCCACATATGTTTGAATATTTTAAAAGTACTTCACGGATGTACGGATAGCGCACTTTTACTTGGCCTGCGTTTGGTTGGTGGACGTTGGCTGACTTCCAGCCAATCCGAAATGTTTACGGTCGCTGCCAACATTAGCTACGTAACAGTAGTGTGCGCTGTACCAATAAGCGGCCGTTGTGAATATAGTGTTGATCAGTGTGCAGTGTCTTGTGTAGTGATTGTTAAAACTGTTGACAAAAATGAACGAAGATGCTGTACCTGGTCGTGGCAGCGATTCGCTACCAACTTTCGTGCCACTTGCGCGGTGTGTTAACATATTACATGTTAGGATCTTTGCGACGAGTGAGTATCCAGTTGCAGCCCCTAGATGTAGCCGCATTACGACGTTGTCAGTGGTAACTCAACGATCATCTTCCACAATACTGCGAATTGTGATAAAGGCATTATCACGTATCGCAGTAGTGGACGTCCCAGTGCACTGATCGTCATGCACATTTTCTTGCCCTTCCACAAAATGTGTACGCCAGTGTCGAACCATTTGAATGCTCATACAACCTTCCACAATGACAATAACTCCCGATGGATGGAACAGTTGTTTTGTTGTGAAAAACGAGTGACAGAGCGCAGGCCACCAGCGTACACACTGAATAGTTGTAACTCCATGCTAACTGTCACCTTACTGGCAAGATATTGCAGTGTGCATGGTAAGCCTGGGTGAGCGTTTTCAGTACATATGAGTCAAACTCGCCACTCTCTCACGTCTCGGGTCTGTTTATTTTGCATAGAAATAAAATAGGGAAAATTACCCATCGGACGACCCTCGTAACGTAATTTCCTGATCACAAGACAACAAACACGGGCATACATTGTGATGCATGCCGCATACCCCCTGCTTCAAGACGGAGCTCAGCCTATAACCCAAAAACACCATGTAAAATAGGCCTATTGTTGTCCCCCAATGGCAGAAGTGAGTATATTGTGGAAGTAATTGTGTTATTAAATTCTCGACACAAATATGTAAAATTAACGGTCGAACACAAAGACAACAAAAGGTATCAGCACACACTGATAACTCACCAAGCCATTCCGCTGAACACAGACCTCTTGCATTTACGTCCATGCTACGGAGAGTACATTTACTTGACTTAGAAGAAAACAGCTGCAGAACAGTATTGAACACAAAAATAGGCATTGCCATGAATAACAGCTACACAACAAAACCAATTGATAACTTGTTGTTGTTGTTGTTGTTGTTGTTGTTGTCTTCAGTCCTGAGACTGGTTTGATGCAGCTCTCCATGCTACTCTATCTTGTGCAAGCTTCTTCATCTCCCAGTACCTACTGCAACCTACATCCTTCTGAATCTGCTTAGTGTATTCATCTCTTGGTCTCCCTCTACGACTTTTACCCTCCACGCTGCCCTCCAATGCTAAATTTGTGATCCCTTGATGCCTCAAAACATGTCCTACCAACCGATCCCTTCTTCTCTTCTCCCCAATCCTATTCAATACCTCCTCATTAGTTCCGTGATCTATCCACCTTATCTTCAGCATTCTTCTGTAGCACCACATTTCGAAAGCTTGTATTCTCTTCTTGTCCAAACTAGTTATCGTCCATGTTTCACTTCCATACATGGCTACACTCCAAACAAATACTTTCACAAACGACTTCCTGATACACAAATCTATATTCGATGTCAACAAATTTCTCTTCTTCAGAAACGCTTTCCTTGCCATTTCCATTCTACATTTTATATCCTCTCTACTTTGACCATCATCAGTTATTTTACTTCCTAAATAGCAAAACTCCTTTACTACTTTAAGTGTCTCATTTCCTAGTCTAATTCCCTCAGCATCGCCCCCTTTAATTTGACTACATTACATTATTCTCGTTTTGCTTCTGTTGATGTCCATCTTATATCCTCCTTTCAAGACACTGTCCCTTCCGTTCAACTGCTCTTCCAAGTCCTTTGCTGTCTCTACAGAATTACAATGTCATCGGCGAACCTCAAAGTTTTTACTTCTTCTCCATGAATTTTAATACCTACTCCAAATTTTTCTTTTGTTTCCTTTACTGCTTGCTCAATATACAGATTGAATAACATCGGGGAGAGGCTACAACCCTGTCTCACTCCTTTCCCAACCACTGCTTCCATTTCATGCCCCTCGACTCTTATGACTGCCATCTGGTTTCTGTACAAATTGTAAATAGCCTTTCACTCACTGTATTTTACCCCTGCCACCTTCAGAATTTGAAAGAGAGTACTCCAGTCAACATTGTCAAAAGCTTTCTCTAAGTCTACAAATGCTAGAAACGTAGGTTTGCCTTTTCTTAATCTTTCTTCTCAGATAAGTCAGTATTGCCTCACGTGTTCCAACATTTCTACGGAATCCAAACTGATCCTCCCCGAGGTCCGCATCTACAAGTTTTTCCATTCGTCTGTAAAGAATTCACGTTAGTATTTTGCAGCTGTGACTTATTAAACTGATAGTTCCGTAATTTTCACATCTGTCAACCCCTGCTTTCTTTGGGATTGGAATTATTATATTCTTCTTGAAGTCTGAGGGCATTTCGCCTGTCTCATACATCTTGCTCACCAGCTCGTAGAGTTTTGTCATGACTGGCTCTCCCAAGGCCGTCAGTAGTTCTAATGGATTGTTGTCTACTCCGGGGCCTTGTTTCGGCTCAGGTCTTTCAGTGCTCTGTCAAACTCTTCACAAGGTGTCTTATCTCCCATTTCGTCTTCATCTACATCCTCTTCCATTTCCGTAATATTGTCCTCAAGTACATCGCCCTTGTATAAACCTTCTATATACTCCTTCCACCTTTCTGCCTTCCCTTCTTTGCTTAGAACTGGGTTTTCATCTGAGCTCTTGATATTCATACAAGTGGTTCTCTTCTCTCCAAAGGTCTCTATGATTTTCCTGTGGGCAGTATCTATCTTATCCCTAGTGAGATAAGCTTCTACATCCTTACATTTTGCCTCTAGCCATCCCTGCTTAGCCATTTTGCACTTCCTGTTGATCTCATTTTTGAGACGTTTGTATTCCTTTTGCCTGCTTCATTTATTGCATTTTATATTTTCTCCTTTCATCAATTAAATTCAATATTTCTTCTGTTACCCAAAGATTTCTAGCAGCCCTCGTCTTTTTACCTACTTCATCCTCTGCTGCCTTCACGACTTCATCCCTCAGAGCTACCCATTCTTCTTCTACTGTGTTTCTTTCCTCCAATCCAGTCAATTGTTCTCTTATGCTCTTCTTGAAACTCTGTACAACCTCTGGTTCTTTCAGCTTATCTAGATCCCATGTCCTTAAATTCCCACCTTTTTGTAGTTTCTTCAGTTTTAAACTACAGGTCATTGGTTAGAGTCCACATCTGCCCCTGGAAATGTCATACAATTTCAAACCTGATTCCTAAATCTCTGTCTTACCATTATATAATCTGTCTGATACCTTTTAGTATCTCCAGGATTCTTCCATGTATACAACCTTGTTTTATTATTCTTGGGCCATGTGTTAGCTATGATTATGTTATGCTCTGTGCAAAATTCTACCAGACGGCTTCCTCTTTCATTTCTTAGCCCCAATCCATAATCATCTAATATGTTTCCTTCTCTCCCTTTTCCAGTCACCCATGACTACTAAATTTTCGTCTCTCTTCACTACCTGAATAATTTCTTTTATCTCATCATACATTTCATCAATTTCTTCATCATCTGCAGAGCTAGTTTGCATATAAATTTGTACTACTGTAGTAGGCATGGGCTTTGTGTCTATCTTGGCCTCAATAATGCGTTCACTATGCTGTTTGTAGTAGCTTACCCGCACTTCTATTTTTTTATTCATTATTAAACCTACTCCTGCACTACCCCTATTTGATTTTGTATTTATAACCCTGTATTCACCTGACCAAAAGTCTTGTTCCTCCTACCACCGAACTTCACTAATTCCCACTATATCTAACTTTAACCTATCCATATCCCTTTTTAAATTTTCTAACCTACCTGCCTGATTAAGGGATCTGACATTCAACGCTCCGATCTGTAGAACGCCAGTTTTCTTTCTGCTGATAACGACGTCCTGCTGAGTAGTCCCCACCCGGAGACCCGAATGGGGGACTATTTTACCTCCGGAATATTTTACCCAAGAGGACGCCATCATCATTTAATCATACAGTAAAGGTGCATGTCCTCGGGAAAAATTACGGCTGTAGTTTCCCCTTGCTTTCAGCCGTTCGCAGTACCAGTACAGCAAGGTCGTTAATGTTGCAAGGCCAGATCAGTCAATAATCCAGACTTTTGCCCTTCCAACTACTGAGAAGGCTGCTGCCCCTCTTCAGGAACCACATGTTTGTCTGGCCTCTCAACAGATACCCCTCCGTTGTGGTTGCACCTACGGTACGGCCATCTGTATCGCTGAGGCACGCAAGCCTCCTCACCAACGGCAAGGTCCGTGGTTCATGGGGGGGATTGATAACTTAGGCACACAAATACGCAAAAATGAGACAACAAATAGTCACACTAAGAAAAAGGAGAAAATATTCGCAGCATCACATACCTATGTCAAACACTAAAATTAACTGCTAATCTATTAAAAGTAACCAATATTATAATTGCATTCCCCACTAATAATAAGTTCTGACATTCATTAGTCCACAACACAGAAACAGATAAACCAATAAGGCAACTGATGTGGAATGCATTAAGTATCATCTCCGAGTTTCCTCATCTGCTATGTAAGGTAAACAGACAGAAATTTCGAAACCCGTTTGCAGAAGCACAAAAATCCTTTCACACTGAACCGCTTCGAAAAATCCTTTATTGCACTGCAGAAGCTGAAACCCAAACACATTATCAACATGATACAAAAAAAAATTGTTCGTAGTACACAATGAAGCCATTCGTAAGATTCTAAATGTGTTAAAGCACCTGGATTTATACAACCATAAAATCAAAAAAAAACCTGAATCTGTGTTAAATGGACAGACAGATATAGCACAACATAGTTACTTCATTAATTGTAAAGACTGACTTTAAATTTATACCTTGCATATACCAACTTCTTAATTCTTAGACCTTCGATACCACGTGATGAACTTCATTTTGTAACATATCGTGCTGAACGATATCTGTGAAGTGTTTTTAAAATGTGTAAACTAATGTGCGCCTTAAGTGATTTGATGTGAGATGACAGGATAAATTAACCAACGTATGCTCACCTTAAACCGTTAGAAATGTGTTTCCCTGTTTGTTCCATAAGTTTTTCACCGTATTTCCATTGCTACCCGCACATTTTCCGCACTTGATCACGAAACGCAATACCTGACCTTCAAACATCCCACGACAGGAACATGCATTTCACATTACTCAAAACATTTTCCGAAATTCATTGTATAATTTTATAAACCAGAAAAAATTGGGACTGACAGCCTTTTTATTCATAC
This sequence comes from Schistocerca gregaria, assembly GCF_023897955.1. Taxonomy (NCBI): domain Eukaryota; kingdom Metazoa; phylum Arthropoda; class Insecta; order Orthoptera; family Acrididae; genus Schistocerca; species Schistocerca gregaria. Next base: position 893,062,951 of record NC_064922.1, read on the forward strand.
TTCATGTGCAATGTTATGTCATAAAATCACATTATGTATCGAAAAACCACACTGCTCTACGGTACTTAAGTACGAGGTAGATAAAATATCGTAACATGTTAACTACTCATGGGAGAATGAATGTGCGGGAGTATGGAACAGTCGTGCACAGAAAGACGTCACACATCTTGAGGCAAGAGTGACTTTTGTGCCAAATGCTGTCGGCCCGCTAAATGAGGCAGCTGAACTCCCCTGTGACTTAGAGTTTCAAGTCCCTGTACCTGCTGAACTACCCTTTCAGTATCCTCATACATTTTATGTCTTCATCTTCTGCTTGCGACATGGGCATATATGCTTAAACTGTCGTCGGTCTTGATTTTTTGTGGATTCTGATGAAAAGAACCCTATCTCTGAAATGTTCACAGTAACTCACTCTCTACCGTACCTTCCTATTCATAACAAATCCTACTACCGTTATACTTGTTGAAATTACCCTTCACTAGTCTGACTAGGTATCGTTGTCTTCCTTCCTTTTTCACGTCACTGCCCCCCACCATAGATAATTTAAGTTTTGAATTTCCCTTTTCAGATATTTTAGCTTCCAAACGATCTTCAAACTTCTGACATTCCACACCCCGACTCGTAAACGTTATCCCTTCGTTTGTTATTATATACACTCCTGGAAATGGAAAAAAGAACACAATGACTCGGGTGTGTCAGACCCACCATACTTGCTCCAGACACTGCGAGAGGGCTGTACAACCAATGATCACACGCACGGCACAGCGGACACACCAGGAACCGCGGTGTTGGCCGTCGAATGGCGCTAGGAGCGCAGCATTTGTGCACCGCCGCCGTCAGTGTCAGCCAGTTTGCCGTGGCATACGGAGCTCCATCGCAGTCTTTAACACTGGTAGCATGTCGCGACAGCGTGGACGTGAACCGTATGTGCAGTTGACGGACTTTGAGCGAGGGCGTATAGTGGGCATGCGGGAGGCCGGGTGGACGTACCGCCGAATTGCTCAACACGTGGGGCGTGAGGTCTCCACAGTACATCGATGTTGTCGCCAGTGGTCGGCGGAAGGTCCATGTGCCCGTCGACCTGGGACCGGACCGCAGCGACGCACGGATGCACGCCAAGACCGTAGGATCCTACGCAGTGACGTAGGGGAACGCACGGCCACTTCCCAGCAAATTAGGGACACTGTTGCTCCTGGGGTATCGGCGAGGACCATTCTCAACCGTCTCCATGAAGCTGGACTACGGTCCCGCACACCGTTAGGCCGTCTTCCGCTCACGCCCCAACATCGTGCAGCCCGCCTCCAGTGGTGTCGCGACAGGCGTGAATGGAGGGACAAATGGAGACGTGTCGTCTTCAGCGATGAGAGTCGCTTCTGCCTTGGTGCCAATGATGGTCGTATGCGTGTTGGCGCCGTGCAGGTGAGCGCCACAATCAGGACTGCATAGGACCGAGGCACACAGGGCCAACACCCGGCATCATGGTGTGGGGAGCGATCTCCTACACTGGCCGTACACCTCTGGTGATCGTCGAGGGGACACTGAATAGTGCACAGTACATCCAAACCGTCATCGAACCCATCGTTCTACCATTCCTAGACCGGCAAGGGAACTTGCTGTTCCAACAGGACAATGCACGTCCGCATGTATCCCGTGCCGCCCAACGTGCTCTAGAAGGTGTAAGTCAACTACCCTGGCCAGCAAGATCTCCGGATCTGTCCCCCATTGAGCATGTTTGGGACTGGATGAAGTGTCGTCTCACGCGGTCTGCACGTCCAGCACGAACGCTGGTCCAACTGAGGCGCCAGGTGGAAATGGCATGGCAAGCCGTTCCACGGAACTGCATCCAGCACCTCTACGGTCGTCTCCATGGGAGAATAGCATCCTGCATCTGAAAGGTGGATATACACTGTACTAGTGCCGACATTGTGCATTCTCTGTTGCCTGTGTCTATGTGCCTGTGGTTCTGTCAGTGTGATCATGTGATGTATCTGACCCCATGAATGTGTCAATAAAGTTTCCCCTTCCTGGGACAATGAATTCCCGGTGTTCTTATTTCAATTTCAGGAGTGTATTTTCTCATGGTCACCTCCCCTTGGCAGTGCACTTCGGGAAATCAAAGATCATACGGGACGAGTGTATGCCAGAAGTTTGTTGGTCATTGTTTTACTTTTCCTGCATGTGAAATGTTCCAAACAACAGATATTGCAGCGTGAAGGAGAGCATTTGGCAGACCACGGTCAACTACAGCGGCAGATGACCGCCAAATTGACGTGTATCCCTTCTCGCCTGTAGCACAAACAGCTAGTGCTGTCACAATCACGTTTAACAGGACTGCCAGACATGCAATCCCAGGCTTGACAGTGGCCCAGCAACTGCACAGGTGTGGCCCCTTTGCTCGACGACCATTTGGAATGCTGCCGAGAGAACAGTGACTGGACCTACGAGGAGTGAGGACACGTGCTGTTCTCGAATAAGAGTAGACTCTTTGTCAGTAGGGTTCCTAGACGAACCCTCAAGTGCAGAATGCGCTCAGGAGCTTTGCGGAAATGACAGGTTTAGTGGTCCGGCTATCGTGGTACGCGGAAACATAATTTTACGTGGCGTACTCACCTCTACATCTGAACATTTTACATTCAGGTAAACGTTACTATGACACTGTATTCCTTCCCAGTGTGCGTCTTTTCATATGTGCATTCGACTCTGACTTGCTTTTAATGGATGACAATGTGCGACCTCATCGGACATCACAGGTGAAGGAGCTCTTGGAACGAGAGCCTACTTGGCAAGTATACTTCTCCAATATAAGCTCCTGTGCACTGCTACGATTTAGTGCCACAATATTGTCGAGGGAGACAATTAGCTTTTAAACTGTTAGTAATGCTTGCCTAAAAACCGTTTGTTGACACATCTCGCAGAGAACTACGTAAGACTCTCAGCGAAACAGACACTAAGAGTTTGAATTAACTTTAGGGATAATTTAGCTCACCACTGTTTTTTGAGAACGTTTTTTGTGTTCCTTCCACTAAGACTTCTGGTATAGTGTTTAGATTAAATTAGATTTACTTTCATTCGAATTGATCCATAGTGAGGACGTCCTCCAGGATGTAGAACATGTCAAAAAAACGACAATTCATGACAGGTATCTACAACTCAAACGAACAAGCTAATGTACCATTCCAAAGGTCCCAAGTGGCATGGTCGTTATTTTTTAATGAACGCTATATGAAAGAATCATTTTACAAATACTAATGCACTGAATTTAAAATAAAAATGTTTTATATTTATTTATAAGGTAATACAAATGTAATACAACTACTAAATATATATATATATATATATATATATATATATATATATATATATATATATATATATCAGTTAGTTCTACTGAGAAATTTATCAGTAGAGTACAAGGAGTTGGCCACCGATAAATCATTTAGTCTTCTCTTAAAATGAATTTCATTGGTTGTAAAGCTTTTTATGGCTGCTGGCAAGTTATTGAAAATATGTTTTCGTAAATAATGAACACCTTTTTGTACAAGACTAAGTGACTTTAAATCGTTGTCAAGATTATTCTTATTTCTAGTATTGATTCCATGAATTGAGCTGTTGGTTTGAAAAAGTGATAGATTTATAATAACAAATTTCATTAAGGAATAAATATATTTGGGAAGCAGTAGTTAGTATCCCTATTTCCCTTACTGCACGTTTTTGTGCCCGGAAAACTTTACCTTGGCTTGATGAACTTGCCCCAAAAAATAATCCCACGTGACATTATTGAATGAAAGTAAGCACAGTATGCCAGCTTTTTCATTTTTATATCCCCTACGTCTGACACAATCCACATTGCGAATAGAGATTTGTTAAGTGTGTGTTATGTACGTTTGCCTAAGCCATTTTTTCAAAATATTTCTATAAAGTTCTCATATACGCGTTATTATTTAACTCAGTTGTCATTTGCTGCCACCGAACGTCCAGCTTTTACCACCAGTCAAAACGTAAATCAACCTTTATCGACAAGGTGTCTCGACCAAGGAGAACACCTCTTTCCAGAGCTTCATGCCAACGGCGTAGCGCTGTAGTTAACGGAGCTGAGTCGTAGACGACTGTTGAAACCCCAGTCTCATCCGTCTAGTGGTCTCGTTGTCGATGGGACGTTGAACATTGAACTTCTTTACTTTCGTCCTCCCTTTCAGAGGTCTCAGCTTTATGCTTATAGTACGACGCATTTTGATTCTTAATGTGGGCTGTACGAAGTTCTCAGCTTCTAGTCAGTCTCCGGAAGTAAGCGCTTGATTTAGTCCTTCTTGTCGTAACACGCGCTATGTTAAATATTTAGGACACTGCTCTCATTACTCTTTCCACGTGCATTTTTGTGAATACAGTGTCTAAATCCTCAGTGGTCCGTCCACATTGTTTCATTTCTCTAATGAAGACACTTCTTATTCGTAAACAGTTAATTTTCTTTCCCATGTGAATGGAACTAATAATACTCAGCAGTGACGGGTAGCGTTAGTACTTTGATTTAAGCTGATTATATGACGTTTCAAAAGCGGGGGTGTACACTATCTATAACTGCCTAAATTAATGAAATGACATTTGATTAGAGTTTGCTTTCGTATAGTATATGCAAGTTAGTTACTTCCATGTTCCATGGATCGTTTGCACGATAAATCGTAATGATCTGGAACGAGCCATTTTACATTCACATCGCAAATTAATTGTTAAATGTGGCTACATGCTGAACATTTATAAAGTTAGTTCTTTTCAAATACCTACAGATGAAAGCTAGTAATTCCCACTTACCACCCTCTACACATAACAGTAATAGAAGTTACTCTTCAGAGTAGAAACAGGTGTCAAAGAGAAACTTTACAGTTTATTTTCAAATTTTATTTTACCATTGTCAAGGATTTTCTATCCCTGGGTAAATTATAAAAATTTTTTGTTACAGAATTGTGTGCCCCATTTTTGTCTAAAGAAAACATTAGTGTGGAGTAGTGTTCTTCCGGTGTTGTAATTATGTACATCATTTTTCCTTTTGAACTGCAGTGGATAATTTGCAACAAACTTCATGACAGAATAAATATACTGCGAAGCTCTAGCCAGAATGGCCCACTCTTTGAACGGATGTCTACAACATGATAGTGGTAGTGTACCACATATTACTGTTACAGTACGTTTCTGATCAATGAAGACTTTCTTTCTTAAAGATGGGTTCTCCAAGATCATTATTCCGTATGACATCATGAACGAAAATATGCAAAGAATGTCAGGTTATTGATTCGCTTCTCCTCAAAATTTTCATTGATTCTTAGTGCAGATATGGCTGAACTGTTTTAGGTGTTCTAAAATGTGTTGTTTCAAGCTAAATTTTCAACAAAATGAACATTTCAGAATTTTGGAGTTTCCATCCTATTTATTATTTCCTCACTATGTATTGCATTTATCGTTGGAGTAGTACCTCAAGATGTGCGGAAAAATAATACATTAAAAACTGAATATACACCGCTCTACAAAGTTCAGTGCTTCACATCGCCAATGGCCTTTTCTTCCCCGGATTGCAACAGACTAATGTTTCTGCAAGACACTTCGAATTAATGTAACCGTATGAAAACAGAAAGTACACTACCCAATAAACATAACACTACATAGAATGTAACTTGAAATAACGAAATTATTAACTTAGAGAGCTTAATTAGAAATAAGGATGATGTATGGTAAGGAAGCATTTGTAAAAGTATACAGTTTACTGACAAAAAGAGCACTAGAAACTGAAACTGATATTTTGTAATGTAGTTATATATGTCTCAGAAACTGGGACCTTGTGGGACAAAGACGGGAAATATTTTGTAAACTTCCAAATTGGTTGCTGGAGGTGAATGTGGGAAATCAAATGATAGACCCAGTAAGAGATCGTGACGTGTTAGGAAGGCTGAGTAAACCAAGAACACCTCTGAAATACAACAAAATAAGAGGCCAACTTGTTCAGAAACATTATAGGGAAGTTTTTTTTTACTGAACAAAATATATAAGGAAAAAGAAGCAGAGTAAGAAGCCGACATGGCATGTCTACATATGTGGGGGAAGAATATCCTACCAAAGGGTTAAAGCAAGGATCAGTGGTGGGAATCACGGAAGAGAGTCAAACAATCTACGAGAGGGCTACGCAACATGGCAACATACTGCTTCAATTTTAACTGTAATAAATAATGTACAAGTCGGTAGACAATATAGAGGAAACGAGTAACCGTCATGGTGAAGTACTTATTCGTTTATTGTGCTTTACATATTTAACAGTAGTTCTCAATCTCATGAGAGTTTACTAAGAATTGTAATGTAATCATTTCGCCATTCAGGGTAAACGATATATTTGATTGCGAAGGGTATGTATTGAAAGGTATGTAATACGTATACCGTAACTTCTGCTTCTTATTTATGACGCTTTATTGTGGTGTAGTTTGAAATGACTAGTGATGTCTTATCCCCAATACCATTGGCAGTATTTTTCAGTTACTACGGGTTCATGTTTATGAGCTGTGAAACGTCCCCTTAGAAAAATTATTACAAGACTGTGCTTAAACTGAAACACAATATTTTTTAGCGCAACGCAATCTGACTTTCAAAAATCCCTACGATAGAATGGCCCTGAATAACATTAACCTATACGTTTCACAATCACTTACCTCACAAAAATCTTCATTACTCAAGCTACTGCAATACAGCGAGCACCACTACTGCCAGCTAAATAAAATATTCAAACTACTGAAGGCACTAACTACAGACAGGCATTGTTAGCAAATGAAAGATTTTAATACAGAACAGACAATGTATTTACCTTAACATTCATAATATATAAATCAGTTCGTGACACCAATTCTTACAAATTTCAAAACTCCGCCATCTCTCTCCCCACGTCCACCACTGCTGGCGGCTCACCTCCAACTGCGCAACGCTACGCGCTGTTAGCATCCAGCTGCCGCTGCCCAACACTACAATGGAAGACAACAATGCAAACTAGCCACAGACTGCACACGGCACAGCCAGTGATTTTTATACAGAGTGCTACGTGGCGGCGGCGTTACCAATAAAAAAACCTAAACAGCCTACTTACATAGCCCCCAAGCACCCCACAAAAAAATTTACAAATTGTTTTGGACCGTGTCCAATACAGATTTGAAAAATTTTTTCATAATTACAATAACAAAGAAATGAAATCCACACACTTCTCGATACAATGTTGGTCAAAAGCTAAAATTTTCTCACAGTCCATAAAGACAGTCATGATCATTCATCAAAGTAAAATTGCAGTGTTTTTCTCAAAGTCTGAATAGTAAAAGAAAATGCACATGGAAGTAGTGTATTTCCATGCAGTCTTGAAGACGTAGTGTTGTCCTTCCAACGGAAAGACAGTGCTGACTCTTGATATGCAGACAGGTAATGGGCCACAACAGAGCAAACCCACAGCAGAGTCAGTCGAAGTTTTAAAGAATATTGGTACGTAGGTCGTCACAGAGTAGACCCATTGTAGTCCTGGTACAGATTACGGTATTGGTGGGCCACCAGAGGTGCAGACCCACTGCAGTCCTTGTAGAAATAATGGTATTGGTGGGTCATCAAAGGTGTAGACCCACTGTAGTCCTTATAGAGATGGCCAGCAGCCATCTGTTGCGACTGTGCAGGTGCACAATCACCATCGAAGAGTCTTGTGGAGAATATAGCATGTCCATAAACCACCACTTGTGCACGCACAAAGAATTTGTTTAAAATGTCCTTAGAACCAGCAATGCTGTTATCCAGTCCCTTGCTGAATTATTAACACACGTGCAAACACTATCAGTCCCTACTTCTCACATATTGTCCATATACTATGACCAACAGAAACTTGTGCAGTGAAATGTAATTTACAAGTTACTTAATTTGATGTTGTTGTTGTTGTCTTCAGTCCTGAGACTGGTTTGATGCAGCTCTCCATGCTACTCTATCCTGTGCAAGGTGCTTCATCTCCCAGTACCTACTGCAACCTACATCCTTCTGAATCTGCTTAGTGTACTCATCTCTCGGTCTCCCTCTACGATTTTTACCCTCCACGCTGCCCTCCAATGTTAAATTTGTGATCCCTTGATGCCTCAAAACATGTCCTACCAACCGATCCCTTCTTCTAGTCAAGTTGTGCCACAAACTTCTCTTCTCCCCAATCGTATTCAATACCTCCTCATTAGTTACGTGATCTATCCACCTTATCTTCAGTATTCTTCTGTAGCACCACATTTCGAAAGCTTCTATTCTCTTCTTGTCCAAACTAGTTATCGTCCATGTTTCACTTCCATACATGGCTACACTCCAAACAAATACTTTCAGAAACGACTTCCTGATACATAAATCTATATTCGATGTTAACAAATTTCTCTTCTTCAGAAATGCTTTCCTTGCCATTGCCAGTCTACATTTTACATCCCCTCTACTTCGACCATCATCAGTTATTTTACTTCCTAAATAGCAAAACTCCTTTACTACTTTAAGTGTCTCATTTCCTAATCTAATTCCCTCAGCATCACCCGATTTAATTTGACTACATTCCATTATCCTCGTTTTGCTTTTGTTAATGTTCATCTTATATCCTCCTTTCAAGACACTGTCCATTCCGTTCAACTGCTCTTCCAAGTCCTTTGCCGTCTCTGACAGAATTACAATGCAATCGGCGAACCTCAAAGTTTTTACTTCGTCTCCATGAATTTTAATGCCTACTCCAAATTTTTCTTTTGTTTCCTTTACTGCTTGCTCAATATACAGATTGAATAACATCGGGGAGAGGCTACAACCCTGTCCACTCCTTTCCCAACCACTGCTTCCCTTTCATGCCCCTCGACTCTTATTACTGCCATCTGGTTTACCCCTGCCACCTTTAGAATTTGAAAAAGAGTATTCCAGTCAACATTGACAAAAGCTTTCTCTAAGTCTACAAATGCTAGAAACGTAGGTTTGCCTTTTCTTAATCTTCCTTCTAAGATAAGTCGTAAGGTCAGTCTTGCCTCACATGTTCCAACATTTCGACGGAATCCAAACTGAACTTAATTTGATGAACTGGTGTAAATTACAATTTTATAACATGAGAATACAATAACAAAGACACAAAATATATCATTAAAGAACATAATAGTACAGATAACATCTGCAGTAATACATGCTTTACAAAAGAATCGAAATAACAAATACATCAGTGTTACAAAAATTATGACATAAGTACATACATAAAAGATCAGAATAACTTTTGAAACATCAACTTCACACATGAGCATTAGAACAAAACAGAATAAATAATGTGTAAACATCTTTACAAAGTAAATAGCATGTTATTAATGCAAATTATATTTGAGGATAACAGTATTCCTCATCATAGTGAATGTAGCTTAGTATTAGAAAAATTCTGCAACATAAGTCTTATCAGATAAACATATAAAGACAGGAAGAACATAAATACACAAGGGTACACAAACACGTAGTGGGATAACACAAGGAAAGGACAGGGTTTGTTTTACTGCAGTATTTTGCAAACAAAACTTTCTTTACGTCTCGGAGATCTCCCTTCGTTCTTCATTATTTCCAAAAAGTCCTATCTATACCTGATTTCTGAACTTTTTTCGTATAACTTCTCAATCCATTTCTTCCAATCCATCGCAAATCATTCTCTCATATAGGCTACCCCCTCTTAAGCTAACTTAAATCTACTGAGCTCAGATGCTTAACTAAGGGATGAGGCAATGCAGCAGTACAAAACAATTTACACAAACAGCAATGTTAAAAAATGGAAATTGGCAAAAAAAAGACAGCAATATTACAACTAACATAAGGCAATGCGCAGCAAACAAGAAAAATAAATCAGTAATAAAATTGGCTTAACCTAGTAATACAAAGTGACATTCAGTAGCACTATGCCTGGCACATAGCAGCAGCAGCAAATGCTATAAATTATACCTAAACATGACAAAGCTCAAGCAGAAAAAATATTACGCTAAAGACAACAATGCAGATAAGGGAAATGTATATTCACATCTTAATGTCTATATAATTAAAATGGTGCACCACTACTTATTCAATGAAATAAATTATCAAGTACTTGAAAAGAAAATTATATATACAGTTACTGTTATTAGTCGCTTCTTATTGCTCTTTCCATTCCAAGAGCTCGTTTTTCGCAGAATGTGGATCATAAAATAATTATTTATTAGATCTGTCGACAGAAAGTGTTCACATTAGCAAATGCATTTAATTTTATAAAACCAAAGCTGCAACACAGCTGGAAAACAGATATCAAATGAAATAAGCAACTATGGACAAAGCATAAAAATATCATTCAATAGTCATGTGACATTTTATAAGTTAGTAGAATTCTCTCAACTTTCGTAGAAAGACGTTTGTTATAATCAGGTGTCAGATGTAAGTATCTTTCTCAGTAATGAGCGTGTCGTATTTGCTGTGCTTTCTACAAAGGAATGTCAATAGCGAGGATAATGACTTTTTTTTTTACCTGTGCCTCTGAAAGGCACACACTAATGGCTTTCTTTTGTCAGGTGGTTGTCGCGCAGCTGGGTGCCCACGACGCATTACGGGCAGGTGGTCACTTAACCGTCTTACCGAAATATTTACGACACCAGTTTCCGCTACAATGGCAGTCTCATATAAAAAATTTCACAGGTCACGAATTTGCGTTACACATCTGTAGAAACAAAATTCTATTAATATAACAGTGTCCAAAAAGTTTCCGTCGGCATTGTAATACATTCACGCATTTACATACATTTCAGAACTCTTAAAGTACGAGTCTTGGTTTCCAACAACCTTTTTCACAAACCAGAGTCCCTAACCTCTACTCATTATTTCTTACCTTATTCGTCGACACTTCTTCAATATTTCATCATAACCCGATACGTAGCATAATCAGATAACTCATATAGCATCAGCTTATTGATCATAAACATACCACAACAGCATAATACACATAGTCATCGTAATAATAACATCATAACACCTCAGTCAACTCTCTAAATCGTCATAGCTTCCTCCAATAATTTCAAAACATAAAAAAAAATTCTCTGCTCATGTCAAACGTGTTAACTACCTCAAACGTACTTTAAAAATCATGATCCCATACCAAATACATCATTCAAAGCTCTCATAGTATAACAATGGTTCCGAAAAAATATGAACAGTTCACAAAGTACAGACAAATACAATTTCATAAGTGTGACGTTATCCAATGGTGTAATTACGTAAACATCTGTCACTGATGAAGTAAAATAAATGTTTGTCTCTCTCAGTTAAATGATCAGATAGCTGTGTAATTTATGTTTTAGAGAAATATGGTACCGATGTGTAAAGTTGTATAAGTAAATACCATATTAGCTAGGGCTCCTTGTGCTTGCCAAACACATGGTATACAAAGTAAGCGTGTACCCCCTTGAGGATAATGTAATTATATCCTCAGGTGTTACAGATTACAGCAATGGAATGAAATGTATCACGGAAAACTTTCTTTGTAGTTCAAATATGTTGAAAAATAAATAGTTTAATGCGTGTCCTGTAGCGCTAAATGTGCGTCTTGCTGTAAGACAATCTCTGTGGAAGTGTCGTAGTTATCGTCCTCCGAAAGCTAAGTTCTGCAGAAGCCAATGTACTTACCTCATAATAAACGAAATTGAAATGCTTTGCGTATAGATATCTTAGTTATTACGCTTATTGCCGTGATGAAGTAAGTACTGTACTGTACGTATTGTTGTGCTACAGAAAAGGCTGTCTCATTGTAGCTATACCACAAACATTACTACTAAAACATGTTTTACTTTCCAGAAAAATTCAGAAAAACTGTGCAGATATAAAACAGATAAACTGCAAAAGCAACATTGTAAATTGTCACTCATTAGTAGCGTCGTGATAAAATCGTGTAGCTGTCACATAAACTAACCACTGTATCATCTGGTATCTCACAGAAAGTACTTTAAATCCAGAATGTATTTTCAAGTAAACCAAAATGTTGCATTAAAATCTCATTAGCAATACTGGTAAATGTTCTAAGTATGTGAGCCTTATAGTCGTTACGTAATCGTGCAACTAACAAGCAAGAATGTACACACGAAATAACACAGTGATGTCTGTTCACTATAACAATGCACTCGTAAATACTGTCTAAATATGTTCCGTAGGTTCTAGACTGGATAGTGAACTTCAAAACATTGTTGCATGTTAACAGTTTCTAAGTGTGACAAAGCATACTAGAAATGTTAAGTGAAATGTTTTATGGCAAAGACAAAGTTAAAAAGCAGATTATCTTTCAATAAACGGTTTTACATGTGAAATGTGGTGTAAACCTTTACTCTTCCTAGTACGCAGAGTTTCAACTTCAACGCAATTATCATGTGGTATACGACGGATTATGTAAGGTCCATTGTAAACTAGAAAGAATTTGTGACTCAAGTGTTTCTTCTTATGTGACAATGGATGAGCTTTAATGAGAACTTTCTGACCAATATATAATTTCTTTGCATTTGCTTTACCGTGTAATTTTTTCCTTTTGTCTGCAGCAGAATTTATATTTTTAATAGCCAAATCAATTATGTCTTTGTGTCGAAGTTTACGTGTATTCGGAAAAGGTACAAGCTCTCTGATTCTGTTTGGTGGTTCTTTATTCTTCAGTACAAGAACAGGTAGTAAAGCAGTGGAGTCATGAGGCATTTCATTCAGCACGTTTTGAAATAAGTGTAAATATCTGTCCCAATGCTGATGCTTTCTGTGACAATAAAGTCTGCAAAGCTTATTGATTTCTTTCATAATCCGTTCAGACGGGTTACAATGTGGTGAGTACAATGAAATAAAAACAGATTTGATTTTATGGTTACGAAGCATGCGTGACCAAACAGCAGATCTGAATTGCGGTCCGTTATCTGAAATTACTTTACTAACGTGTCCAACTTCACGTAAGAAATTTCTAACAAAGGCGTTGGATACAGACCGTCCAGTGGCTTTACGTAACGGAGTGAAAGAAACGAATTTTGAAGTAAGTTCAACAGCGACTAGAACGTACGAAAATCCATTAGATGTTCTGACAAGCGGTCCCAAGAGATCAACAGCAGCAAATTCTTTTAATTTAGAAGGAATGATAGGAAACAATTGAGCACGATGAGAGACAGTAGATGGTTTCGCCTTTTGACAAAGTTTACAAATAGACAAGACTCTTCGAATTCTCTTTTCCATATTGTTAAAATAACAAGTCGTTCGAAGAATATGATAACATTTTCGTGGACCAAAATGTGCATAGCTGAAATGAATGTACCAAATGAGCTTATTAACAAAATCGTCTGGAATGCAAAGTACCCATAGATTGTCATCAACAGTGCATCGTTTGAACAGTATGTTGTTTCTCACCAGATAATAATGCCGAATCTGTGTGTGTGTCTTTTCATGCTATCTACTTTTGATGTCTTTCCAAATCGGATCTTTATCTTGTTCATGAGTAATGTCCTTTAAAGATGTGGTGATGAAGTTTTCAAAGGCGACTTTCTGGATGTAAAGAATACTGAAATTTCTCTCGAGGTTGCTTTCTGTGTTACTTTTCTCAAGCCCAGCCGGTGCGCGTGACAGTGCGTCCGCAACAATGTTCTCCTTGCCGGGAATGTAGACTATTGTGAAGTGGAATTCTTGCAGAAACAATGCCCAACGTTTTAACCTGTCATGATTTAATTTTGAAGACATAAGAAATTGTAATGCACGATGGTCACTGTATACTTTTACGTGCTTACCATAAAGAAAGAAACAGAATTTGTTAAATGCCCAAACGATAGCTAAAGCTTCTAATTCAGTAACGGCATAATTTTTTTCAGATTTTGTTAGCACTCGGCTAGCAAAAGCAATGGTTTTCTGAACAGTAATGTCATTTTCTGTGGCTTCTTGAAATAAATGGGCACCAAGACCGACTTTAGAAAAATCCGTGCTAAGGCAAAAATCTTGTGAGAGATCTGGATGAACTAGTATTGGCGCGTTAAGTAACGATTCTTTCAAAGAATTGAATTCCAACTGTGCTTGTTCGTCCCAGTTCCAAATAGTATTTTTTCCAGTGAGAGAACAAAGTTTTGGTGTAGCTAGAATTTGCATATTCAGAAAACGACGGTAAAAATTTACGAGACCTAGAAAACTGCGGACTTGTTTTTTTGTGGATGGAATTGGAATGGCTCTGATTGCTTCTAATTTTTCAGGATCCGGCTGGATGCCTCCAGAAGAAATAATATGTCCCAAAAACTTCACTTTTGTCCTACCGAATTCAGACTTTTCCAAGTTAACTGTAATTCCAGATTCGGCAAAAATATGTAACACGCTGTTGAGGATGCGATTATGTTGTTCCCATGAGGCTTCTGCTATCAGAATATCGTCGACACATAGGGTGATGTGACGTTTTAAGAGCTCAGGTAATATGGAATTTAGCCCGTGAATGAATGCTGCCGAGGAAATGTTCAAACCAAAAGGAAGTTTCCGAAACTGATAACAAACGCCGAAACAAAGGAAAGCTGTGTATTTTCTACATTCTGGATGAAGTTCGATCTGATAAAAGCTGGATCTGAGATCAATGGAAGACAACACTTTTACACCATTAAAATTTTGAAGAAGTTCTTCCAACGTTTGCGGCCTGTCTGTTTCAGGAATAATGATAGTATTGATTTGTCTCGAATCTAAGACAAGCCTGATCGATCCATTTTTCTTCTCAACAACATGTAATGGATTGTTGTATGAGCTTACTGCAGGCTCAATAATGCCGTCGTCAAGCATGGATTGTATTTCTGTTCTAACACGGTCCCTATAATGTGCTGGAATTACGTGTGGTCTAACACAAAATTTAGTTTGCTCACGAACACGAAATTGGTATTGAAATCCCTTGATTGTTCCTGTTTTGTGAGTAAAAACTGTGGAATGTGCTTGTAAAATCTCAAAAAGGTCCTGCCTATCAGTGTCATTACAATTCTCAATTGTTTGAATTTTATTCTGAATTAACTCATTAGTTTCAATTGTGCCGTCGGTATCATCCCTGTCAGTACTTGCAGAGCGAGTGTTAGTGTCTAGTTCCGTAGTAAATTCCGAACTGTTGTCTAACAGAAGGTAAAGCCGATTAATTTCCTCGTCATGGTTTGAGAGCCAATCTTCAAATTTCAAAGCTATTGACTTACCTTCTTTCTCTAAACTTATTTCAGCATCGTGAAAGTTTAAGATTGCTTTGTTTTCATTCAAAAAGTCTACTCCCAGTATAATTTCCGTCGACAATAATGGAACAATAAGAAAATTCATAGAGAAGCTGTGGCTTTAACAAAAGAATTCTAAGTTGCTTTGTTGGCGTACATCTACACTTTTTCCAATGACTGCACCTTGTAATTTAATCTTGCGTAACGGAAGTGTGGGGCAATCTTTCGATTTGCTGCATTTACTAAAAGCTGTTTCACTAATTACTGAAATGGGACTGCCTGAGTCAAGTACTGCCGTAAATTTTACGTCATTTACTGTAATGTGAATCACAGGATATGCAATGTTGTTATGTTTTACGTCCTGTTCCTGGAGTAAGATGTCCCTAATGTCTTCCATTTTTACGTAATTACTAGCTACGGCAGCTGCGTCGTCAGTTTCATGCGTACGTTTTGTGGCTGCCAGCGGTATGAGTCATTGCCTATTGTGTCTTTGTTGGCGCGAGTCGTTAATGGGATTAGGAGACCTAACTTCTACAAATTCACCTTGTCGAGAGGGCCCTGCTCTGTTTGAATCCCGCCAGTTCTGCTACAATTCAGGTCTGTCGTTACGATCATATCGTGTGTCGTCATGTCGGTAGATTCCGTAGTTTCTTTCTTGTCGGTCACGTGGTGGAGAATTTCTCCCTGAATCGTAACTGCGCGCTGGACCGTTGCGTCTTAAGTTATTCCGTCTCCCTTGATAATAATTATTTTGGTTTCCATATTGTCTGTTTCTCTGATTGTCTCTGTGATAGTCATTACCGCGGAGAGGTGATCTTTCCCTGTAATAATTACTACTCTGCCAGCGGTTGTCATACGGGTGGTGTCCGTTTTGGTCACGATTTACGTTGTACGAATAGCCTTGTCGTGTATTATTTCTGTCATCGCGGAATTGTGACAGGTGTGACCTGTAATTGTTGTGTTCCTGTTTTCGCGGTCCGCGATTGTCAGTGTCAATTTCAAGTTCTTGTAACAGTCCCTGAAAAGCTTCAATGTCGTCTTTGCATCGTCCTGCTAAAATAATCTGTCGTAAATGTTCAGGTAATTTGATTAAGCAAATGCGGATGAGTTCTGAGGGGCTTTATGGGTTTGAAAGATACTGATTCTTATGTAACATGTCTTCAAAATATTTGACAAGACTGGAAAATTCAGATTGTTCGAAATGTTTCATCATTATGATGCTATGTTTTACTCGGTCTTGTGTGGCTTGGGACCAATATGCTGAGAGGAAGGCATGGTAAAACTCTCCTTCACTGTGGCAATCGTGAATGACCGATCGCATTCTTACAGCTGGTTCATTCTCTAAGTAGCCACACATAAATTCTAATCTGTGTTCTAATGACCAGTTGGGAGGAAAACAATGAGAGAATTGATGGAGCCACGCTTGTGGATGAATGTCGTTGCCAGAATTCTTAAATGTTTTGAATTTACGTGCAGTAATGAACAGCTTATAGTCAAAATCATCGTGTCGGCGGGTAGCATATCGGTCATTGTTACGTCGTATCGGCGGTTCCATCTCAAAATTCGGTGCACCTTGCCAATTACTTTCATGATTTCCGAAATGCCCTGTGTTATTATTTTGTGGTTGTTCTGTATTGCTATGTCCCTCTTCCCATACTGGGGCGCGAGTGTCCTCTGAAATATGTAATTCTTGTATTACTTGAGCCAACTGATCTTGTACTTCCCGCAATTCTCTTTTGTACTGTGTGTTGATTTGATTTTGATTCTGTTTGAATTTCCTAATTTGTTCATACTCTTCAGTGTCAGTGAAGGCTACAGGTTTTGTGTCATTCAGATCATCATCTACCTTCGTAGATAAGTTAGTGAACTGATCTGAAAGTTCGGCTACTTTCTCCGACAGTGAAATTATTTCCTCTGTGTGTCTTTCTGAACCAATTTTCAGAGTATCTACTGTGTCCTTTAAGTTCGCTTGAGTTTTTGCAAGTTGCGTAACCGAATCGGTAGATGCAACTGAGTCAATTTTAGCTTGCAAGGTCTCATGATTTTCATGAACAATAGTTTGCAGTTCTTTTATGGCTGCTTCGTGATTCTGTATTGCAATTTCATGCCGCGAAAAAATAGGTTGGAAATGCTCACAAATTTGTGTTTTTACGTCATTACAGACTTTTTGACATTTCGATTCGATGTTACGTAACTCATTAGTTAAATCTTCACGCGTTTGTTCAAGTGTGGTGTCTAACTTTTGAAGCTTTTGCTGTGTTTGTCTCTGATTTTGTTCCATTGTGTCTAACTTTTGAAGATTTTGTTCCATTGTGTCTAACTTTTGAAGATTTTGTTCCATTGTGTCTAACTTTTGAAGATTTTGTCTCATTTGTTTCTGATTTTGTTCAAGCGTTGTGTCTAACTTTTGTAGCCTTTGTCCCATTTGTTGCATTAACTGTAATAACAGTGCACTGGTGTCTGAAACATGTTCCTCAGTGCTTTTCGGCAGTGCATTTGAACCGGCAATATTCGCATTTTGAAAAGCAGAAAATGTGTCTTGATTTATTTGAGAAAACGGTGAGGACGCAAAATCTGAATCTACAGTATTTGCAAGATTGTGTCCTGTCATTTCGGAATCCTGAGGCGAGCTGTTGCCGACCGATCGATCGATAATGCTTTCCTGTTCACTAATTGTTTCACTGCCTACACCATTATTTGCAACTCGCTCCATTTCCCTATGCGCTATTACCAAATTACTACTTTGAACATTAGTGAATTCATTACATGGTGACGTTAACACACTGCTTTCGTCTTCACTGTCATTTCCAAGTTTACTTTGGAGCCTAGTGTTACGTTTTTCACACGCCATTATTGTCACAATTTTTCATACGACAACACAGAAAAACACAATTTGAAGAACAAAAATAAAAGAACACATTAACATAGCACTGAAAATAATATCTAATTAATTGCAAGCGCAGCTGCGAAATACTTCGTGCAAAACTACATGCATGCCACAACTATTTTACTGTACAACAATGAAAGACTGCAACTACAGAGGAAATTCTCTCTACAATTACGCGCTAGCAATAAACAAAAGCTACACTAATTACACAAACTACAAGGAAAAAATCAGAAGATTCCAGTGAGGTATCCTTGGCTAAGGGTCGACATATGAAACGTCCCCTTAGAAAAATTATTACAAGACTGTGCTTAAACTGAAACACAATATTTTTTACCGCAACGCAATCTGACTTTCAAAAATCCCTACGAAAGAATGGCCCTGAATAACATTAACCTATACGTTTCACAAATCACTTACCTCACAAAAATCTTCGTTACTCAAGCTACTGCAATACAGCGAGCACCACTACTGCCAGCTAAATAAAAGATTCAAACTACTGAAGGCACTAACTACTGACAGGCATAGTTAGCAAATGAAAGATTTTAATACAGAACAGACAATGTATTTACCTTAATATTCATAATATATAAATCAGTTCGTGACACCAATTCTTACAAATTTCAAAACTCCGCCATCTCTCTACCCACGTCCACCACTGCTGGCGGCTCACCTCCAACTGCGCAACGCTACGCGCTGTTAGCATCCAGCTGCCGCTGCCCAACACTACAATGGCAGACAACAATGCAAACTAGCCACAGACTGCACACGGCACAGCCAGTGATTTTTATACAGAGTGCTACGTGGCGGCGGCGTTACCAATAAAAAAACCTAAACAGCCTACTTACAGCTGTAGGACTTTAATGCAATTTGTTAACATTGTGCACTACTGAACGTAGTGGACACGATGAAAGGTATAGCAGTGACGTGGGAGGGTAACACACAGCTATGATTCACACTTTGATGAAATATCAATATGTGCGTGGCTTTCTAATACTTATTTCATTCTGAGAGTTAAGGTCTTTATTATGAAAGAATATTCGGAAGACGAGTTGATACCAACACTCAACTCTTTAGTTCTATAACAGATAATTTGTGCATTACCTAGTTAGCAAGGCAGGATATCCAGTATTTGTGCGCTTGTATTAAATTACAAACCTAACGAAATAATCCAGTAACCGTTTTGGGACGTCTATCTTGTTTACATATCTGTTCTTGGATGTAGCTAGTTCGAACCCTTTGAAGAAGCATTACCAAAAATCCATTGTGTAAGATTATTAATTAGTATTGTACCCTGAGGAGAGATCTGCTAAGCGTGGCAGACATATCAAATCCTAGTGTGGAAAGGCGTCGAAGGGAGAAGTTACTCTATCAAAGGTGAGCTCTTACAATGTACGTGCTTCGGAAGACGTTTCTCATCATGCGAACGTATACGTACTACTCATTATCACAGTGTGACCGTAATAGGCAATTACAGGTATTTCCAAAAATACAGACATCAGATTTTTTTATGTACAATAATATTACTGTACTCCCTTAGTTGGATTGTAAAAAAAAATATCCGGATTATTTTTGTACGTTAATATTATTGCAACGACAGTCAGGAACGCACCACAAACAAAACAAAAATATCTTTATATAATCGTTCTGGAGGAATAAACTTAAGTGTAGGAAACTCAAGTAGTATTTCTCTGAAATCTAGTTTTATATGGAACTGAAATGTGGACGCTATACAGCACAATCTGAAAGGGAAGGTTTTGAAATATAGTGGCACATAAGACGCTGAAAACTTTATGGATACCCAATAGACCAGGTTACAGCCGAAGAGGCTCTGAACTGAGTCTACATCTACATCTACATTTATACTCCGCAAGCCACCCAACGGTGTGTGGCGGAGGGCACTTTACGTGCCACTGTCATTACCTCCCTTTCCTGTTCCAGTCGCGTATGGTTCGCGGGAAGAACGACTGTCTGAAAGCCTCCGTGCGCGCTCGAATCTCTCTAATTTTACATTCGTGATCTCCTCGGGATGTATAAGTAGGGGGAAGCAATATACCTCATCCAGAAACGCACCCTCTCGAAACCTGGCGAGCAAGCTACACCGCGATGCAGAGCGCCTCACTCGCAGAGTCTGTCACTTGAGTTTGTTAAACATCTCCATAACGCTATCACGGTTACCAAATAACCCTGTGACGAAACGCGCCGCTCTTCTTTGGATCTTCTCTATCTCCTCCGTCAACCCGATCTGATATGGATCCCACACTGATGAGCAATACTCCAGTATAGGTCGAACGAGTGTTTTGTAAGCCACCTCCTTTGTTGATGGACTACATTTTCTAAGGACTCTCCCAATGAATCTCAACCTGGTACCCCCCTTACCAACAGTTAATTTTATATGATCATTCCACTTCAAATTGTTCCGCACGCATACTTCCAGATATTTTACAGAAGTAACTGCTAACAATGTTTGTTCCACTATCATATAATCATACAATAAAGGATCCTTCTTTCTATGTATTCGCAATACATTACATTTGTCTATGTTAAGGGTCAGTTGCCACTCCCTGCACCAAGTGCCTATCCGCTGCAGATCTTCCTGCATTTCGCTACAATTTTCTAATGCTGCAACTTCTCTGTATACTACAGCGTCATCCGCCAAAAGCCGCATGGAACTTCCGACACTATCTACTAGGTCATTTATATATATTGTGTAAAGCTGAAACGTCCCCTTAGAACAATTATACATGACTGTGTTTAAATTGACACACAATATTTTTTTTAGCGCAACGCAATCTGACTTTCAGTAATCCCTACAAGAGAATGGCTCTGACTAAATTAACCTATACATTTCACAAAGCACTTACCTCACAAAAATCTTCATTACTCGAACTACTGCAATACAGCGAACGCCACTACTGCCAGTTAAATAAAAGATTCTAACTACAGAAGACACTAACTACTGATAGGTATAGTTAGCAAATGAAAGATTTTGATAGAGAACAAACAATTTATTTACCTCAATAGTGTTCAAAAGTCATAATGTATATAGCAGTTCATGACATCCCGTCTTACAAATTTCATAACTCTGCCATCTCTCTCCCCACATCCACCTATGCTGGCGGCTCACCTCCAACTGCGCAACGCTACGCGCTGTTAACATCCAGCTGCCCAACACTACAATGGCGAGTATTACAACAATGCCAACCAGCCACTGACTGCACACAGCACAGCCAGTGACTTTTCATACAGAGCGCTATGTGGCGTTACCAATAAAAAAAACCAAACAGCATACTTACAAAGCAATGGTCCCATAACACTCCCCTGTGGCACACCAGAGGTTACTTTAACGTCTGTAGACGTCTCTCCATTGATAACAACATGCTGTGTTCTGTTTGCTAAAAACTCTTCAATCCAGCCACACAGCTGGTCTGATATTCCGTAGGCTCTTACTTTGTTTATCAGGCGACAGTGTGAAACTGTATCAAACGCCCTCCGGAAGTCAAGAAAAATAGCATCTACCTGGGAGCCTGTATCTAATATTTTCTGGGTCTCATGAACAAATAAAGCGAGTTGGGTCCTACACGATCGCTGTTTCCAGTATCCATGTTGATTCCTATTGAGTAGATTCTAGGTTTCCAAAAACGACATGATACTCAAGCAAAAAACATGTTCTAAAATTCTTCAATTCCGTCAGGTCCAGTGGGCTTCCCACTGTTGAGTGATTCCAGTTGCTTTTCTATTACTTGGACACTTATTTCGATGTCAGCCATGTTTTCGTTTGTGTGAGGATTTAGAGAAGGAATAGCAGTGCGGTCTTCCTTTGTGAAACAGCTTTGGAAAAAGGTGTTTAGTATTTCAGCTTTACGCGTGTCATCCTCTGTTTCAATGCCATCATCATCCCGGAATGTCTGGATATGCTGTTTCGAGCCACTTACTGATTTAACGTAAGGCCAGAACTTCCTAGGATTTTCTGTCAAGTCGGTACATAGAATTTTATTTTCGAATTCACTGAACGGTTCACGCATAGCCCTCCTTAAGCTAACTTCGACATCGTTCAGCTTCTGTTTGTCTGAGAGTTTCCGGCTGCGTTTAAACTTGGAGTGAAGCTCTCTTTGCTTTCGCAGTAGTTCCTTAACTTTGTTGTCGTACCACGGTGGGTTTTTCTCGTCCCTCACAGTTTTATTCGGCACGTACCTGTCTAAAACGCATTTTACGATTGCCTTGAACTTTTTCCATAAACACTCAACATTGTCAGTGTCGGAACAGAAATTTTCGTTTTGATCTGTTAGGTAGTCTGAAATCTGCCTTCTATTACTTTTGCTAAACAGATAAACTTTCCTCCATTTTTTTTATATTCCTATTAACTTCCATATTCAGGGATGCTGCAACGACCTTATGATCACTGATTTCCTGTTCTGCACATACAGAGTCGAAAAGTTCGGACCTGTTGGTTATCAGTAGGTCCAAGATCTTATCTCCACGAGTTGGTTCTCTGTTTAATTCGGATAGTGCACTCAGTATAATGTCGCTCCATGCTCTGTCCCTACCACCCGTTCTAACCATCTGAGTGTCCCACTCTATATGTGGTACATTGAATGGCTCTGAGCACTATGGGACTTAAAATCTATGGTCATCAGTCCCCTAGAACTTAAAACTACTTAAACTTGACTAACCTAAGGACAACACACACATCCTTGCCCGAAGCAGTATTCGAACCTGCGACCGTAGCAGTCGCGCGGTTCCGGACTGAGTGCCTAGAACCGCTAGACCACCGCTGCCGGCGTGGTAAATTGAAATCTACACCTAAGACTATAACATGCTGAGAAAATTTATGTGAACTGTATTCCAAATTTTCTCTCAGTTGTTCTGCCACTAATGCTGCTGGGTCGGGAGGTCGGTAAAAGGAGCCAATTATTAACCTAGCTCGGTTGTTGAGTATAACCTCCAACCACAGGAACCATCCACTTCTACTTCACTACAGGATAAACTACTACTAACAGCGACGAACACTCCACCACCGGTTGCATGCAATCTATCCTTTCTAAACACCGTCTGTACCTTTGTAAAAGTTTCGCCAGAATTTATCTCTGGCTTCAGCCAGCTTTCTGTACCTATAACGGTTTCAGCTTCTGTGCTTTCTATCAGCACTTGAAGTTCCGGTACTTTACCAACGCAGCTTCGACGGTTTACAATTACAATACCGATTGCTGCTTGGTTCCCGCATGTCCTGACTTTGCCCTGCACCCGTTGAGGCTCTTGCCCTTTCTGTACTTGCCCAAGGCCATCTAACCTAAAAAACCGCCCAGCCCACGCCACACAACTTCTGCTACCCGTGTAGCCGCTTATTGCGTGTGGTGATCTCCTGACCTCGTAACCTGGGAAAGCCTTAGGCAAAAGCCAGTAAGAAACAGGTAGCTTCATCACAGAAGATCCATTCTGTAAACGTTCCCTGTTTATTTGTGATTAAGAAGATGTTCACGGTTGTTCCACTCAGAGGCGTACTTAATATTTATAAATGAGCTGATGGTTGTGGGGAGAAAGAGGAAATTTTCTGCGACTGGTTCTGACTGTTCGCTATAGTGGAGAAAGACACATCACGTACGTAAGCTCTGCCTGCAATTGAGAGCAGTAATTTGCCATGTCATCCCGAGTTCCTTCATTCGGCGTCTGATATTGCACTCCACAGGCGTAGTCAAAGCGATGTGTAGGCATATTTATAATGGTCCAATCCTCTTGCATTTATAAGCCGACTCTACCTACGCGGACGAGTGTAATCCGTTGAGATTCGCCATGCGTTAAGCCTCTTCCCTTTCCACCGAGTGCACCGTCAGTCCGCAGTTGATAAGCTTACCGTTCGACATGGCAGGCTTCGGAACTCCCACCGCGTCCTATGGAGATGTTCTGTGCGTTCCTGTAGTAACGACGCAACTCAGCTGCCGACAAAGGGCTCAGTAATTGCGCTGTACTGGAAATCAAGACGAAGAACTCTCCATACAATATGAATCTGCCAAGTACTGAAACATCTGGATGCTTTAGTTTTCGTCGACCTATGAGTTGTTAGTTCGATACCTTTATTCTCTCTCTCTCTCTCTCTCTCTCTCTCTCTCTCTCTCTCTCTCTCTCTCAGTGCCTTATATTTTCCATTGGCTACAGATGTTATGCACTTACGAGGAAAAAATCGATACAACAAAAAATAGTGTAGAGTAATAAAATTTCGGTGATATATATGTCCAAGTAACCCATTTAAATGATTAACACTTCAAGGTCATAGATTAATGTCTGCGACAGGTAAGTCATTGCAAATGCGAAGTACTGGCTGAATAATAAGCGGAGTAACCAATAGAATGTTGAATGGAAGCATGCCAAAGGGTGTGCATTCTACTGTACAGGTGCCGGGTGTCGGTTTGTGGGATGAAGTTCCACGCCTGTTGCACTTGATCGATTGAGACAGCGACGATTAATATTTGTGGTATGCACTCGACTAGAGACAGACCTGGTGATCGAGCGTCCAGGGCAACATGTCGACACTCTATAGAGAAGTGGTTGCTGGGGGAAATTATCCCCTTGAGGGGTAAAATGAAATTTTCTGAGGGCTAAATAATAAACTACTCGATTCTGTTTCAGTCACGAAACTAAATTATTTTCAAAACATCATTACAACTATCATAATTTTGTAATAATATAATACCGATTATCTAACTTACCAATAATTACTTTTTCTCAATTAGCAGTATTAATGCGAGGGAGGTTCCTCACATAGTCCAGTCGCTATACACATACACTCCTGGAAATTGAAATAAGAACACCGTGAATTCATTGTCCCAGGAAGGGGAAACTTTATTGACACATTCATGGGGTCAGATACATCACATGATCACACTGACAGAGCCACAGGCACATAGACACAGGCAACAGAGCATACACAATGTCGGCACTAGTACCGTGTATATCCACCTTTCGCAGCAATGCAGGGTGCTACTCTCCCATGGAGACGATCGTAGAGATGCTGGATGTAGTCCTGTGGAACGGCTTGCCATGCCATTTCCACCTGGCGCCTCAGTTGGACCAGCGTTCGTGCTGGACGTGCAGACCGCGTGAGACGACGCTTCATCCAGTCCCAAACATGCTCAATGGGGGACAGATCCAGAGATCTTGCTGGCCAGGGTAGTTGACTTACACCGTCTAGAGCACGTTGGGTGGCACGGGATACGTGCTGACGTGCATTGTCCTGTTGGAACAGCAAGTTCCCTTGCCGGTCTAGGAATGGTAGAACGATGGGTTCGATGACGGTTTGGATGTACCGTGCATTATTCAGTGTCCCCTCGACGATCACCAGAGGTGTACGGCCAGTGTACTAGATCGCTCCCCACACCATGATGCCGGGTGTTGGCCCTGTGTGCCTCGGTCGTATGCAGTCCTGATTGTGGCGCTCACCTGCACGGCGCCAAACACGCATACGACCATCATTGCCACCAAGGCAGAAGCGACTCTCATCGCTGAAGACGACACGTGTCCATTCGTCCCTCCATTCACGCCTGTCGCGACACCACTGGAGACGGGCTGCACGATGTTGGGGCGTGAGCGGAAGAGAGCCTAACGGTGTGCGGGACCGTAGCCCAGCTTCATGGAGACGGTTGCGAATGGTCCTCGCCGATACCCCAGGAGCAACAGTGTCCCTAATTTGCTGGGAAGTGGCGGTCGGTCCCCTACGTCACTGCGTAGGGTCCTACGGTCTTGGCGTGCATCCGTGCGTCGCTACAGTCCGGTCCCAGGTCGACGGGTACGTGCACCTTCCGCCGACCACTGGCGACAACATCGATGTACTGTGGAGACCTCACGCCCCACGTGTTGAGCAATTCGGCGGTACGTCCACCCGGCCTCCCGCATGCCCACTATACGCCCTCGCTCAAAGTCCGTCAACTGCACATACGGTTCACGTCCACGCTGTCGCGGCATGCTACCAGTGTTAAAGACTGCGATGGAGCTCCGTATGCCACGGCAAACTGGCTGACACTGACGGCGGCGGTGCACAAATGCTGCGCAGCTAGCGCCATTCGACGGCCAACACCGCGGTTCCTGGTGTGTCCGCTGTGCCGTGTGTGTAATCATTGCTTGTACAGCCCTCTCGCAGTGTCTGGAGCAAGTATGGTGGGTCTGAAACACCGGTGTCAATGTGTTCTTTTTTCCATTTCCAGAAGTGTATGTTCTGCTTTTTCTCGTAGTTGATGACAGAAGGGAGACATATACATAACAAATGCTAAATGTATCAAGAAAATGTCTTCCTCAGGCTGTCCATAGTACCTGCAGTAGTCCACAAGTTACTCCATCACTTGCTTCGAAACAGTTAAATACACAGTAAGAAACAGTACTAACTACGTAAGGTCTACTATAGTGCCCTACACAGTAATACTATTACTACACAGTAATACTATTCTTACTATTAGTGGCTGTGATCCTACACAAAGCATTAACAGCCTGAAGTCTTCCAATATCTGCGAGTTCAGAAGTAAGCAGTACGCAATGACTTTCCCAGTAGTGTTACTCATAGTGAAAATATCCTCTTCGCTGATGACAGCAATATTATAGTCACTGAGAAAACAAGATAACTCCCTGCCGAGAAGGCAAATGCAACTCTCAAGGAAGTTTATGACTACTCAATAAGTAATAAATAGACATTGAACATAAAGAAAACCAATGCCATGAATTTCAGTTTGAAGAGTAAAAATAACAATGTTAGATTAAATGTAGATGGCACCGTTATAGACTGTGTAACAAATGCAAAATTTCTAGGAATGAATATTGATTCTCAGCTGAAGTGGTGTGAACACACAAAGGTACTTGCAAACAGAATGTCTTCAGCCTATTCTCAGTGTGTAACATGTAGTGTCTTTTAGTTATGTATTATTCATATGTACCCTCAATTCTTAGCTATGGCATTCTATTTGGAGAACAAATGCACAAAATATGAACACAGTTTTCAAAATCCAGAAAAGATCTGTAAGAATAATAACCAAAAATACTAGTCCAGCTCATTGTAAAGATCTGTTCAGAACACTGGGGATTTTAGCTGCTCCATGTGAATACATTTACCAGTCAGTTGTACACATAAAAAATAACATTGGTAATTACTGCTCAGACAGCTCTGTCCATGACCATGCAACAAGAGATAGACTCAACTTACATCTACCAAGAAAAAATAAACATAAAACTCAAAACAGCGTTTCCTACCAATGAATAAAACTATACAATAAACTACCAAAGGAGACTAAAGAAATTGCAAAAATACACTTATTTAAAAAGGCAGCTGAAATGTAGCTCATATGCAACAAACTTTATACATTGAATTATTACATAGCTAAAACAGAGTGGGGATTTCATAAAAAAGTTATACAAATATTAATAATAATAATAATAATAATGATTATAAAATATTCAACATTCCACATTTTTAACACCTTCTCTTTTTCTTTTTTCCTTCTTTTTTTCCTTTCTAGAAATACTTACCACCAAGGTATGCATGGCACAATACCAACACCTCTTCCTCTTTCTGATGTCAACATCTCACTCATTATGGAGGGAAGCTGACTCAGTTTTTCAGGATAGCAAATGGGAACCTGTAGTACAGAAAATGGCATAGAGATCACCAGTGTGTGTGTGTGTGTGTGTGTGTGTGTGTGTGTGTGTGTGTGTGTGTGTGTGTGTGTGCGTGTGTGTAGTATTATGAAATAATGTGTGTAAAGTGTGTGCGGTGACTGATAGTAAGATATGAGTGAACAATGTGGCATTACATTATTTAATAAGTCAGTTGTAAAAAAAAAGTCTTGTATATCAGGAGTAAATATAATGATTCTCTCCAACTACAAGTCTGTAAATATATTTTAAATTTATCTAAATTAGTAAATACTTTGACGTGTCCTACATCCGTCTAACAAAAATCTACAGATGAATATAGCTACCACCAGCACCACCACTACGACTACTAGTAGTAAGTATGGTGCTTATGGTTTAACTTTGTTTATTTCAAATGAGGTTGCAGTGTGCAGGTCAAGCAAGTGTCGATATGAAGAGGAGTAATGCAGGGAATTATGTTTTGTAAATAGTGTCTACCCTTACTGTGGATAGTTAGCGTTTTTATCTGAGAAAGAGTAGTGGGTAGCACTTACAATGCCCCACAAATTCCTTTGTCTTTCATTCTAACACACACACACACACATTCACACTAAATATTTAAAAAAAATTTCACCTTTCACGATATTAAAAATAAAAGGGTGCCAAGCAAACCTCATTCTACAGCTTAGTTAAGCGCTGAAGCTAGTGGTAATGGGGGGGAGGGGAACAACAGACGGCAGAGAGTGTCCTACCTAATGTATGGTTGGATTCCAGGGGTAATGGTCTAAGAGAGTTTGGGAACAACTGGTGTAGAGGATATTCAGATGCAGCAGCTGTATGTGGGCGAGCATTATCCAGCATAAAAAAGGATCTGAAACATCGACAGTCATATAACATTGTAAATACATCGCAAATTACTCCAGACAGAAGTTTAATAGGCCTAAAAAGTTCGCCTACGGAAAACGCAGCAAAAATGAGTTACAAGTGCCAGCAAAAACAGTTCTAGTTTTCTAGAGACAGACACAAGTGCAGAAGAAACGTGTGGAAATGAGTTTACTAACACAAGTAGGCTTAAATGTACAAATATGAGGAGAAAGAGAGAACAGAAACCCTTTGTAAACATACACACTGATAAACATGGGCGTGGACTAGTAAAAATGTTAGGTGAAGAACATGGTGTAAATGCCTCTAGTCAGGTGAAGCCAGAAGCACCAAATGTCCGAAATTACAACAAATATAGCAGCTCGGACTTCACAAAATGCAAACGAATATATAGCAATAGTGGGGGTTCCAACGATGTTTATAGGAATGATTTATCTAATGCTGTCCAAAATTTGAAGGTAGTATTCGATTCTAATAAGATCCAAAATATGATAGTAATTGGAATATCACATAGATACGGACTCGTGAGAGACTTTTGGGTAAATAGAGAAACTATTAAGCTCAACAAACAGTTTGAGGAACCTGCAAAATGTATCAAAACACTCAGTATCTACCTGTTGACTACCTGCAGAGAGACAGTTTCAAAAGCATGGAACGCACATAAATAGAAAGGGTAAGAGGCTATAAAACTCTGGTAATGTTGACTGCAGCTAGAAAAAGAATAAATGTTGTGCCTAAAACAGCAGAACAACTGTAGGATTCCAACCACAAACAATAGCACAGCAACCATCACCATCTGCAGCAGCTACTGCTACTTCAGCAGAACCAACACCAGGGGCAGATAAATCAGCTTCAATAGGAACAAATCTATTATCAGAAGCAGCAGCAACAACTGAAAAAGCAACGTCATCATCATCCAAGTCAACAACAGAACCACGATCACTATCGGTAAGAGCAACAGAGCCATAGTCACCAGTGGCAGCAGTATCCCCAGAATCTTTATCATCAGAAACACAGGCAACAACAGAAGAATCAACACCAATAACGGGAAACGCAACATCGACACTGGCAGAAGTAATGGGAGCCACTCATCCCCTTAACAAGACAAGAATTTCACCACCATGCTAGCTGAAGGGCTACAGGGAAACCACAGTAAGATAAGTACAAATGTAATGTTCTTACATATTAATGTGCAGTCTCTTAAGCATAAACTTAGTGAACTTCAAGATTGGCAGGAAAACAAACTGCCCTGTGATTTCAATAAATGAGCACTGGCTTACCAATGAGGAACCAAAATTATGTGTACCATTTGGATATGAATTAGCAACCAGCCACTATTTATTTCTTCGTGTCAGAAGCACCAGGACACAGACTTTGCCGATTTAAAAATATACATATTTGCATACATGAGTAATTCAAAGGCATATAAAAGTAATAAAAATGAATACACAGGGAATAAAGAGTAGGACATCAATATTTGCATAATCTACACAATAGTGAGAAATTAAATAATACACACAGGAGTAAGAAAACAATTTTTACACAATAAACACATTTACACTCCAGGAGCACCAACAGTTAACCAGCCACTTTAGAATAAGTATTAAACAAGGTGACGTATCTGTATATATTGAAAATAGTCTAAACCTAATCTATGAACTTATAGATGTAAGTGGATTGTGCATACAAGCAATGTTAACGAAACTACTCAAATTCAAAGATTACATAATATTAATGATTGGTGGTATCAATATATAAATTAGGTTTAAGAGTAGAAATGTTGATCAGTTGCTAAATTCATTAAGATCACCTACATTCAGATGTATAAATGGCAAACCCACAAGACAGGAAGCATGTCTAGCTAACATAATATGTAGAAGGGGCGTTCAAAATGTTTTGCTCAGTCGTCTATAATTTTTTTTTAATTTTTGGCAGGAGGAGTATGAAATTTGTTGTGAACATACTTGGAATATGTAGCTGTACACCAAGCCTACTCAATGTAGCCTCCATCCGCTGAGATGCATCTGGCCCAACGTTCTTTCTTTGATGTAAATGCGCTTTGATAAAGTTCTGGGGATTTACTTTTACACCATCACTCGACACAGGAAATGTCTTTCTCAATATCAAATGTCTTCCATGTAGGTGGGCCTTTAGACGGCCAAGGACGTAAAAATCAGACACAGCCAAGTGCGGACTGTAGGGATTATGAAGAACAATTTTCCAACCCTTTTTTTCTGATTTTCTTCTGCGTCAAAGGGCTATATGGGGTTTGGAATTGTCTTTGTGTAGTCTGATGAGCTGACCCTGAAACTGTGGTCTGTGGGTCTTGATGGCAGGTAGCAGCTTGTCCCATGAAAAACAGTAACGGTTCCAGTTAATCGTGTAGCCAGGTTCCAAAAAGTCAGTGGCCTCCTTCTTCACCTCAGTAAGTGCCATCGACAGTCTACTCCATCGTGGATTTTTCGGTATAGAGAAATCACTTTCTTTATACTCCTGCCACCACCGCTGGATACTGCTGCGATCCACTGTCTCCTCCCCATAAACAGGGAGCAACTTTCTCTGAATCTATGTGGCAGAGTCATCGCCGGTCTTGAAGAGGAACTCCATCACTGACTGTTGTTGCAACTTGACATCGACTTCACTGTCCATTATGGCTCACCTGCAAATAAAAAAAAAATGCTTTTCTATACCAACTTACAGGTAAATGTTCCAAGTATATTAAAAAAATGTCATTCTCCTCCTGCAAAAAATAAAAAAATTAGAGACGACTGTGCAAAACTTTTTGAACGCCCTTTGTAATTTTCATCTAAACAAAGCAGAATTCTACACAATCAAGCTATGCATTTCAGATCATGAGGGACTAAGGCTCGAACAAACTCTTAACAGTAAAGCAGCTGAAACCTCTGCAGCCTGTAGCAAAATTATAAGACCAATTAATGAATCAAAGCTAAACAGTTTGATAAGGTAATTGAATTCAATAAAATGGAATAAAATTTTAACCACTGCAGGTGCAAATGAGTCTACCAACAAATTTTTAGAACTGTTTACTGAAAATTTTGAAGCATGTTGTCCCAAATGCTGCAAGAAAATATCGAAGCAAAATCGTAACACCAAACCACAAAATCTAAGTGGAATAAGACTCACAATGCTACTCTATCATGATAGGTATAAGCACAATAATGATGACGAGTAAATGTATATGAAACTGAGAAATATTTACAGGTCTGAAATCAAGGCAGTTAAGTGCAAAACAGGTTATACATATATACTGAACTCATAGAAAATTATTAAAACAGAAATTGACTCTTATGATAAAGTATACGAGACACCAATTCCACTTCAAATTCTAAATGCATATTTTGTCAGTCCTCAGCCAGATACCACCATAATGGAAATTTGAGTAGGGCAGAGGTACTGCTATCAGAAATGAACTGTATGCAGACAGACCGCCTTCACTGGGCTCTTGTAACTGAAAAATGGTCAATGAATCAATAGAGAAGTTCAGTAATTCTAGAGCAGAAGCTTACTATGACCTCTCAAATTATGGTATTAAATATATCAAAAACAACAGTACATAAGGAAGGAGATATAGAATCTCCAGATAACTATCAACCAATATCACTTATATCCATAAAGTCAAAAATAATTGAATACTGCATGCATAGACAGATGAGTCAATATTTTGACAATGATGTACTTACCTCACAGTATGATTTCAGACGCAGAATTTCTGCAGCAAAACCAGTTGAGAGTATTGTAGCAAAAATACAAAATTGTTCTGAAAATAAAGATGTTGTCTGTGCAATATTGTTGGACCTCAGGAAAGCTTTTGAGATTATACCCCACAATATTCTCATAAAACAGATCTACCACTATGGAGTGAAACAGAATGCTCTTCGTTTAATGAAATCTTACTTGGACAATAGGAAACAGTTAAGGTGAATAATCAAATGTCAGAATGTCTCCCACTTGTAAAGGGTGTACCTCAAGGATCTATTCTTGGGCCTTTCCTTTTCATTAGTTACATAAATGATTTACCTGTAGCTGTACCATGTGATGCACTGCTATATTCTGGTGACACAACACTCATCACAGGTCATACCAATGTTGAATATGTGCAACACATCATGGCAGTGGCAATGGAGAGCTGCACTACCTGGTTTGAGTCAAATGTACTGCAGAAGAATGATAGTAAAGCTGAAGCTGTTGTATTCAATCTGAATGCTCCTGGTCATGATAATAAAACAATAAAATTATTAGAAATTCATATATATCAAAAGTTCAGCTCGGATACTCACACAGGGAAGTTATGTGGCAAATTGCCATGTCTCATCGATGTGCTGCACACGATGAGGAGCGGTGTCAGTAAAGAACTTCTGTTATATTCATATTTTGCATTCTTCCATTCCCACTTGAGTTATGAAATACTATTATGGTGCAATTCTGTAGGCTCAAAATTAGTGTTTAAGTGGCAAAAGAAAGCCATAAGTTGCATTAAAGAACATAGCCCATATGAATCACGTCGTGATTATTTCAAGAAACTAAATATAATGACAGTGACTGGCTTGTATATATTTACAACTGCCTTGTCTCTCTTATAGAGAATCTCAGTAAATATGAATTAAGGGCGACAATTCGTGACCCTAACATAAGAAGTGGACATACAACTAACATACCAAATGTAAGACTTGCTAAGGCACATAACAGTTACAAATACCTTGGTGCTGTCTACTTCAACAAATTACCGGAAAATGTCCACACAGTGCAAGTAAATAAACTACTCTTTCGAGATGGATGAAAAGTAACATAATTTACTCTGCTCAGAAGTGCCTTGAGAATGTGACGAATGACCCACTTTCCTTATGAAAATGAACAACAAATTAACTGCAAACTATACATATGCCACACTTGCAACTGTTCTACTACCGTTTCATGTACTTATTGTTAATGGTATGTTTGATTATTTATTTTTCATCCACTGAACTATGTTGTTCATTTATCTTGTAACTGATTTGTTAGGAAACTTTTGGTTGCTATTGACATTAGCATAAATATGTTTTGTATCCATTTTGGATTAATATTTTTTAGTTAACGACATTTGTCCTAGTTCTATTGTTATTATTATCATTACTGTGTTAACACTGATGATAAAAGCTGCATGTAAGTATTCTCAAAAATGGAATAAAAATTTCTATTTGTATTTGCATTCAGGTTTCGGAGCATCTCTGTGACGCTCTACCATGAATCGAACAAACCTGGGACTGTTCTTCGTACCATTTGCTGTATACTTTTACTACCCCGATGATGACGGGTATGAAACTGATTGAAACGTTGCAACAGAACTGTGCCACCATTCGGCCTATCACCCGAGAAGATTTCGTCACTGGAATACGCCGAGAAAGACCGCAATCACCTAACCAACACTTGAGAAATATTGTGAGGTGGGACACATGAGTGCTTTCTAAGATGTTTTCTTTGCAGACAGACTGCATTTTACCAGTATCACAAGAATGGACCAAATTCGGCAACTGGCTTTCCTACAATTCTCACTGAATTTTAATCTCCCAAAACTGCAATAGTTAAGTACTTTTAGGCTGTTATTGTTTTCTATATAACATAAAGCTTTTAACAATTAAATGTAAAAGCGATGAACCTTAATTTTTGCCAATTATGTACCAAGAAACCAATAAAAATAACAGAAATAAAATTTCAAGTATCTCGTCTAAGATTCCTGGGAGCGGGGATTGTCAGGCTGTCAAAAATTCTTTTGCCAGCTCTTTACGGGTGTCAGCGCTCACAATACGTCGCTGATTTCTTTCCGTGTAGTGGCCTTAGCCCCTGAACGGTGCTTTTCAAACCCACATTTACCTGACAAGTATCACACAGTTCTGCGTACCAAAAGTGATTTGATCTTATCGTTTCTTTTTTGCGCCTTATTTTTTGACCTTGCCTCTTTCCCGTCACGGACCCGCTTCAATCGCAACAGGGACATTTAAAGCACGGCGGACCAAATACCTACAGCGCAGACCTGTGCTGGTGCTTGCAGCCAATTAACTACAGGGGTCTCTACTCGGCTGCAAGAGAAAACTTACCGTCCACTTCCCACGGGTAGCGGAAACTCGCTCTGCACCGTTCCTTTCACAGGCGTCGACTTGCCGTTTGGAAGGCCAGCACCGTCTCGTTTGCTGTGCGCCTCTGAAACCCAGCAGGAGAGCAGCTAATGAGCGGCAGGGAAAGACACGGAGCTAATTACCTAGTCTGCTTTAACTTCCCTCTATCGCGTGTCTCTGTGACAGGGCGCCAATTAAACGCTGTCCACGGCTTAAACTGCGTCACTTCATCACAGGTCAGAGAAACGTTTATGGTCGCTTATTATTTTTAGTACTCGTACGACAAGAGCTAAGCAATGGCATCAACGTTAGACGTGTGATTTCGTGTGGTGGCGCTGGATTCTTAGTAAACGACTGCCTTTCTGATCACGACAAAGTAAGTCCACTGGCGTATTGCACGGTGTTCATCACCAAAATCAACCCAATCCGAAATGGAGGATAGCTGGAGTCCCTGCAGAATTAAAATGTGAGGTTCAGTAAAAGGTTGCCTCAACAGTCACTTGGCCAATATGGTGAGAGGAATATGATCCAAGTGAGTACTTTCTTTGAAAGGCAAGGAACTTCTAGGGGAGATGTCAGAGGTATCATGTCACGCATGGCAGTGTTTCCTTTTGGGCCACCATGTTGCCTATTAACATATCGTACAATCGTTGCCCAAACACTGTCGGGCTCTGCACTATCCCTGAACGTCTGTACATAGGGCAAAGCTATGCGGCAATGCGTTGCTCGTCCAGCGTGCCGAAAGAAATCACACACCAACAGCGTGTTAATGCGTTCGTGGGGACGTTTCTAAGAGATCGGGGGAACTTGGGAAAAACTTGGATATACTCTGGAGAGCCAGAGGGAATCTAGGCTCGAAAGCACATACCTCTGGCCAGTCAAGCTCTGCAGCCTTCTGTGGGCTACAGTTGAAACTGCTATCCACTTTGTGGATGCCAGAACTGAGTTACACCGATGCATGGCACAGTGCGACCAGCTGGAATGGCGCCCCCTACATGTGCGCAATGGCCGTGGCCACAAGTTCGGCGGTCGTTGACTAAGTATAATGGAAGGTTCGTCTGTTTTAATAAGGCACAGTTGAAGCTGGGCAATGCTGATGGCGCATATAATGATAAGGACCGTTGCAGGCAATCACCAAGAGTGCATAGTCTGTTAGTACTAAAAGATGTCAATATAGGGTCTGTTGTACAAGTAATACAGTCGCACATGCCAAACAATGCCATATGTATACTACTGCCCATTAAAATTGATAGACCACGAATATGACGTGCTACAGACACGAAATGCAACCGACAGGAAGAAGACGCTGCGATAAGCAAACGATTGGCTTTTCAGAGCATACATACAAGGTTGGCGCTAGTGGTGACACCTACAACGCGCTGACATCAGGAAAGCTTCCAACCGATTTCTCATACACAATCAGCAGTTGACTGGTGTTGGCTGGTGAAACGTTGTTCTGATGATTGGTATAAGGAAGAGAAATGCATACCATCACGTTTCCGACTTTGACAAAGGTCGGATTGTAGCCTATCGCGATTGCGGTTTATCGTATGGCGACGTTGCTGCTCGCGTTGGTCGAAATACAATTACTGTTAGCAGAATATGGAATCGGTGGGTTCAGGAGGGTAATACAGAACGCCGTGCTGGATCCCAACGGCCTCGTATGACTAGCAGTCGAGATGACAGGCATCTTATCTGCATGGCTGTAACGGATCGTGCAGCCACGTCTCGATCCCTGAGTCAACAAATGGGGACATTTGCAAGACAACAACCATCTGCGCGAACAGTTCGACGACGTTTGTAGCAGCATGGACTACCATCTCGGAGACGATGGCTGCGGCTACCCTTGACGCTGCATCACAGACAGGAGCGCCTGCGATGGTGTACTCAACTCGAACCTGGTTGCACGAATGGCAAAACTTCATTTTTTCGGATGATTCCAAGTTCTGTTTACAGCATCATGATGGTCGTATCCGTGTATGGCGACATCGCGATGAAAGCACATTGGAAGCGTGTATTCGTCATCGCCATACTGGCGTATCACCCGGCGTGATGGTATGGGGTGTCATTGGTTACACGTCTCAGTCACCTCTAGTTCGTATTGACGACACTTTCAACAGTGGACGTTACATTTCAAATAGGTTACGACCCGTGACTCTACCCTTCATTCGATCCCTGCGAAACCCTAAATTTCAGCAGGATAATTCCCGACCGCACGTTGAAGGTCCTGTACAGGCGTTTCTGAATAGAGAAAATGTTCTCCAGATCTCTCACCAATTGAAAACGTCTGGTCAATATTAGCCGAGCAACTGGCTCGTCACAATACGCCAGTCACTACTCTTGATGAACTATGGTATCGTGTTGAAGCTGCATGGGCAGCTGTACCTGTACACGCCATCCAAGCTCTGTTTGACTCAATGCCCAGGCGTCTCAAGGCCGTTATTATGACCAGAGGTGGTTGTTCTGGGTACTGATTTCTCAGGATCTATGAACCCAAACTGCGTGAAAATGTCAATTCTAGTATAATATATTTGTCCAATGAATACCGGTTTATCATCTGTATCTCTTCTTGGTGTAGCAGTTTTAATGGCCAGTAGTGTATGTATCCACAAGCATACATCTGGTTTGAATTGAACTTCCAAGTCATTTTATTCAGTGTTAATCGACGCTCCACCCAAGCCTCGTGTCTGCATAGTCCAGACAGCTAATTTACAGTTGCATGGTGGCGAAACGAGGCCAATCATCTTGGTAACTGTGAGACATGAAGCGGTACTTCAGCCTCCGAAATGAAAAGATTTTTAATCCTGTACAAATCCAAAGCGCAAATGCTGAATATCTTTTCCAAATGTTCGTTTACAAAGTCGGTCAACGAATACTGCGCATGCGCTACGAGACAGTTGACACTACTATCAGCGGCTTTCAGAGCTGAAATCGGGAAAACTGAGCAAGTCCTTCGGGTCCTATGGAATCCCTGTCACATTCTAAACTGAATTTGTGGTTGAGTTAGCCACTCTTATCAACAATATACCACAGATACCACCAACAAATAGGTGTCCCAATAGAAGGGTGACAAATTATTCACAAAACTACCATCCAGTATCCCTGATATCTGCCTTTTGCAAAATCTCACAATCTAAGTTCAAACCCAATTAGGTATCTCTAAAACAATTTCAAAGAGCATGAAAGTAGTATATCTACGGGACCTTCAGCACACCTTGTCGAAAATTTGTAATTTCTTCAAATGTGTGACCTCGCAAGCCATTGTTCTGTCCTAAAGTCACCATAACGACGTCACAAGCTACGTCACATTTGCAATGACACAAAAATGGTATACCGGAGATTTAATATTCCAAGATGCAGAGTTGCAGGAAATTCAAAAAAATTAAAAATGGAAGGTAATTAAAAAAATTAGTTTTCTTTTAAATTTACCACCACCGCCATTTTGCAATTTGTTAAGTTGCCGTCAACCACCATCTTAAATTTTATGAATTTACTCCATTCTACATCTTCAGTTTTTAAATTTCCCATCTATCAGCTTGATGACGTCATTCAAAAACTCCTTTTTTTTTCATACTTAATGTTTATGCCAGTACCATATTACAAAAGAAATCGTAAGGCAAACTTGCACACAAAAGTATTAAAGATGCAAGTTTTAATAATGCTTTAAATCAACATTTTATGGGATTATAGAAACTTGAAGTAAAAATATTCTAAATATTTTCTCACATTTCTTCACCTGTAGTTCCATCCAACATGAGCTCAATACCGTTTACGAAAGAAACAGCATGAGATAATGTATTTACAATTAGTATAAATAATCAGAAAGTCATTGAGTAAAATAGAAGCGATAACCAACTTTTCCCTCCTCCGGAGGATGTGTTATAGAGCCACTGCTGTTGCTAATTGAAGCAGCTGTCTCAGGTTCTTTTAAGATGATACTGTCGCTTACTTCCTAGAAAAGTCAGCAAAACATCTAAAACAATTTCGAAATGATTTAGGCGTGATATATGTGTGGTGCAAAAAGTGACAAGAATGAAAAGTGTTAGTTCATCCTTACGAGTTACAAGATAAACGGCGCAAGTCTGTTGGTTGTCAGTTCAACTAAAAGACGGATTTTTGGCAGAATACATGACGAATCAACAGATTTACAAAAGAGATTGCTTTTCATTGATTGAATACTTGGAACATGCAAGAATATTTTGAGAATGCAACAGGTCTGCTTAAGAGAGTGCGAATACTTCACTCCTATGTAGTTGCTACATGGTACGGGATCCTTACCAACTATGACTGACGGAGGACATCGAAGAAGGCTTCTTTATTTTACTGTCAAGGATATAATACGCCAGTTGGGGTGGCAGTCATTGAAACAAATATTTCATCGACGAATGCGAAATTATTTTCCTTACGTCAGTCTGCATAGGCAGAAATGTTCATCGCAGTAAAGAAGAGAAAGTAGAGCTTACACAGAAAGGTTTAAGTATTCGGTTTTATCCTCGGGGTGTTCGAGATTCTAACGCCAGAAACAGAAATTATCTGAAATTCTTTCGGTGAACTTTCTGCGCCAAAGATGTAGTGCGAATTGCAGAATGGTTATCTAGAAGTAAATTATGATCTCAATTCGAATCAAAACTGTGAAATAAAATGTACTCACTTTCAAGGTTTGTTCCTTTCACTTACGTAGTGTGTTGTCGAAGTGCTTCCTTCATTGTCATATCCATCATTCTCATCCATAACGAGGGCAATAATTTTTAAAGAACAAAAGATCATCATGTGAATTCTTAAATTTCAATTAAGATATACTTGTTGTTGTTGTTGTGGTCTTCAGTCCTGAGACTGGTTTGATGCAGCTCACCATGCTACTCCTTCATGTGCAAGCTTCTTCATCTCCCAGTAACTACTGCAACCTACATCCTTCTGAATCTGCTTAGTGTATTCATCTCTTGGTCTCCCTCTACGATTTTTACTCTCGACGCTGCCATCCAATACTAAATTGGTGATCCCTTGATGCCTTACAACATGTCCTGCCAACCGATCCCTTCTTCTAGTCAAATTGTGCCACAAATTTCTCTTCTCCCCAATTCTGTTCAATACCTCCTGATTAGTTATGTGATCTACCCATCTAATCTTCAGCATTCTTCTGTAGCACCACATTTCTAAAGCTTCTATTCTCTTCTTGTCCAAACTATTTGTCGTCCACGTTTCACTTCCATGCATGGCCACACTCCATACAAATACTTTAATAAACGACTCCCTAACACTTAAATTTATACTCGATGTTAACAAATTTCTCTTCTCCAGAAACGCTTTCCTTGCCATTGCCAGTCTACATTTTTTATCCACTCTACTTCGACCATCATCAGTTACTTTGCTCCCCAAATAGTAAAACTCCTTTACTTCTTTAAGTGTCTCATTCCCTAATTTAATTCCCTCAGCATCACCCGACTTAATTCGATTACAGTCCCTTATTTTCGTTTTGCTTTTGTTGATGTTCATCTTATATCCTCCCTTCAAGACACTGTCCATTCTGTTCAAATGCTCTTCCAGGCCCTATGCTGTCTCTGACAGAATTACAATGTCATCGGCGAACCTCAAAGTTTTCATTTCTTCTCCATTGAATTTAATACCTACTCCGAATTTTTCTTTTGTTTCCTTTACTGCTTGCTCAATATACAGATTGAATAACATCGCGGACAGGCTACAACCCTGTCTCACTCCCTTCCCAACCACGGCTTGTCTTTCATGTCCCTCGACCC
Source organism: Schistocerca gregaria (assembly GCF_023897955.1). Taxonomy (NCBI): domain Eukaryota; kingdom Metazoa; phylum Arthropoda; class Insecta; order Orthoptera; family Acrididae; genus Schistocerca; species Schistocerca gregaria. Next base: position 893,103,410 of record NC_064922.1, read on the forward strand.
TTGTAAGATATACTTACACCAGATGTTCCTTCCTTATCTTAGATTTCACAAGAGCATGTAAATTCGTTCTTAGAGCTCCCCAAGTTGTCAAATAACACATCAACACATAAAATACGCATTAATGGTGAAGTAAATGTTTGCTGTTTTAAAAAAAAATCTAACTCGTGCATATGTAATCCTGTGTTTCTTATAAGTTTGAAGTATTCTTGGCTGCATCGCAGGACTCATGGTATATGGGGCATGCCTTTCATGTTGTGACGACTGTTTATTTGATCGAAAAATTCTCATCTGCACTGCAGATACGGCACGCAGCACGTCTTTTTTGATACCGATCTGAGAGGGAGGTCTGCTTCACAAACCGCGCTTTACTCGAAATTTCTGCTGGCAGCTGACCTTTGAAGCCAGCTGACCTGCATGGCACCCAGCGCACGTGTCTGCAGGAACACATCCGTGAGAGGTTTCTGCTGGCAAAATGAATAAGCTGTTAGCTTCTTCATGTGTGATTGGAAGCCTGTAGGCAAACAGGCGTAGGTCTATTAACGCACAAGCGCTGCGGGGCTGCAAAGGAGAGTCTCTGGCATAGCAGTAACTCAGCATAAATCAACAAGAACTATGCAAAATGTACTATTTGCATTATGCAAATTACTGCTCAGTTTTGCGCTATGATTAGTTTACATGATACCCACAGCCTTTGAATGTATGATAATGAATGCAAATTGACTCGTATTATTTGTCACAAAGAAGTTAACATTAGTTTACAGGGTGAGGCAATGGTAATCAATTGAGGAGGTACTGTAAAGATTTGTTGGATGTAAGAAATGCGCATTAAATTATATTACATCTATTACATATATTTGCATGTATGATGTAATGTCAAATATAGCATATCATAGCTTAGAATACATTTTCGACAACACTTTGCTTTGACGAAATACAATGCCATTTCGCGATGTTGCTACCGCACAGTTTCGAACGGAGAATCGGCAAAAAAAAAGTAAAGTGTAGTGGGACACCTATAACATGAATTACAACATCTGAGATGTGTCACTTACGACAACTAGTCTTTGTATTTACCTACATCTACATGATACTCCGTAAACCACCAAATGGTGCGCGGCGGAGGGTACTTTCGGTACCACTATCTGATTCCTCCAACGATGTTCCACTCGCGAATAGTGTGTGGGAAGAACCATTGTCGGTAAGCCTCTGTATTGGCTCTGATTTCTCGAATTTTCTCCTCGTGGTCAGTACGCGAGATTTATGTGGGGGAAGTAATATGTTGTTTGACTTCTCCTGAAAAGTGCTCTCCCGAAATTTCAGTAGTAAATATCTCCGTGATGCACAACGTCTCTCTTGTAACATCTGCCAGTGGAGTTGGTTTAGCATTTCCGTAACGCTCTCTCGCCAGCTAAACGATCCCGTGACGAAACGCGCCACTCTTCTTTGGATCTTCTCTATCTCCTCCGTCAGCCTTACCTGATAGGGACCCCATGTAAATGAACGATACTCAAGAATCTGGCGATCAAGCGCCTAATAGGCCACTCTTAAAAGCCATACGTTGAGGGTTAGTCATTTGACGTTGCAGAAAGTATTTTCTATTTTTCGTTATTTGCTGACGCCATTCCAAATTTTTATAAGGCTCACGTAGTTTGAGCAAATGAATCTGACTGCAGGCTCAGCATAATACGACACTATTCCTTAGGGCAGGTATTGACAAGATTGAACTTTCTGACTTTGTATTTTGCCTTCTTGAACAATTCGTGTTTTACTGACATCCAATTAGCGTACTATGACACTCATACTGTTTAGGCATCGGCAAGCCTAACCCAGCTGACAGAACGCTTTTGCATCTGGAACAAGCCTAAGCATGTCTAGTCGAGTCGGTGAAATATGGTATAATTGGAAGCAGCTTCAACTTGCATGCACAGGCAACAACAATTGCTGACTCAACCGAAAGGGGGTCAGTCATTTATGTTGAATTAATGATGCTGAAGCATCATAGCTGTGGTTCAGCACTTTCTTATCCTTGGAACACATGTGCAATTCTCTATAAATGTCAACACACACATTATACAGGGTAAAGCGAAATTCGAGCACTCGGACTTCGCATCGCGACTCCTCTCATGCCAGCAACAGAAAATTGTCTAGCACAAAATTTCGTCCGGCCAGTACATCTGCCAGAGAAAGGACGTTAAAGAGTGGCAATCTGGCAACACTGTAACCAAATGTATGGTAACTATCTCTGTTGGTACGAATTATTCGTGGTTGGACAGCTGGTGCAGTGGGTAGCATTTTGTGTTAGCATGTAGGAGGTCGATGGCTCGATCCAGGGATGAGGCATATGTTTTATTATTTGATAAAGGTAGTCCAGGTGGTATAGTAACTTCCCTCTCAATCGTCAACAGCGACTGCAACTCGTCCTCTAGAAAACATTTGCACTTATTTAAGCGTATTGTCATCTCGCTGGCTTAGTTATGGAGTATCTGTGCGGGCAGCCGCGTCTGTAGTGCGTCGAGAACGGGACACGAAAATTGTTATGTTCCGTAGTGTGTAGCTCTGCATGTAGAAACATTGTTAGTTTTCAAGTTGAAGTGTTTCCACAAGTGGTATTACAGTAAAGTGATTAAATATGGAAGTAATTCAGAGGAAAAGGGCGTCAAGATGCAATGCAAAATGAGCAGTGCCGCCGATAACGTATTTGTGTATCCTCTCGTTGCGTGTCGCACAGTATCAATCATCCGCGCCGTGTTCGGTCTCCCAGAGTGAACTGATGTGAATCACAACAAATTAGTTACCATAAAATAGTGCAGTCAAGTGCCAGTTTATTGTAGCGAACGTGAGGACGTGCGTTCGATCATCGCGTTTCCGCATCATCAACAATCACCCGCGTCGTGTCGGTTACGCGTACGCTCTTCCGAATGGTCTTTGGGCTGTTAATCATCAAGACTGTTAATTGGGACAAAATTTACGATTTAGAGTGCAAACAGTGCAACCTGTGGTTTCCATATCGTCTCAGAATACAGATGTTAATACCAGAGATAGGACAGTGCTGTGTTATAACTTTGAATTGCTCCCCTAAACCCGCTTCCATATTTCGATAGATAATTTCAGGCAAGCCAACAGCAGTGTGGAGCAGAACAATACGACCGCCGCAGGATTATCAGGTACGTGGTGTCGACACAAGCAACAGTCCGAAACGAGAAGTCAGTTTAAGGAACCGCCCCAGCCACTGTACCCCCGGACGTGTTACACTTATATATTACAATCGTAGAAACTGAAGATTGGTCAGCTTTGAAACAAGCCCTTTTCACATCGTGTGCGTCAATTTATTCGCACCACTTCATCTACTAGATGCGAAACCTGTTTTCTTTGTACCCTCCTCCAGTGGTCCCAGAGATTAGTACTATCTATAATTCTTGCCTCGTTCAGGTCCATTACATTTCGTTAGAACCTTACATTACCGGTAGAACTAGCAACGTGCTTTGCGGATAATGTCCAAACTCGGTTACTATTTGTATGGCTTATCAGCATAGTCCCACTAATTATGCCTTTCAACATTGACTCTTGTAACCGCATACTGTTTAGTTCAAATGGTTCAAATGGCTCTGAGTACTATGGGACTTAACTGCTGTGGTCATCAGTCCCCTAGAACTTAGAACTACTTAAATCTAACTAACCTAAGGACATCACACACATCCATGCCCGAGGCAGGATTCGAACCTGCGACCGTAGCGGCCACGCGGTGCGAGACTAAAGCGCCTAGAACCGCACGGCCACAAGCGCGGGCTACTGTTTAGTACGTATCTCAGTGCATTACTATTGTTATCATTATTATTCTATCGATAAGATTGTTGAAATATGACGTCTGTTACCGTTAGGAAAACAGTGCAATTCGAAACCGAAAATTTCATAATTAGCGGTGTCGGGATGAGTCATACAGAACAATATCTGTCAGAAAGGTAACGCGCGTCAGATGAAACAGCGCGCATGACTGACGGCGTGTTTACACTGTATGCGCTGTCAACTAGACAGGGACTAGTTGCCACCGGACTAAAGCGCAGGTGAGACTCCAATGTACTATCATGCGCAAAAGTATCCGAACGACCTGAATTGCGATCCGCCTGATTTGCATGTAACCAACATAACGTAGCTGTCTAGCGGGTCCTCTAATCACTTTACGGTACAGTCCTTCGGCTATACAAAATGGATACCACGAGAGACCAGTAGACAACACTGTTCTTTAAGGCAATCAGTGCGATTTAACATCACACCATGATACTGCAAAAACTAGAAAAACACGTAATTAGAGATGAGTTAGTCCGTAACGCTTGTATAGATTATAACGATTTTCAAAAATGTTACCATCTCATTACAATCTGAAACAACTGACTATGGCACATAAACTATGTAACAATCCTTCACCAAAGTAAATGTCTGAATGAACAACATATTCGGAGACAATATCTGGACTAATAAAGGTCTATGACAGTTCGAAGTATTTTTCCTCTGTATAAGGTTTTCCCGCACCTGCTAGATGTCTCAGTGACGTTTGATTTTTGCATAAACTGGTCTTTAAAGAAACTAGTTAAAGGAAACGCGCCCGCATCTCGTGGTCGTGCGGTAGCGTTCTCGCTTCCCACGCCCGGGTTCCCGGGTTCGATTTCCGGCGGGGTCAAGGATTTTCTCTGCCTCGTGATGGCTGGGTGTTGTGTGATGTTCTTAGGTTAGTTAGGTTTAAGTAGTTCTAAGTTCTAGAGGACTGATGACCATAGAAGTCCCGTAGTGCTCAGAACCATTTGAACCATTTTTTTTAAAAGAAAACGCGATAAACAGCGGTAAACGCTCTATAGAAACCGCAATATTAATGGAGAATAGTTAGTAACGTCACTGTACTAATATTCATGAAGAATTATATTCCCACATGTTTGTAATTTAAATGACATGACATTTTTTGTCCTGGTTCTGGACAGAAACCCATAAACTACTAACTAAAATACACTTTCGCACCTGACTTGATCAAGGCAACGATCATCAATGCTGACTAGCCGTAAAGAGACGTGAAATATAAAGGTTTTCACCAGTATTAGTTAACACATCTGAACTTGAAACGAAATTACGAAATTATTTCTACTACGTGAAAATCATTATCACGCAGTTAACTAAGTAAGAAAGACGTTTAATGTACTCTCCTTCATAAGTAACCAAGTATGCTTGTGCTGAAAACTGGAATGCTATAATTTAAGATGTTGTGACGGGATTTTCTACCCAGAACGTAATCGGATTGTTTACTAAGGTAAATCAGACTTTAGAAATCGATTTTATTTACCAGCAGATAGCTGTATCAATATGAGATGGGGGTACAATTTGTTTTGCTTGCCCAGGAATCGAACCTGGTGCGGACTGTCGCTGTTTCCCATCCATAAATAGACGTTAAATATCAACTGCTTGCTGACCATTAGTGAGATGCTCCCATGTTTCACTAGATATAACGGTACCTATCGTTATTGTTGACTATTCATGAACAGACATTAAACATGAAAATTATTTTTCGGTGGTAGGTCAGACTGCACACCATAGGGCGTAAAATGAAATTATGAATATGTTAGTCCTGGACCAGGATTTCAACCCAGATAAGTTCCATTCCTATAGATCAGAATTGTAATTACAGTCGAGTACCAAAAATTGCAACCTCTCAAGTTCATATTAAACATGAACACCGTGAACGAAATAACCATTCCTAAATTAAATGAAATAAACTTTTTAGTGCTAGTTTACTGGCGACAGAGTTTGTGCCTTCGGTGGTTGCCGCCTTTGTTATGGCGCCATTTAAACAGGTTCTGAAGCTCTTGGTAGTGAAGGGATATTGTGTTTAATGCGGATTCTGAACCACTGTGCGACCTAACATTCTGGACTTGGCGTTACCATATATGAATTAGATCTTTCCGTGAATGTTGAAAATGGACGGCATGAGTGAGAATCGAACCTATACCCCGCAATTATCAAACTGCGATCACCGCAGCAGACCACTGCAACTCACGGTTGGCAACGTCCTGATTGTATTGTTGTGGTCGGCGATGCGCCTAGAAGCTGTGAAAAAATCCGGCTCTCTCGATTAACTGGTTACTTACCTGCTGGTTTCTAATGCGAGTATTATTTTAATCTCATGACTGCGTGATATAAGGACCATTCTAGTCTTCATAGCCCCAATTTGATGCCAATATGAAATTTTTTCTATGACAACTAATGTTTTAGTTCGAGAAATACAACTACAACGTGTGAGGTTACCAGATAATTCTATGATTACTGTCATGATTGCTATTATTATCTTCATAATGCTGCTACTACACATGTGATTGAAGGAAAGGTATATTTCTTTGATCATTTTTAGAACTATCTGATCAAATATAGTAATTAGGTAGTTCCTCCCCTGTATAGGGAATACTTTTAGATGTAATGTCGGAAATCTCCACTGCTTCGTTAATCACATTAAAATTAAATTAATTGCTGAAACAGTTACTTCAGAGCAGAACTCGTGTTGCTTCTCTTTACTTATTTGCGCTTAGCAACGATGCTTGTAAAATGCGAAATCTGGATGTAAAATACTATTCAAAATGTAGGGATGTTAATATCTGTCGTTAAATGTCAAGTTTATGCTTTACACCTCGACAGACTGTTGTGAATCATATGGGATGACATTGCTGCTGATTAATATGTCCCTCATTTTTGTGTGTCGTGTTTAATAAACTACCGAAAAGAACATATGCAGCATGCAATATAGTAATAAAAATTTATTACAACTTATAATGATAATGGTACAAAAAGTCTGTCTTCTTAAGTCTAAATACGCCAAATCATTAAGAATTAGCAAGAGAAAGTTAAAAAAATCATTCAGTGCCACATTTAAGTCAATACTATTGACAGAAGCAGAAAAAAAAGGGATTAACATGTGTGCAGTTCTGTAAATGTTGTGTCTATATATCCACGGACTAGAGAACAGAGGTAGCGATATAATGGGGGAGAGGTTTTCATTCGATGTCTTTACTGACTGTTGATGTGCCTTCGACATGCTATATTACAAAGGAGAAAAAGTTTTGTCGCCACCAGTATTTGAACCGACAGCAAGCGCAGTTTTCAATTTCATGTCCTAACAGTTTCCCCCACACTAGCAGCTATCTGCAACAAACCTTGCCTCCTTGTCGCCTCAATCGTAGATTCGTCAGCTAAACAGAGACGTAAATAGCGAAACCAGCTGCAGTTTCTGTTGAAACGAGGTTCCAGGAATAAAAATTATTCATTTCATACCTTCTATATCATCCTCTACGGGAGAATCATTCAGGAGATTTAACGAGGATGATAAGATATTGGTGAGTGTGTAACGCCAGAAATGCATATCCTCCTATTTCCATCTATTGTACTATAAATATTTTTCCTTATTTTGTTACCTGAAGATATGACATTTCTGTGTCTTTATATATTGTAATTGTTTTACTATTTGTATATATATATATATATATATATATATATATATATATATATATATATATATATATATGCATTTATGTCGATGTATAATTGGTTTGTTTTGTAAAAATTATTTGTATTTTTACGCTGAGTCTTGCCTAGGGAAAACTATGCTACCGAACGATTACATCGATAGGTCGTGTGGAGAACCAAAGTGTTTAGGATCTTTGGTAGTGTTAACTCTGCCACGCGGAGCGCGAGCAGAAGGAGTCTGGCTGGAGCAGGGCCGGCGTTGGCGCTAGCGTCGGTTGCTACCACTTTGACGGGGAGCTGAATTAACAAACGTAAAGGGCAATTAGCTACCGATTGCAACTTGAACATGAGATATAAATATCGGGGGAATGATTTGCGGGGCCCTCCTTTTAAGTAGCCTTAGTAGCAATTTTCATTATTATGTCTTAAAAGACCTGAAAACTAAAAAAAAAATCTTCTCTAGAAGCGATTAGGTTCTGTAGTATCATCGGACGCCGTTAACAGAATGAGTAAATAATATTCTTTTTACTATTAAATACGTGAAAATAATTTTTATTACGTACGATTTCTTTGGCACTTCTGCTGACACATGAACAGATGCAATCACAACATAACACTGATTACAAAACGCGAACATCAACAAAGACATTTCATAAACTGCGAATAACACATTATTCCATCTACATCTATATTTCACACACCACATTAAGGTGTGTGGTACAGGGCACTATACATACCACTATCATTTTCCCATTTGTTTACTCCAACCGCGAATATTTCGTTCATATGACTTAAGCTCTCGGTATTCTAAGGCTGTGCATAACGCCATGTGGGATCCCTCAGTTGCGGCGTCTGCAGCTAAAAGTGTCTAAGCATCTCTCTGAAGCTTTTGTGCTTACTAAATAACCGAGTAACTAACGGCGTTGCTCTTGTTTGGCTTTTAGAATGATGAGTAGCTTTCAAGTATTTGTCAAACGATTGATTTGTAAGCTATCAGTTAGCACATCCGAACTGGAAACTAAATGACGAAATTTTGTTGTGCTAAATCAAGTCCCGTATCTTCCTGTTAACTAACCACGAAAGACGTTTAATATATTTCCTTCACAAGTATCCGTGTGAGCAAGTGATGAGAATTGCAATGGTGTGATGTAAAATTTTGCGACAGGGTTTTGTACCCAGCGCGTTATCGGATGGGTAACAAAGTAAAATCAAATGTTAAATATCGAATTCACCAGCAGCGAGATTTATCAATATATAATAACGATACACTCATTTTGTGCCCAGAAAACGAATCCGCCACCCACTGTCCCCCTTATCCATCCATAAACAGATATAAACTGTTAACTGCTTTCTTACCAGCAGTAGTCTACTACATACACTGCGCCTACGACCAGGAAAACTTCGAGTTTAAATTGTATACTGAGGGTGATTGCATGAAGTAGTTCACTGAACTACTGTACGCAATCGCTGAGACACTAAATGTGTTTTTATCACAAAGGAAGATGGAAATAAGCCCTGAGGAAGAATTCGCGTTTTGCTCACGTGAGATTTGTAATGTTTTCTGGAAAGCATTTAACACATTTGTAGGAAGTACCAGAAATTTGTTATATGTGCTGCCTTCAATATTAATTATGTATATGATGGTGCAAGAAAAAGGATGTTGTTAGATCTCCTAAATACATATGATCTGCTGCAGACTGATTTTTCCAACTAGGCTGCACGGGAATAGTAGCACAGCTACAGACATAATTTTTATTCATTCTTGGTTACTAAATGGGCATTCTGTTTGTAAAAGCATGAATGGCCTTTCAGACCACTATGCACAAATTATAACACTAAAAGGTTTTTTTGTACTCGAACCAATGTCATATTTAAGGGCAAACTACGTAGGAACGTTTATCCAACAGCAATAGAGAGTTTCTTATACCTTGTCAAGGAACAAGAGTGGCAAGATGTTTATAGTGCCGATAACATAGATGATAAATACACTGCTGGAGATGGAAAAAAGAACACATTGACACCGGTGTGTCAGACCCACCATACTTGCTCCGGACACTGCGAGAGGGCTGTACAAGCAATGATCACACGCACGGCACAGCGGACACACCAGGAACCGCGGTGTTGGCAGTCGAATGGCGATAGCTGCGCAGCATTTGTGCACCACCGCCGTCAGTGTCAGCCGGTTTGCCGCGGCATACGGAGCTCCATCGCAGTCTTTAACACTGGTAGCATGCCGCGACAGCGTGGACGTGAACCGTATGTGCAGTTGACGGACTTTGAGCGAGGGCGTATAGTGGGCATGCGGGAGGCCGGGTGGACGTACCGCCGAATTGCTCAACACGTGGGGCGTGAGGTCTCCACAGTACATCGATGTTGTCGCCAGTGGTCGGCGGAAGGTGCACGTGCCCGTCGACCTGGGACCGGACCGCAGCGACGCACGGATGCACGCCAAGACCGTAGGATCCTACGCAGTGCCGTAGGGGACCGCACCGTCACTTCCCAGAAAATTAGGGACACTGTTGCTCCGCTCCTGGGGTATCGGCGAGGACCATTCGCAACCGTCTCCATGAAGCTGGGCTACGGCCCCGCACACCGTTAGGCCGTCTTCCGCTCACGCCCCAACATCGTGCAGCCCGCCTCCAGTGGTGTCGCGACAGGCGTGAATGGAGGGACGAATAGAGACGTGTCGTCTTCAGCGATGAGAGTCGCTTCTGCCTTGGTGCCAATGATTGACGTATGCGTGTTTGGCGCCGTGCAGGTGAGCGCCACAATCAGGACTGCATACGACCGAGGCACACAGGGCCAACACCCGGCATCATGGTGTGGGGAGCGATCTCCTACACTGGCCGTACACCTCTGGTGATCGTCGAGGGGACACTGAATAGTGCACGGTACATCCAAACCGTCATCGAACCCATCGTCCTACCATTCCTAGACCGGCAAGGGAACTTGCTGTTCCAACAGGACAATGCACGTCCGCATGTATCCCGTGCCACCCAACGTCCTCTAGAAGGTGTAAGTCAACTACCCTGGCCAGCAAGATCTCCGGATCTGACCCCCCATTGAGCATGTTTGGGATTGGATGAAGCGTCGTCTCACGCGGTCTCCACGTCCAGCACGAACGCTGGTCCAACTGAGGCGCCAGGTGGAAATGGCATGGCAAGCCGTTCCACAGGACCCACATCCAGCATCTCTACGATCGTCTCCATGGAAGAATAGCAGCCTGCATTGCTGCGAAAGGTGGATATACAATGTACTAGTTCCGACATTGTGCATGCTCTGTTGCCTGTGTCTATGTGCCTGTGGTTCTGTCAGTGTGATCATGTGATGTATCTGACCCCAGGAACGTGTCAATAAAGTTTCCCCTTCCTGGGACAATGAATTCACGGTGTTCTTATTTCAATTTCCAGGAGTGTACAATGCTTTCCTTACCACATTTCTCATGTCCTTTGAGAGTTGCTTTCAATTAGCATGTTCCAAACGGGGTACTAGCAGTAATAGGCAGCCTGGGTGCCTAACTAGTGGCACAAGGATACCTTGTAGATCAAAACGGGAATTATATCTAAATGTTAGAAGTAGTCACAATCAAGCTGCAGTATCCCATTACAAACAGTATTGTGAGGTTCTTAAAAATGTTATTAGAAAGGCGAAGAGTATGTGGTATGCAAACAGAATTGCTAATTCACACGATAAAATTAAAACCATATCGTCCATTGTGAAGGAAGTGTCTGGTCAGCAGTATAAGGTCGACGATATAAATTCAGTTTGTGGTAAAAATATTTCTGTTACTGATAAGTCAAATATATGTACAGTATTTAACAATTACTTTCTGAGCATTGGTGGTGAATTAAATAACAATTCAGTTTCTACAGGATATCATATAACTTTCTTGGCAAATGCCTTTCAGAGATTGATGTCTGAAATACTCCTCTGTGATACAGACAAGAGGGAGATTGAGTCAACAATTAAGTCACTGATGATTAAAGACTCTCATGGTTATGATGGAGTGTCTAGCAGAATATTAAAGTACTGTACTGTACATGTTAGTCCTGTATGTAGCGACATTTTAAATTTTTCCTTCAGGAATGGTCAGTTTACTGAGGGATTAAAGTACTCAGTAGTAAAGCCCCTTAATAAGAAGGAAGAAAGGAATAATGTAGATAATTTTAGACCTATTTCTATGCCACCATTGTTCGCAAAATTTACTGAAAAGGCTGTGTATGTAAGAATAATTGATCATTTCATATCACACGATTTGCTTTCAATTGTACAGTTTGGTTTTAGAAGTCGTTTAACAGCTGAAAATGCCATATTCACTGTGCTCTGTGAGGTTCTAGTTGGGCTACGCAAAAGGTTTCGAACGCTTCGCACATTTCTTTTCTTAGTTTAACTAAGGCATTTGATCGTGTTGATCACAAAATATTGCTCCAGAAGTTGGAACATTACGGAATACGGGAAGTAACTCACAATTGGTTCACCTCCTACTTTAGCAACAGGCAGCAAAACGTCATTATTCACAGTGTTGATAACGCCTATGATGTGGGGTCTAAGTGGGGTACTGTCAAGTTAGGGGTCCCCAGGTATCAGTGTTGCGGCCATCCCTGTTCCTTATTTACATAACGATATGCCCTCTAGTATTACGGGTAACTCTAAAATATTTCTGCTTGCTTGTGACACTAGCGTGGTAGTAAAGTATGCTGTGTGCAACATTGGCTCGGTTTCAAATAGTGCAATACATGACCTAAGTTCATGGCTTGTAGAAAATAAACTAACACTAAATCACAGTAAGACTCAGTTTTAACAGTTTCCAACACACAATTCAAAAAAACCTGACGTTTTAATTTCTCATAACGGGCATATGATTAGTGAAACTGAACAGTTCAAATTTCTAGGTGTTCAGATAGATAGTAAGCTGTTATGAAAAGCCCGCGTTCAGGATCTTGTTCAAAGACTTAATACTGCTATTTTTACTGTTCGAACGGTATCAGAAGTGAGTCATCGTTCGACACGAAAATTAGTCTACTTTGCTTATTTTCATTCACTTATGTCGTATACTATTATATTTTGGGGTAACTCTTCCCATTCTAAAAGGATATTTTTGGTTCAGAAACGGGCGTTTCGGGCAATAAGTGGTGTAAGTTCACGAACCTCTTGTCGACCCCTCTTCGCGAGTCTGGTTATTTTGACATTGGCCTCACCATATATATATTCCTTACTGTCATTTCTTGTTAAGAGTATTAGCTTATTCCCAAGAATAAGCAGCTTTCACTCAGTTAATACTCGGCAGAAATCAAACCTGCATTTGGATCACACGTGCTTAACTTTTGTGAAAAAAGGTGTGCAGTATACTGTTGCTTCCATTTTCAATAAGCTACCATTCGAATTCAAAAATCTTAGTAGTAATCCACGCGCTTTCATATCGAAACTGAAGAGTTTCCTCAGGGGTCACTCCTTATATTCTGTCGAGGATTTCCTTGAAAAATTAAGCTGATACTTATTGTATTGTTAATTGAGTTTACTTAGACTTATGGACTGTTTTTTTTCGGGTTCATAAACATTTATTTTTATCTGTTATTAATTTCATGTACTGACACGTTCCATGACCTTGGATATTTGTTCCTCAATTTGGTCCTACGGAATTTGACGTGTAAATAAATAAATAAATATGTCTCACTACTCGTCGCTGACAGTCGTGTGAACTTTCAGACACAAGTGCCTCAGTAACTTTGCTTAATCGTGCCACGTACGAACAGTTAGGCTCACCAGGCCTTTCGAAATCTAGTAAGCACCTCACTGCTTACAACTGACAGGAGATGCCAATGTTTTGACAGTGTAGTTTGCCTGCTTACAAATCTCACACCAGGACAGTGTATTTTACTGTGTTCAAATACAGAAACAAATGGAATATTTTCGGTTTAGATGCCTTTGAATTGTTTGGCCTTCGCATCCAAGACTATATAGGCTTGTGATACAAAAGACAGCTTCGGTACTTAGCTTAAAGAATTTCCTGAACTATTTTCAGCAGTAATGGGAAAAGGTAATAGCTTTTTAGCGCATGTTACACCGAAAGACAATGCACAGCATAAGTCTTTTCTGGCCCGCCCCGTTCCAATTGCTCTAAGAGACAAAGCAGCCAGTGAACTGAAAGAATTGCAGTATAATTGTACAATTCCCCCGTTTCAAGCTAGTCAATGGGCAAGTCCACTGCTTTTGAAACTTCCTGGCAGATTAGAACTGTGTGCCGGACGGAGACTCTAACTCGGGACATTTGCATTTTGCTCGCAAGTGCTCTACCATCTGAGTTACCCAAGCATGACTCTCGACTCGGAGGGGGCCAGGAAGTTTCATATCAGAGCACACTCCGCTGCAGAGTGAAAATCTCATTCTGGAATCCACTACCTATGTTGCTAAGTCTTCGGGTCGCATTCGCATTTGTGTTGACTTCAAGTCTAGTCAACCCACAGACAGTATTTGACACTTATCTGTTACCTTGCCCTGAGGAACTCACGCACAGGCTTGGTGCAAGAATTTATATAGATCTGCATGATGCCCACTCGCTAAATCCATTGGACGACGAATCACAAAGTGTTTCTTGTAAATACAGACTTGGGACTGTTCAAGTATTTACGTTTGATCTTCGACATTGCTTCCGCACCCGCCATCTTTCTACGGTACTTGAAACATTTTGTACAAACTACCTTGACGATATTGACGTCCAAATGGTTCCAATGGCTCTGAGCACTATGGGACTTAACATCTATGGTCATCAGTCCCCTAGAACTTAGAACTACTTAAACCTAACTAACCTAAAGTATGATATTGTTTCAAACTGAACTACAGTACTTAGGTCATGTGAGAAACAGTCTCATTTGCTTGCAATCCGTGACCTGCTTGTTCCTCGGAATGTGTCATTACTGCAGTCAGTACTAGGCAAGATGACATACTACATTCGATTCATATCGAATGCCGCTCAGATCGCGACTCCATTGCATCGCTTGCGTCGCAAAAATGTATCTTTTGTGTGGATTAAAGGCTTTCAAGACGCATTTCAGAAACTCAAAAATGCACTGCTTATTGACAGACTAGTGAATTTTGACCCTGACAAGCCAGTAACTTTGTATGTAGACTCTTCTGCCTATGAAATCGGCACTGTGCTTTCGCACAGAATTGGTGCACAAGACAGACTTACTGCTTTTGCCTCAAAGTTGCTCACTCAAACTCAGTGCAGTTATTGTGTGTGGTGTGAGCAAATTTCATCACTATTTGTATGGTCGCAAGTTCTATTTAGTGACAGATCACAAGCCTTCGCAGGCCTTGTGTCATCCATCTGAGCCGGTTCCTTCACATACTGCTCAAAAACTGCAACGCTGGGCTTTGTTGCTTTCGCAGTATAAGTATGACATTGTGTACAGATCTACGGCAAAGTATGGCAATGAAGGCACCCTATGTAACTTTTCGACTGGCACAGACTCTGATTTTAATGCATCTGACGCATATTGTTGCCAAAGCGTTGCGCAAGGCTCTCAATTGCTGTAATCTTTCCCCTTGTACTACCGAAAAATTGCACAGTCGACGGTAGCAGACCCAGATCTGAAGATTTTGTTCCATTATATTCTCACGTCTTGGCCTCGTTCTTTGAATAGTATCCAGAACTCAGTCGTGGGCCGATATTTTGCACATCGGCACAAACTTCCAGTTCAACAGGGTGTGACGCTAGTTCAAAATGACAATGGACAATCTCGTGTGCTTATTCTCAAGGCATTGCAAAAGGATGTGTTGCGGTTGCTTCACCAAGGGCATTGAGGAATTGCTTACACTATACAGATAGCGTGCCGACACTGTACTTGGCAGGGCAAGGAAGCCCATTTTGAACAGATGACGTCACAGTGTCGCGCAGGCGCGGAAAACCAATCCGCTCCGCCATAGACATTCTCATCTTATCCTAAGACTCAATCCCCATGGCAACGAATGCACATATACTTTGCAGGACCATTTTGGTAGATTACCTTAGGAATTTCCCATTTGCTGTGCCTAAAAAAATGTTCAAATGGTTCTGAGCACTACGGGACTTTAAATCTGAGGTCATCAGTCCCCTAGAACTTAGAACTACTTAAAACCAACTAATCTAAGAAATTTTTAAGGCTTTCGTGGCCACTTGTCGACAAACTGCCTATTGACATCTGTGTTGGGTTCTTCAGCCGACGTTCATCTAATGATTTTACTGACGTTTCGCCAGCACGAGCGGATAGCATTGTCAAAGCTTCACCCTCTATTGCCGGTGGTAAACTGGAGCCGAGCTCTCAGCTGCAGACTATATGTACCTGGCGCGCCAACGTCACAGGGCTTCTCCGCGGTCATTTCCGGTGCGGTTCTCCTCCTGCTACCTGCGACGGTCGTTCGCAGTACGGGAAGCCAGGATCCGTTTACCTTAAAGCTTTCTCTTTCTTGTTGAAGCTGTTTGCGTGTTTTTGTATTTCTACAGCTTCTCTGAACAAGCGCGTGTGATAATGCTTCTCTACAGTCAGAACTTCCGTGTATGAGAATTTTATTACGTATCGGTCTCACTCAGTGCGTGCTCTGCCACAGCCGATTTCTCCACCTGCCCCAAACTGCAATGTCACTTAATCTCTTTGATCCTGGTGTTAATTGATCGTCCAGTCATTCAGACATAAACTTTTCCGCATGTGCATGGTATACGATATATTCCCGACATTGCAAGTGGGTCCCTTTTCTCCTTCGCCGAGCTAAGACACTCTTTGATCTTCCTTGTCGGTTTGAAAATCGTCTTTACGTCATGTTTGCACAATATACGGCCGATTCTGTCAGTCACTCTGGGAATGTATGGCAGAAAGGTCGTACCCGACATTTCTTTTCCTGATTCCTTACTTCGCCGAGTGTTTGAGTCTGTTACACGTTGGCGCGCCAGGTACATATAGTCTGTGGCCGCCAGTTCACCATCGGTAATGGAGGATGAAGCTTTGACAATGCCAGCCACTCGTGCTGGCGAAACGTCGGTAAAACGTCGGCCAAAGAACCTGAGACAGAAGCTAACAGGCAGTTTGTTAACCTATGGACATCACACGCATCCATGCCCGAGGCAGGATTCGAACCTGCGATCGTAGCGGTCACACGGTTCCAGTCTGAAGCGCCTAGAACCGCTAGGCGACAGCGGCCGGCTACAGTGCCTATGAAATCTACCACGTCACGTAGCACCATTCAAGCATTGTCCTCCATATTTTGCATAGAAGGTTTGCCAGAAGTACTTGCGTCGGACAACGGACACAGCACACTTCACATTATTCTGAATAGTTTTATGAACGAAATGGCGTTTGTCATTTAAGTGCTCCGTTTTCCATGCAGTCCAATGAAAGAGCAGAAAGCTTCGTACGCACTATCAAGGAACAGATGGGCAAGCTTCGCGCAATCCACACACGAGAACAGGCGCTGCTCTTCTTTCTCGCTTCCTGTTGAACAACGACCAGTTTGGCTTTAGGAAACGTAAAAGTGCTACAGAGGCAGTCCTGACGTTGCAGTTGAAAATGGAGGCAACCCTGAAGAAAAATCATGACACGTTCACAGATTTGTCTACCATGAAAGAGCGTTCGACACTATAACATGGTGCAAGATGTTCGAAATTCAGAGCGAAATAGGAGTCAGTTATAGGGAAAGACGGCTAATATATAATATGTACGACAATACGAGTGCAAGACCAAAAACGAAATGCTCGTATTGAAGCGTGTGTAAGATGAGGATGTTGTTTTTCACCCCTGCTTGAGGCGAAACAAGCACTGTCTCACTCTACGAGACACTGAGGCGAGCGAGTGAGAGGGTGCTCACCCCAATTCACTACTACCAGAACCACGTCATCATAACTCGCCTGTGCACCAAAAATTTAGGAGTGAAATTAAAAATTAAAATAATTTTTTCAGACTCCGGTCAGGATATGCTTCAGCGCAGTTAAGATAATATTATAAAGTCTCTGAACGATAAAAGGGATGTACCTGTATTAGGAAAAAACATACGATTTAAGAAAAGTGGCGCTGAACGATACCACTACAAAGCTAAAATTGGTCAGTGTATGCAGATGTATGTCATAATTAAAACTTACAAGTCTCAACTTGATCATAGCAATAACTTGGATAAAACCCACGTTTTTATGAAAAAATTGAAGGTGGTAATTGTTAGACCCAAAAAAATAAAAATTCATATGTAACCTCAGTTACATACAAAATCATTAACTACCTGACACCAATATGCTGCCTCCTTATTCATGGTAGATTAAGTATTAGTTGTATCTGTAATAGAAAGTTCTAATTGCATCACTATTACATTCCCGCAACTATATAGCTGTATCAAGTTTCAAGGCTATTATGAATAATAATAATAATGTACATCTTCAAGTTTTCGCGGCGCAAAGACTGTTCCACAAAATTTCGGATGTGCAGCCGCATAAATGAAGCTTCTTCTCGTAATATTTCGGCTGAGTACCGTCCAGCCATCTTCAGAGAAAGCCGAGGTGACTAACACTCCAGCGCTTGCACCGTAGTTTTAAACCCGAGGAACGAACCACTGCTTATGCGGCCAAAGATATTTAAGGCAGTAGAGACGTTGATGGCGGCAAAGAGGTGTGTCACGGAGAGCTGCACCGTCTCTACGTCTTTGTGATTTAATTACAGAAATTGCCGGATTCCATGATTTGTCCAAGGTGAAGCCGCTATCTCTCTTAATTACATTCGTCGCTAAGCGAATTTCAGTTGCTTCTTTCACTGCTGAGTCCCAGAAAGATAAAGTCGAGCCTAAAATTTCGATGGAGCAAGTGCAGGAGCGTCTCACTCTGAAGATGACTCTACGATACTCAGCCGAAATATTACAAGAAGAAGCTTAATTTATGAGGCTGCACACCCGAAATTTTGTGGAACAATAATAATCATAATGAATCTTAAAGAGGCAGTTCAGAAGTCATGTTATACTGTTGGTTCCGTTCTAAAAATACGAGCAGGCAGCGTTTAAATGTAGTTGAGCTAAAATATTTTCAGTAACTTACGCAAACTTAGCTGTAATTCATAAAAATTAACATTATACACTCCTGGCCAATCAAATTGCTACACCACGAAGATGAGGTGCTACAGACCCGAAATTTAACTGACATGAAGAAGTTGCTGTGATACGCAAAAGATTAGCTTTTCTGATCATTCACACAATGTTGGCGCCGGTGGCGACACCTACAACGTGTTGACATGAGGAATGTTTCCAACCGATTTCTCATACACAAACAGTAGTTGACCGGCGTTGCCTGGTGGAACGTTGTTGTGAAGCCTCGTGTAAGGAGGAGAAATGCGTACCAAAACGTTTCCGATTTTGATAAAAGTCGGATTGTAGCCTATCGCAATTGCGGTTTATCGTATCGCGACATTGCTGTTCGCGTTGTTCCAGATCCAATGACTGTTAGCAGAATATGGAATCGTGGGTTCAGGAGGGTAGTACAGAATGCCGTCTTGGATCAAAAAGGCCTCGTATCACTAGCAGTCGAGATGACAGGCATCTTATTCGCCTGACTGTAACGAATCGTGCAGCCACGTCTCGATCCCTGAGTCAACAGATGGGGACGTTTGTAACACAACAACCATGTGCACGAACAGTTCGACGACGTTTGCAGCAGCATGGACTATCAGCTCGGAGACCATGGCTGCGGCTACCCTTGACGCAGCATCAAAGACAGAAGTGCCTGCGATGGTGTACTCAACGACGAACCTCGGTACACGAATGCAAAACGTCATTTTTTCGGATGAATCCAGGTTCTGTTTACAGCATCATGATGGTCGCATCCGCGTTTGGCGGCATCGTGGTGAACGCACATTGGAAGCGTGTATTCGTCATCGCCATACTGGCGCATCACCCGGCGTGATGGTATGGGGTGCCATTGGTTACCCGTCCCGGTCGCCTCTTGTTCGCAATGACGGCACTTTGAACAGTGGACATTACATTTCAGATGTGTTACGACCCGTGGCTCTACCCTTCATTCGATCACTTCGAAACCCTACATTTCAGCAGGATAATGCACGATCGCATGTTGCAGGCCTTTCTTGATACATAAAATGTGCGACTGCTGCCCTGGCCAGCACATTCTGCAGATCGCTCGCCAATTGAAAACGTCTGGTCAACGGTGGCCTAGCAACTGGCTGGTCACACTACGCCAGTCACTACTCTTGATGAACTGTGATATCTTGTTGAAGCTGCAGGGGCAGCTGTACATGTACACGCCATCCAACCTCTGTTTGACTCAACGCCCAAGCGTATCAAGGCGCTTATTACGGCCAGAGGTGGTTGTTCTGGATACTGATTTCTCAGGACCTATGAACCCAAATTGAGTGAAAATGTAATCACATGACAGTTCTAGTATAATATATTTGTCCAATGAATACCCGTTTATCATCTGCATTCCTTCTTGGTGTAGCAATTTAATGGCCAATAGTGTAAATTGTTCAAGAACAGAGATATCAATCAATGAGGGTCCAAGAAAGAGGCCATTTAGATACTTCTACCTGTGCCTTGAGTGGTTGAGAGCAAATGTTCCGGATAGCAGTCCGCTGCGCCTATAAATACAGAGGCAGGAAAGGATAGACTTCGCACTGAGACATCAGTCTGTCCGAGATAAACTCAGATAAACTCAATTTATCAAAAGCACTTGATATATACAAGAAACTGCAACGGTACCCCTTTATCACAAGTTTTGTACACACCAGGTTTTCGCGCGCCACAGTTTAAAATTTGCTAATTTACTGTACAAGAGTTCAGAACAATTTCAAAACAAGTTTAGGTGCAAAATTCCATCAGATGAACGCCAAATTAAGACACATGAACTGCTCAATTACAATAGGTAATTACTTAACAGATGAATACATCTGCGGCATTAGAACTCATCCGCTGCTACCTTAGTTGGTTTGCACAGCCGTAATCTTGGCTCTGAGCGCTATGAGACTTAACTGCTGTGGTCATGAGTCCCCTAGAAGTTAGAACTACTTAAACCTAACTAACCTAAGGACAGCACACACATCCATGGCCGAGGCAGGATTCGCACCTGCGACCGTAGCGGTCGCGCGGTTCAAAACTGTAGCGCCTAGAACCGCTCGGCCACTTCGGCTGGCCCACAACCTTGCAATCTTATTCTACTTCACACTTCAGTCATGCGCACACTTCCTGGCAATACATTACACACGTCATTATGTTGGCGTGATACGACCTGAAACATAAATGAGTTACAGCTGTCCCCACGCATGAATACAGAATAACAGGTTCCACCAGGGCACTCATTGACAACCTTATAACATGAACTGTTAAAGCAAATGGCCTGTCACGAAATAATGGAACTAACAGCCAGAGGCTTAAAGTACAATGTAATTCCTAGTCTTAGTGACTCTACAATAATAGATGATTTTGTGGTTGACCTTGGAATTGGTCTAGACCTTGCTAAAACAGATAAGGCCCTAAAAGTTAGGATAGCTCATGAATTTAACAACATCATAGAAAAAGAGAAGGCAGCTACGAGTAGCGTTTGAACTAAAGAAAAGAAAGTGATTAATAATATTAATCGTAAATTAAGAAGTAATGAAGCTTTAATAACTAAAGCCGATGAAGGTAATACAGTTGCCGTTGCCTACAAAAATCAGTATGTGGGCAAAACGTTACAGTTTTTTGAGGAAAATGACGTCACCCAAATTAGTACATATCTCACTGTTAACCTGCAAAAAGAATATTGGAATTGCTTAAACAGCACTGAAAAATTATTCGGGAAATTTCAGAACAAATGATGAGTGAACACGAATTCAAAACCTTCCGTTTTATGAAGCCAATTCCAGTTTCACCAGAACCAGCATCCGATCAACCCGATCGTAAATAGTGTAGGGAGTGCCCACCACGAGTTAGTTAGATACTTACAAAGTGAACTCAAGGATTCTTCTACTTCTTAACTGAGAGGCAAATTGCAGAGCTAATGAGTTTGTTAATGGCAGTACTCAAGTACAATTATTTCACTTTTAACTGCAAATTGTATGTTCAATCCTTTTGCCTTGCGATGGGTAGTCCCTTAGCTGGCATCCAGCTGACATTTTCATTAACTCCATTGAAGAGGGCCTTTTCAAACCCAAGCCAGAATTAGTGAGTATAATACGGTTTTATGCGCGGTACGGAGACGACCTAATTTTTGCATTTGACGGATTTATAATTTAACACTTTTAACGGCTTTCACGAGAAAACTAAATTTACAAACGAAATTGAAATTGAGACGGTGACCTACATTTCCTTGATCTGAGATTACGCATAGAGAATCGCAGTGTCACTTTCGATACACATCGTAAGGCAACCTACTCTGACCATATTATTCCATCAGATTCTTCCCACACACAGGCTCATAAAGTTGCGGTTTTTTTTTTTCATTCACAAATAAATCGAGTTTTGACAACGCCACTTTTCCCATACGAGTTTCAGAAAGAAATTAATTTGATGAAGACTATTGCTAGCAATAATGGTTGTAAACAAGACGTAGTCGACCAGATACTTATCAAGAAAAGAGCAAATAAAAAATTTTCACCACTAGGTGACAACAAACTGAAGAGTAATGAAGAGGGAAATCACAAGCTGATTTCAATACCATTTTTAGGTAACGTGTCGTAACAGGATTGGCCGTCTTCTAACTAGAAAATACGGGTGTAAAGTTACCTTCTCTACGAACGATAGTTTGAAGGAAAATATAGTATATACATTAAAAACTCAACAAGATCCTTTCACAAATTCAGGTGTCTATAAAATCGTCTGTAAAGATTGCTCTAGCTATTATGTAGGGTACACCGCTATGGCTATTAAAGCCAGATATAAGAAGCACATGTTGGGTAAGAAAGAGGGAAATTTGCATAATTTTCATTTGCTGACACTCACTTATTTCAGGCCATTCTCCGAAGGAATTAGAAAAAATCGTAGTCTTACATAAGGAAATAAAAGGCTAGAAATTAAATTTATTAGAAGAACTTGAAATTTATAAATATCTCGTTAAGAGAGACGTTAATGTTTTGAACGATCAATGGCTACTCGCGAGTTAGCACATTCCTGATGGATGTAAACTGCTGCCCACTGTCACAAAATTATTGATCTCGGCTACCATCGGTGAATATACCGTTTCCCTCAAATTATATTTTTCTCTACTGTTGAGCTCTTGAGATTTGATATCACTGGGTTTCATGTTTTGTGGCCTTACCAAAACATATTACTAGAGTTGATATTCCAAAAATGATATTGGTACAGTTAAGCAAAAGATTCTCTTTTCTATGCTGTGACTTAGCTTTATCCATTTATTATGTACTCCACCTTTGTGGTAACAGAAGTAAGTTCTGTAACTGTTATCTTCTACATACCAAATCTACGTGCAGTATCGCTTTGCTACTTAAAGGTTTTACAGATCTTATATTTCATTTGTACCTCTGAAATTATTCATATTGCTTTACTGCATAATTATACAAGACGCAGTGCTTACACGCATGTATATAGAGCCCACTGCTTTCTATTTTCCTTATCGCTTAACCTTCTGTAGTGTTAAGCGAAGGTGTTTTCCTTTTAGTGACGTTGTTTTAGCTTGTATTTGCTCTTCTTTTGTTAACAGAACTCTACAATCTGCACGCTGAATTTATGTACAATATTACACTGTCAGCAAATGTGTTAGTAATTTTACACGTAATGTATACCTGTAAATATATTACATTTCTAATATCCTTATAGAGGAAATTTCATGCTTACTTTAATGTAAAATGTTATTCAACGCAAGAGAGGCGCAGTTGTCACGTGCAGATATTTAGCGCCCTCTGGATCCCAATTTTTCCTGGTCGCTTAAGCCTGTACACTTGTAACAGCTGGCCTTAATCTCTCGCGTGATATACACGTAACTTTACAAACATTTTATCCCGTGACTCCTGATACAATTTTATGTAGACAAAAGCCTCTACCTGTGGCCATGTACTTGTGAGGATTCCTTTCTGAAGTACGATATATGTAATCTGGATACTATCTGAAGCTAATCCTTACGATAATTCTTGTTTTGTCAGTTTTATATGCCGGGTAATCAAAATGTCAGTATAAATTTGAAAACTGAATAAATCACGGAATAATGTAGATAGAGAGCTACAAACTGACACACATGCTTGGAACGACATGGGGTTTTACTAGAACCAAAAAAATACAAAAGTTAAAAAAATTTCCGACAGATGCCATCGGATCAGAATAGCAATAATTAGCATAACAAAGTGAGACAAAGCAAAAATGATGTTCTTTACAGGAAATGCTCAACAATGTTCACCATCATTCCTCAAAAATAGCTGTAGTCGAGGAATAATGTTGTGAACAGCACTATAAAGCATGTTTGGAGCTATGGTGAGGCATTGACATCGGATTTGTCTTTCAGCATCACTAGAGGTGTTGGTCGATCACGATACACTTGCGACTGCAGGTAACCCCAAAGCCAATAATCGCACTGACTGAGGTCTTGGGACCTGGGAGGCCAAGCATGACGAAAGTGGCGGCTGAGCACACGATCATCACCAAACGACGCGCGCAAGAGATCTTTCACGCGTCTAGCAATATGTGGTGGAGCTCCTTCGTGCATAAATATCGTACGTTGCAGCAGGTGTTTCCAGCCAGGCTGGGGATGATGCGACTCTGTAACAGATCGGCGTACCTCTCACCTGTCATGGTAGCACTCACTGACGTTTTGCTGTCCAGCGCCATCTGTCGTACATTTTTTGAACCTTGTTCTTTTGGGGGGTTCTAATAAAACCCCATGTCATTCCAAGCATTTGCGTCAATTTTTAACTCTCTATCTACATTACTCCGTGGTTTATTACGTTTTCAAATTTATACTGACTTTTTGATCACCCAGTATGACGAGCCGCTCGGCTTCATCTAATCTAATGTACCATCACGTGATGTAACAAGTGAGTACACTTACCTTAGAAATATTTTTACTGTTAATAATTTGTTACATCTCTAAAATAAATTTGTAACTGGTTGTATGCATTTTAAGACCCACTCCTCGTGAAGAAGATATTTTTAAAAATATCGAAACCTACGTCAACGGCTAATAAACCTTTGGTTTGCAACTGAATGGCTGATTTTTCAACTTCTTCAGATTCACACAGTTGCTAATTCGCAGCCATGTTTAGATTTCGAACAAAATTATTTTCACTGGAGACAGACAGAATTAGATTTATTATAATAATTTTATGAGGAAACCGTTCTCAGGAATAACAGTGCGTTGTGTTCTAGATATTTCCAGCGAAGTAAGTGCTTTGTCCCAAGCATTCCTTGCTTCTGTTCCTGATATAAATGATTTGACAGTCATGGAGGTAAGTGGTTTCAGAGTAATAGGTACTGCTAGAAAAGTTTCTAGACGAGCACAGCACGAAGCTTTGACACCAACTGGTAGAGTAACATTATAATAGATCATGCTTCTTTAACTGTGTTTGGGTTAAGTGTCGAAATGTTGATTGGTGAAGACGTTTTAACCAAGTATCAAGCAAGACCAACTTTGATCACAACCCCTTAGTGTTAACTTTACCTTATTCTCTAGTGATACCAGAACAGTACATTGTAAATTATGTGTGCAGTAATACTGAAGCATGGAAATTGCCTATTAGAGTAATGAGGAATAAGAGATACTTGCATGAATATACTGAATTCAGAAATTATGTGCAAAATGTCAATATGGAAGAGAACTATGAGCTGGAAGAAATAAAGGCTATGCTACTGTCAACAGACCCAATTTCTGATCAACAAAGAGCACAATTATGGGAAGTATTAACTACTCATCAGTCAGTAGCCATAAAAAAATCTAAGGAAACTTTAGTGGGAACAAAGATGTTTTTGCATGATTCTCAAGGACCACTCTTTTAATAGTAAGCCTCATGCGAACGTGTATCGACTGGAATACCCGAAAAGTAAGAAAGAACTAAGTATACAAAAGTTAGAGATCAGAATCCTTTCAAAATGGAGAGTAATTAGAATCTTTGGGGAATCTGCCATTCTTCCGTCGAAAAACAGCTTGGCGTAGTTTGCACTCCCAGCTGGATGAAACTTTATTTCCAATTCAAGTTTCACTCTCTTCTTCTGGCCTATCAATAGAAACATATGCCTTCACGTTTTGCATATGTTATTAGTGAAACGTCCCCTTAGAAAAATTATACATGACTGTGCTTAAACTGACACACAATATTTTTTAGCGCAACGCAATCTGACTTTCAATAATCCCTGCAAAAGAATGGCCCCGACTAACATTAACCTATACCTTTCACAAATCACTTACCTCACAAAAATCTTCGTTACTCCAATACAGCGAGCGCCACTACTGCCAGCTAAATAAAAGATTCTAACTACAGAAGGCACTAACTACTGATAGGCATAGTTAGCAAGTGAAGGATTTTAATAGAGAACAAACAATGTATTTACCTTAATAGTCATAATACACTCCTGGAAATGGAAAAATGAACACATTGACACCGGTGTGTCAGACCCACCATACTTGCTCCGGACACTGCGAGAGGGCTGTACAAGCAATGATCACACGCACGGCACAGCGGACACACCAGGAACCGCGGTGTTGGCCGTCGAATGGCGCTAGCTGCGCAGCATTTGTGCACCGCCGCCGTCAGTGTCAGCCAGTTTGCCGTGGCATACGGAGCTCCATCGCAGTCTTTAACACTGGTAGCATGCCGCGACAGCGTGGACGTGAACCGTATGTGCAGTTGACAGACTTTGAGCGAGGGCGTATAGTGGGCATGCGGGAGGCCGGGTGGACGTACCGCCGAATTGCTCAACACGTGGGGCGTGAGGTCTCCACAGTACATCGATGTTGTCGCCAGTGGTCGGCGGAAGGTGCACGTGCCCGTCGACCTGGGACCGGACCGCAGCGACGCACGGATGCACGCCAAGACCGTAGGATCCTACGCAGTGCCGTAGGGGACCGCACCGCCACTTCCCAGCAAATTAGGGACACTGTTGCTCCTGGGGTATCGGCGAGGACCATTCGCAACCGTCTCCATGAAGTTGCGCTACGGTCCCGCACACCATTAGGCCGTCTTCCGCTCACGCCCCAACATCGTGCAGCCCGCCTCCAGTGGTGTCGCGACAGGCGTGAATGGAGACGTGTCGTCTTCAGCGATGAGAGTCGCTTCTGCCTTGGTGCCAATGATGGTCGTATGCGTGTTTGGCGCCGTGCAGGTGAGCGCCACAATCAGGACTGCATACGACCAAGGCACACAGGGCCAACACCCGGCATCATGGTGTGGGGAGCGATCTCCTACACTGGCCGTACACCTCTGGTGATCGTCGAGGGGACACTGAATAGTGCACGGTACATCCAAACCATCATCGCACCCTTCGTTCTACCATTCCTAGACCGGCAAGGGAACTTGCTGTTCCAACAGGACAATGCACGTCCGCATGTATCCCGTGCCACCCAACGTGCTCTAGAAGGTGTAAGTCAACTACCCTGGCCTGCAAGATCTCCGTATCTGTCCCCCATTGAGCATGTTTGGGACTGGATGAAGCGTCGTCTCACGCGGTCTGCATGTCCAGCACGAACGCTGGTCCAACTGAGGCGCCAGGTGGAAATGGCATGGCAAGCCGTTCCACAGGACCCACATCCAGCATCTCTACGATCGTCTCCATGGGAGAATAGCAGCCTGCATTGCTGCGAAAGGTGGATATACACTGTACTAGTGCCGACATTGTGCATGCTCTGTTGCCTGTGTCTATGTGCCTGTGGTTCTGTCAGTGTGATCATGTGATTTATCTGACCACAGGAATGTGTCAATAAAGTTTCCCCTTCCTGGGACAATGAATTCACGGTGTTCTTATTTCAATTTCCAGGAGTGTATATGTAGCAGTTCATGACATCCAGTCTTACAAATTTCAAAAATCCGCCATTTCTCTCCCCACATCCACCACTGCTGGCGGCTCACCTCCAACTGTGCAACGCAACACGCTGTTAACAGTCAACAGCCCAATACTACAATGGCAGACTACAATGCAAACTAGGCACAGACTGCACATAGCCAGTGATTTTCATACAGAGCGCTATGTGGCGTTACCAATAAGAAAACCTAAACAGTCTACTTACATAGCCCCCATGCTCCACACAAAAAATTTTACAAATTGTTTTGGGCACTGGCCAATACATATTTGTTAAAATTTCTTTACAATTACAATAACAAAGAAATCAAATTCACACACTTATTGATACAACGTTAATCAAAAGATAAAATTTTCTCACAGTCCATAAAGACAGTCCTGATCGTTCATCACAGTAAAATAGCAGTGTTTTTCTCAAAGTCTGAGCAGTAGAAGAAAATGCACACAGAAGTAGTGGATTTCCATGCAGTCTTGAAGAAGTAGTGTTGCCCTTCCAACGGAAAGACAGTGCTGACTCTACATGCACACAGGTAATGGTCCACAACAGAGCAAAACCACCACAGAGTCAGTCGAAGTTTTGAAGAATATTGGTAGGTAGGTCATCACAGAACAGACCACTGTAGTATTGTTAGAGATTACGGTATTGGTGGGCCATCAAAGATGCAAACCCAATATACTCCTTGTAGAGATAATGGTACTGGTGGGCCAACAAAGCTGCAGACCCACTGTAGTCAATGTAGAGATGGCCAGCAGCCATCTCTTGCGACTGTGCAGGTGCCCAATCCCCATCGAAGAGTCTTGCGGACAATATAGCAGGTCCATGAACCACCACTTGTGCATTCAAAAAAAATTTTCTTTTGAAATGTCCTTAGAACCAGCAATGCTGTTATCCAGTCCATTGCTGAATTATTAACACATGTGCAAACACTAACAGTCCTCCTACTTCTCACTTATTGTCCATATACTATGACCAACAAAAACGTGTGCAGTGAAATGAAACTTACAAGTTAATAATTTGATGAACTGGTGTCAATTACAATTTTATAACATAAGAATACAATAAGAAAGGTACAAAATACATCATTAAAGAACATAACAATACAGATAACATTTGTAGTAATAGGGGCTTTACAAAAGAATAGAAGTAAACATGTACATCAACGTTACAGGAATTATGACAGAGCATTAAAATAAAACAGAATAAATACTGTCTAAGCATCTTTACAAGCTAAATAACATATTATCTGAGAATTCTACAACATAAATCTTATTAGCTAAACACAAAAAGAATAGAAAAACACAAATTCACATAATGTAATAACGCAAAAATACAGGACAGTGGTTGTTTTCAGTGTGCTAGATCTTTCGTCTCATTTCAACATTTGTTTCCACCAAAAAAATCTTACACAAGCATGCTTTCTGTATTTATATGTTCACATATTTCTTACCTCATTATTTATTTTCCATTATCCTACCTCATCATTTATTTCCAAGAAAATCCTACCCAAGCTTGTTGTCCCTAAACCCTAGTTTTTTTGTTCATATCCTCTTTCAAAATACTTTTTTGGCCAAACCATTTTCTTATAGCTTCTCAATGCATTCCTTCCAATTCATCGGAACTCATTGTCTTATATAGTCTACCCCCTCTTAAGCTAACTTAAATCTACTGAGTTCAGATGCTAAACTAAGGAATGAGGCAATGTAGCAACACAAAACAGTTAACACAAACAGCAATTACAAAAAAATGGAAATTGGCAAAGAAAGCAGCAGCAAATGCAATAACTTATATCTAAACATGACAAAGCTCAAGCAGAAAAAATATTACAGTAAAAATGGCCATGTTTAATACCTATGTCACATCTTAACACTAGAGTGATGCATCATGAGAACTTACACTAGCAGATAAGTTACCAAATCGTAAAAAAGTTATTTATGCAATTCCTATGTAGGGAAATGTCTATTTATGTGCCCTAATTTTCTTGGAAGTAGATCATAAATTTATTATTGACTGGATCTGTAGGCATAAAATAACTATATTAGTACATCTATTAAATTTTATTTTAACCAATGCTACAGTGCAGCTAGAAACTAGATATTAAACAAAATGAGTAAATAAACACATAAAGCAAGCCATATGGCATTTCTCTCAACTAGCAAGACAATAGCCATGAAATTTTCTCATCGTTTCATTAGGCATTTTAGTAAGTATCATAAATTAAGAGCTCCACATTATAATCATATGTTTTCAAGTTTGAGCGTGTAGTATTTGCGATGCTTTCTGCAAAGGAATGTCAATAGCGAGGATAGTGGCCTCCTTTCTTTTCTCTCACCTGTGCCTCTGAAAGGCACACACTAATGCTTTTTTCCAGGCGACTGTCGCGCAACTGGGTGCCCACAATGCACTACGTGCAGGTGGTTACTTAACTTTCATACCAAAATATTTATGACACCAGATTGCACTACAGTGACAGTCTCATATAAAAATTTCACAGGTCGAGAATTTGCGTTTCAAATCTGTAGAAACAAAATCCTGTAAATATAACAGTGTCCAATAAATTTCGCCAGCATTGTGATACATTCACGCATATACACACATTTCATAACTCTTAAAGGACGATTCTCAGTTTCCAACATCCTTTTTCACAAACCAGAGTCCCTAACCACTACTCATTATTCCTTGCTTTATTACACATATACATATTCATAGACACTTCTTCAATATTTCATCATAATAAATACATAGCATAATCAAATTCCTCATATAGCATCAGCTTATTGATCATAAACATACCGCAACAACGTAATACACATCGTCATCGTAACATCATAAAACCTCAGCCAAATCTCAAAATCGTCGTAGCTACCTCCAATTTCAAAACCTAAAAAAAATTCACTGCTCATGTCAAAAGTGTCATCTACCTCAAAAGTACTTTAAAAATCATGATCCCATACCAAACACATCATTCAAAGCTCTCATAGTATCACAATGGTTCCAAAAATGTATGAACAGTTCACAGAATACAGACAAAATACAGTGTGAAGTTAACCAACTGTGTAACTACGTAAACATCTGTCACTGACGTAGTAAAAAAAAAAGAATGTTTGTCTTTCTCAGTTAAATGATCAGATAGCTGTGTAATTTATGTGTTAGGGCTCCTTTTGCTTACCAAACACATGGTACACAAAGTAAGCGCGTACTCCCCTGAGGATTAGTGTAATTATCTCCTCAGGTGTTACAGATTACAGCAATGGAATGAAATGTATCACGGAAAACCTTTGTACCATTGTGCATCAAATATCTCTAAAAATAAATGTTTTAAGTGCAAAATTAATCACTCAAATACGTGTACGGTAGCGCTAAACTGTGCGCCTTGTTGTAAGATAATCTCTGTGGAAGTGTCGTAGTTATCGTCCTCCGAAAGCTATATTCTGCAGAAGTCAATGTACTTACCTCATAATAAACAAAAGTGAAATGCTATGCTTATAGATATGGTAGTTATTACGTACCTTATCGTGATCTAGAAAGTACTATAATGTAACATATCGTTGTGCTACGGAAAAGGCTGTCTCCTTGTAGCCATACCACAAAAGTGATTAGTAAAACATGTTTTACTTTCCAGAATGATCCAGAAAAACTGTGCAGATATAAAACAGATACACCGCAAAAGCAACATTGTAAATTGTCACTCATTAGTAGCGTTGTGACGTATCCAGCAATTGTAGACTTAGAGAAAGCTTTTGACAATGTTGACTGGAATACTCTCTTTCAAGTTCTGAAGGTGGCAGGGGAAATATGCAGGGAGCAAAAGACTATTTACAATTTGTACAGAAACCAGATGGCAGTCATAAGAGTCGAGGGCCATGAAAGTGAAGCAGTGGTTGAGAAAAGAGTGAGACAGGGTTGTAGGCTCACACCGATGTTATTCAATCAGTATATTGAGCAAGCAGTAAAGGAAACAAAATAAAAATTCGGAGTAGGTATTAAAATTCATGGAGAAGAATTAAAAATTTTGAGGTTCGCCGATGACATTGTAATTCTGTCAGAGACGGCAAAGGACTTGGAAGAGCAGTTGAAAGGGAATGGACAGTGTCTTGAAAGGAGGATATAAGATGAACATCAACAAAAGCAAACAAGGATAATGGAATGTAGCCAAATTAAGTCGGGTGATGCTGAGGGAATTAGATTAGGAAATGAGACACTTAAAGTAGTAAAGGAGTTTTGCTATTTAGGAAGTACAATGACTGATGATGGTCGAAGTAGAGAGGATATAATATGTAGACTGGCAATGGCAAGGAAAGCGTTTCTGAAGAAGAGAAATTTGTTAACAACGAATATAGATTTATGTATCAGGAAATCGTTTCTGAAAGTATTTGTTTGAAGTGTAGCCATGTATGGAAGTGAAACATGGAAGATAACTAGTTTGGACAAGAAGAGAATAGAAGCTTTCGAAATGTGGTGGTACAGAAGAATGCTGAAGATAAGATCACGTAACTAATGACGAGGTATTGAATAGGATTGGGGAAAAGAGAAGTTTGTGGCACAACTTGACTAGAAGAAGGGATCGGTTGGTAGGACATGTTTTAAGGCATCAAGGGATCACAAATTTAGCATTGGAGGGCAGCGTGGAGGGTAAAAATCGTAGAGGGAAGAATACACTAAGCAGATTCAGAAGGATGTAGGTTGCAATAGGTACTGGGAGATGAAGAAGCTTGCACAGGATAGAGTAGCATGGAGAGCTGCATCAAACCAGTCTCAGGACTGAAGACCACAACAACAACAACAACAACAACTAGTAGCGTCGTGATAACATCATGTAGCTGTCACATAAACTAACCACTGTGTCATATGGTATCTCACAGAAAGTACTTCAAATCCAGAATGTGTTCTCAAGTAAACCAAAATGTTGCATTAAAATCTCGTTAGCAGTACCAGTATATGTTCTAAGTATGTAAGCCTGATAGTCGTTACGTAATCGTGCAACTAACAAGCAAGAATGTACAAATACAACACTGTGTCGTCTGTTCACTATAAAAATGTTCCCTAGGTTCTAGACTGGATAGTTAACTTTAAAACTTAGTTGCATGTTAACAGATTCTGAGTCTGACAAAGCATACTAGTAATGTAAAGTGAAAAGTTACATGGCAAAGAGAAAGTTAAAAAGCAGATTATCTCTCAATAAAAAGGTTTTACATGTGAAACGTGGTGTAAACCTTTACTCTTCCTAGTACGCAGAGTTTCAACTTCAACGCAATTATCATGTGGTACAGGTCGGTAAGGAATGCTAAAATTTTTCTCAAGGTTAGCTTATGTTATTTTTCCCTGAGCCAGCCGGCGCACGTGGCCGCCTGCGGTGCAAGTCATTGTCTGCCTCTTTGTTGGCGCGCGTCGTTATTGGGATTTGGAGGTCTAACTTCTACAAATTCACCTTGTCGAGAGTGCCCTGCTCTGTTTGAACCCCGCCAGTTCTGATGAAATTCAGGTCTTTCGTTATGATTATATCGGCTGTCGCCATGTCGATAGTTCCTGTAGTTTGTTTCTTGTCGGTTAAGTGGTGGAGAATTTCTCTCTGAATTATCACTGCACGGTGGACCGTTGCGTCTGAAGTTATTCTGTCTCCCGTGATAATAATAGTTCTGGTTGCCATATTGTCTGTTTCTATGATTGTTTCTGTCATATTCATTACTACGGAAATGCGATCTTTCTCTGTAATTATTATTCCGCCAACGGTTGTCATACGGGTGGTGTCTGTTTTGGTCACGATTTGCGTTGTAAGAAAAGCGTTGTCGTGTCTAGTTATTATTTCTGTCATCGCGGAATTATGACGGATGTGACCTGTAATTCTTGTGCTCCTGATTTCGCGTTCCGCGATTGTCAGTGTCAATTTCCACTTCTTGTAAGAATCCCTGAAATGCTTCAATGTCCTCCTTGGAACGTCCCGCCAAAATAATATGTCGTAAATGTTCAGGCAATTTTATTAAGCAGATGCGGATGAGTTCTGAGGGGCTGTATGGGTTTGACAGGTACTGATTCTTGTGCAACATGTCTTCAAAATATTTCACAAGACTGGAAAATTCAGATTGTTCGAAATGTTTCATCATAATGATGCTATGTTTTACTCGGTCTTGTGTAGCTTGAGACCAATATGCTGAGAGGAAGGCATGATAAAATTCTCCTTCATTGTGACTATCGTGAATGACAGATCGCATTCTTACAGCTGGTTCATTCTCTAAATAGCCACACATAAATTCTAATCTGAGCTCTAATTACCAGTTGGGAGGAAAATAATGAGAGAATTGATGGAGCCACGCTTGTGGATGAATGTCGTTGCTAGAATTCTTAAATGTTTTGAATTTACGTGTAGTAATGAACAGCTTATAGTCAAAATCATCGTGTCGGCGAGTCGCACATTGCTTATTGTTACTTCGTTTCGGCGGTTCCATCTCAAAATCCAATGCGCCTTGCCAATTTCTTTCATAATTTCCGAAGTGCCCTGTGTTATTAGCTTGTAGTAGTTCCGTAATTCTATGTCCCTCTTCCCGTATTGGAGCGCGAGTGTCCTCTGAAATACGTAATTCAAAAAAATGGTTCAAATGGCTCTTAGCACTATGGGACTTCACATCTGTGGTCATGAGTCCCGTAGAACTTAGAACTACTTAAACCTAAGTAACCTAAGGACATGACACACATCCATGCCAGAGGCAGGATTCGAACCTGCGAACGTAGCAGTCGCGCTGTTCCGGACTGAGCGCCTAGAACCGCTCGGCCACTGAGGCCGGCAATACGTTATTCTTGTATTATCTGTGTCAGCTGATCTTGTACTTACTGGATTTCTCTTTGGTGTTGCGTATTAATTTGATTCTGATTTTGTTTGAATTTCTTAATTTGTTCATAGTCTTCTGTGTCAGTGAAGGCTACGGGTCTTGTGTCATTCAGATCATCATCTACCTTTGTAGAAAAGTTCGTGAACTAATCCGAAAGTTCGGCTACTTTCTCTGATAGTGAACACATTTCCTCAGTGTGTTTTTCTGAACCAAGTTTCAGTGTACATTTGTGTTGAAATCGAATCTACTGTGTCCTTTAAGTTTTCCTGAGTTTTTGCAAGTTGCGTAACCGAATCGGTGGATGCAACTGAGTCCATTTTAGCTTGCAAGGTGTCGTGATTTTCACGAACAATAGTTTGCACTTCTTTTATGGCTGCTTCGTGATTCTGTAATGCATTTTTATGCCGCGAAAAAATAGGTTTGTAAATGTTCAGAAATTTGTGTTTTTACGTCATTACAAACTTCTTGACATTTCAATTCAATGTTATGTAACTCAGTAGTTAAATCTTCACTTGTTTGTTCAAGTGTGGTGTCCTACTTCCGAAGATTTTGTTCCATTGTGGCTAACTGTTGCTGTGTTTGTCTTTGGTGTTGTTCCATTGTGTCTAAATTTTAAAGATTTGGTTCCATTGTGACTAACTTTTGAAGTTTTTGTTCCATTGTGTCTAACTTTTGAAGATTTTGTCCCATTTGTTTCTGATTTTGTTCGAGCGTTGTGTCTAACTTTTGTAGCCTTTGTCCCATTTGTTGCATTAACTGTAATAACAGGGCACTGGTGTCTGAAACATGTTCGTCAGTGCTTTTCGGCAGTGCATTTGAACCGGCAATATTCGCATTTTGAAAAGCAGAAAATGTGTCTTGATTTATTTGAGAAAACGGTGAGGACGCAAAACCTAAATCTACAGTATTTGCAAGATTGTGTCCTGTCATTTCGGAATCCTGAGGCAAGCTGTTGCCGACCGATCAATCGATAATGCTTCCCTGTTCACTAATTGTTTCACTGCCTACACCATTATTTGCAGCCCGCTCCATTTCCCTATGCACAATTACCAAATTACTACTTTGAACATTAGTTAATTCATTACATGGTGGCGCTAACACACTGCTTTCGTCTTCACTGTCATTTCTCAGTTTACTTTGGGGCCTAGTAATACGTTCTTCACACGCCATTATTGTCACAATATTTCACACGACGACACAGAAAAACACAATTTGAAGAGCAAAAATAAGAGAACACATTAACATAGCACTGAAAATAATATCTAGTTAATTGCAAGCACAGCTACGAAATACTTGCTGCAAATTTATATGCGTGGCACACCTGTTTTACTGTACAACAATGAAAGACTATAACTCCAAAGGAAATTCTCTCTATAATTACGCGCTAGCAATAAACAAAAGCTACACTGTCTACACAAACTACAAGAAAAAATCAGAAGATTCCAGTGAGGTATCCTCAGCTAAGGGTCGACTTGTGAAACGTCCCCTTAGAAAAATTATACATGACTGTATTTAAACTGACACACAATATTTTTTAGCGCAACGCAATCTGACTTTCAATAATCCCTGCAAAAGAATGGCCTTGACTAACATTAACCTATACCTTTCACAAATCACTTACCTCACAAAAATCTTCGTTACTCCAATACAGCGAGCGCCACTACTGCCAGCTAAATAAAAGATTCTAACTACAGAAGGCACTAACTACTGATAGGCATAGTTAGCAAATGAAAGATTTTAATAGAGAACAAACAATGTATTTACCTTAATAGTCATAATACACTCCTGGAAATGGAAAAATGAACACATTGACACCGGTGTGTCAGACCCACCATACTTGCTCCGGACACTGCGAGAGGGCTGTACAAGCAATGATCACACGCACGGCACAGCGGACACACCAGGAACCGCGGTGTTGGCCGTCGAATGGCGCTATATATATATAGCAGTTCATGACATCCAGTCTTACAAATTTCAAAAATCCGCCATCTCTCTCCCCAAATCCACCACTGCTGGCGGCTCATCTCCAATTGTGCAACGCTACACGCTGTTAACAGTCAACAGCCCAATACTACAATGGCAGACAACAATGCAAACTAGGCACCGACTGCACATAGCACAGCCAGTGATTTTCATACAGAGCGCTACGTGGCATTACCAATAAGAAAACCAAAACAGCCTACTTACATTAGTTTGTACTATCTTTGTAGTGCGTATCAATGACTCCTAAGAATGATTATACCCGAAAATGAGAGGTAGTTTGCAATGGTAAATTCTAAATGTTAAAATATGGTGAGAAAATAATGGCTGAAGTAAACACATAAGTAATAAGATCCAGGAAAATGTATAGCAACAACAAGATACAGATCCTTCGCTTTAAGAGAAGTAATTGAGTTGAAAATTCCTAAAATCTGGAAGAATAAACTCTGCATTGATTAATGATATTCATGTCGGAATAAGAGAGAATAATAATACGGTGAACTGAGGCAACAGACACTTTGATTTTAAGTAAAGGAGATGTGTGAAAGTGACCTGAGGATAACACATAAAATATGTGTAAATAATAAAGT
Source organism: Schistocerca gregaria (assembly GCF_023897955.1). Classification (NCBI taxonomy): domain Eukaryota; kingdom Metazoa; phylum Arthropoda; class Insecta; order Orthoptera; family Acrididae; genus Schistocerca; species Schistocerca gregaria. Next base: position 893,140,243 of record NC_064922.1, read on the forward strand.
CAGCAGTCTGACGAAGATAATAGGGAGAAAATAGCGCGAAATTTGTAGGAAAGTGAAACGAAAATAGATAGAAATAGGAGGAATGAAGTCAGCAGGCTGATATATATATAGTAAAATGGTGAAAAATTGCTGTGTAATTTCCGCACGTCTGGTGGAAAAAGGTAGAGAAATCCGTAATCTTGTTTAAGGCAGATTGTCATTTAACAGATAATTATTGACACATACGGACTGCATTACAGATAAACTAATGGTTTAAGGAATGCAGATTGCCGAGTATTAGTGCAATTGATGGCACCTATGGTCTAGTGGGATGGCAGCATGGTAGCGCAGCGTGTTCGGTCAGAGGGTTAGCTGCCCTCTGTAATAAAAAATTGAGTGAAGGGATCAACGATTAACTTGAACGGGTGTCATGGGACGTCGACCCATAACAACTGCAACTAATAATAACGAACAAAATAAGAACAACCAAAAAAACCAAAAAAGAAAGTGGTGGCTTGTTTCATTAGTAATCAAAACGTATTTGGTCCCGAGTTGGAAATTGGTGACTAAAGACTTTCGACATGAGAAGTTGCCCTCAACATGCCAACGGCCTTGTGAAGGAAGACGGAGGAGCGGACAGAGGTTCAGATCACTCTCTTGTCCTCGGGGTGGGAAACAGCTCCTAAAGGCGGAAGAATCAGCAATGATTAATGACATGATGCAGAAGGCAATGGAAACCACTGCATTAAAAACACATAACTTGTGTCCATAGGACATGTGGACTGTAATTCAAAAAGTGTCATGACGATCTCTCCAATGGCAAAATATTCCTGAATACTCACTCACCCATCCGGATCTCCGGGAGGTGACTGCCAATGGGGAGGTGAACAACCAACGGAGGGACAAAGCTCTACGAGTGCGGAGCATGGAATGTCAGAAGCTTGGACGTAGTAGGAAAGCTAGAAAAGGGAAATGCAAAGGCTCAGTCAGTGAAGCGAAATGGAGGGAACACTAGGATTTCTGGCCAGATGAGTGTAGGGTAATGTCAACAGTAGTGGAAAATGGTATAAAGGGGGTATTCGTTATGATTAGGAAGGTAGGACAGAGAGTTTGTTACTGTCAACAGTTCAGTGATGGAATTGTACTTATCAGAACTGACAGCAAACCTTCACCGACAGTGATAGTTCAGGTATATGTGCCGACGCTGGAAGCTGAAGCTGAAGAGATACAGAAAGTATCTGAGGATACTGAAGGGGTAATGCAGTACGTAAAGGGAGATGAAAATCTAAAAGTCGTTGGGCTGGAATGCAGTTGTAGGAGATGGAGTATAAGAGAAAGGTACAGGAGAATATGGGCTTGTGAGATGGAATGAGAGAGGAGAAAGACTAATTGAGTTCTGTAATACATTTCAGCTAGTAATAGCGAATACTCTGTTCAAGACTCACAAGAGGAGGAGGTATAATTGGCAAAGGCCAGGTGATATGGAAGGTTTCACTTACACTACATCATGCTAAGACACAGCTTCCAAAATCGGATACTGGATTGTAAGGCGTACCCAGAAACAGATATAGACTCTGATCACAATGTAGTGGTGATGTACATTAGACTGAAGTTTGAAAGATAAGTCAGGAAGAATGAATACACAAAGAAGTGGAATACGGAAGTACTAAGGAATGACGAGATACGCTTGATACAATTCTGAACATTCATGGTGGTTTCTGTTTGTTCTATATCGTGTCTCCCTACCACTTTCGCGCTACGACGCTCTGAGTGTGTTTTTTAGGGAATTGACTAGTTTGAACCTGGGACCTGTTGCTGGTAAGGAGACGCCAGACCACACATGACATGTAGAATTCAGAAGAGTTCAGTGAGACTAGCGATGATATAACCAAATACATAATGATCTCAGCGTCAGCTCCACTGCACTCCCTGTAAAAGAATCTTAATACTAACTAAATTAGTGGAAGGGGTTCACGGCTTTCCTAGTTTTAGTTATCTGGTAAAATAACGTCGAAAAAGCAGTTAAGTTTACCATTGGAAATTTTATTCTACTCACAAAACGTTGTTTATAAGTTGCACTATTGATATAAGGAAGTGTTTTAATAAAGGATGGTAAAAACCAACTGCGTTCAACAACAATGTGAACGAATATTCCCTGAGTGGGTTTCCAAATTCTACAATGGATCGAAGGATGACCTATGTCATATCACATCTATAATCTAGGTTTAATTTAAGTTTCAAAAAACAGAAAACTATGTAAATGATCTACAGTGACCCTCAATTATCTTTAATTACTTATTTAACTTGTCGTAAATTACAGTGGCAGATGTGGCTTCTCAATAACTATATAAAAGAAAAATCATCACGTTACAGATCTGTTGTTCAAGTGGCAAATGTGAACACCATGAGTTTTAATTAACGATCGACACTAGTATTACCAAAAAGGGGATGTAACAGATGAGACTTCTGCAGTTCTGAGTGAAGCCTTATGCGCTCAAAAATGCGGCATCGCGTGCGTTCATTACCTTGTCGGTGTTTAGGCAGCGTCAGGGCAGCGGCGGGCAGCTCAGCTCCGCTCACCTCGCCATCTCGGAAGAAACTCTCCTCTAACTTCTCCTTACTACAATTTACCGAAGCTGGTTTAAAAAAACTATCTGGCTACGTTTTCATCTGACCAATCAGGGTCTCAATGTCAACCTTAAGCTCCGCCTACAAAAATTCTGTCTGTCCAATGAGAAACGTTATACTTTTCGTGGTGGGGCAATGTTTTTAAAGTTTGCAACGTAACAGAGACGCGAAAAAGTCTCACGCTAAAACCTGCAGCTGGAGTGGTACTTTTAACGCCATCGTAAGATCTATACTGTTATTCTGGAGGGCTCTATCTTTTAACATGGGCTGGAGGGTGGTCCTAATGTAACAGACACGCGAAAAAGTCTCACGCTAAAACTTGTGGGTGGTAGTGTCCCTTTTTGTGTTATCGTAAGATCTACACCGTTTTTCTGGAGGGCTCTAGCTTTTAACATGGGCTGGGGGGTGGTCCTTGACGTAACAGAGACGCGAAAAAGTCTCACGCTAAAACGTGTGGGTGGTAGTCTTAGAGGTAGGCTGGCGACGTGGGTGTCCAGTCTGTCCCTTATCGTAGGGCCTTCTAGCTTAACACGGTTCTGCTCTCGGCTTCTGTCCTCTTTTCTCCCCTCGGAACTGCGTCTGCCTCACGGTGGGAAGGTACGAAATGCATTTAGGCATTCTTGTGTTAGTCTGCGGTATTCCATTTGCTCACTCGTTACTCGTATTAATTTGGTTAATTTAACGTCACGATTTATTCGGAGCTATGTGACATACTACTGGATTTGCTTATCATGTCAGGGTTTTCATGGAAGATGTTGGATTTGCCTGACACCTTACACAATTTTGCAGTGCCTGATTTACGATGCAAAGTTCCTTTGGGCATGCAGAGGCTGCGAGGTAATGGGCGAATTGTGGCACCCTGAAAATATTCTAAGTTCGGAATTGACATGGTCACACGGCGGGCGCGGTCCGCTCGGCAGGCTGACCACGTGGTGCCGGACATTGCCCAAAGCGAGAGGGGTCCAACCCGAACGCGTGGCTGGTAATTCCATGTTGACGCTGTGACGAGGACTGCGCCTTGTGTCGCTGAAGGAGATGTATCTCCCAGGAGTGCCAAAGATGGCGGACTTTGTGAAAACATAATAGCAGACATATCATAGTTCGTATAGAAATTAATAGTAGCCAGATGAATGATGATACCTAAAAAAGAAACCTGCATATTACCATTATTTTCACGACAGTTCTGATGGTGTAAACAGATTCTCAATATCTTTATTAGTTTTAAGTTTAGTATCTGAGTGTAAATCATACAAGTAACACCCAGCAACGAATTTCCAAAATCTAAACGCCTCATCCGCTATTCTCGCTCGACGTGTCTTTAGAAAGCTGTTAGTGTAAAGATAAATTGGCGTAAATTACAGTACATGAGTTATTGGAGGTCAACGTGGCCGATTACTATCGATTGCGTCAGGCCATAAGTACTCCACAATTACACCAGAAAACGGCAGCAGCGTGCTTATAAATATATTTATTCGTCTATGTCTTTGTTTATATCCGATATATACTATCATGAAGAAATTGGTCAAATATTTACTGTGTTTTAGAAAGCAGAGAGACATTAGGCTACTGGCCTTCTTTTGCTTCCTATTCCTTTGATATATGTTTATTAAATTTTTTAATGTATTTAATAATGTATGTTAGAGCATGTTTATGATGCAGCCGTAGGAATATTTATTTAATTTCAAGTAATTTAAAGGTAAATCCAGTATTTCGAATGTGTTTCAATATGTTTGTGAGTGTACGTTGGCTTGGAGACATGGAGTGAGCGCTCTAGCCAATCACAGCGCTCGTTACTAAGAGAGACGTATGGAGGTTGGGGAGGAGCATCGTTTATGGAGAGGACAAGGGGTGGTTCTGAACAAGGCGGCGCGAGGGAGAGTCGCACGGGACACGGGAAGTGCTGGAGCCGGCGGCGCGACGGGTTCACAGTCGCGGCAAAGACTTGGAGAGTGTGGAGTGGTTCGCGTCTGGTCACGGCAGATAGAAATACTTCGTAGTGCCGACTTGTGCACTTGAGATATTTCCGTGGCTTATACAGTAAAGACATAGTACGCGTTTGGAAGTCAGTATCTTGCGACCTATGTTGTTGTTCATAACTAATTAAGTGAAGTAGGAATCTATTGTTTCCTTGTTATTCAACTTGTATTTTATTTAATTGCGGGACCAGCGACACCAATAACTGTTTTGCAGAAAAATACCGCATTCTCAAAAGTACTTCTACTATCGTACTCACCATTTAAAGTCGTTAAGATTCTTTCATTTATAAATTTCTACGTTACATTCGCAGTTGCCGAGTGATAGGAAGCTTTGGCCATTAGATCCACGTGTAAATTAATATTGTATACTGTCTACTCAGCAGTATTTAGCTTGTAATACGGCAACTACGTATCTCAGCCCTTAGAAAATGAAACCAGGCAAAACTCTGGATATTGCAACTCTGAGTCACATGGTACGTAGCTGAGGGCCGCATCAACATCATTTCACGTCATTTTAATTTGAAAGCCCGCAAGTCACTGCGGCGAATACAGCCGCTGTGAAATACATTCGCAACTGCGAATAGGGCCGACATCAGCTGTAGAATGCGTGCGCCGGAAGTTCTCTAAGGGTACAGATACAGCGGTAAGGGATAATTCAGTTGGCTGTACAGTTAAAGAGGAATGGTCATCTCTAAACAGAGCAATCACAGCAAGTGGAAAGGCAAACAAGGGTACAAAGAAGGCAAATGCAGAGAGGCCATGGGTAACAGATGAAATACTTCAGTTGACTAATGAAAGAAGAAAGTACAAAAACGTTCAGGGACATTCAGAAATACAGAAATACAAGTCACTGAGGAATGAAATGAAAAGGAAGTACAGAGAAGTTAAAACGAAAACCTGCACGAAAAATGCGAATAAAAATATTGTCGGACGGACTGACTCATCATATAGGGAAGTCAAAACAACCTTCGGTGAAGTTGAATAAAGGTTATAACATTAACCATCCGACTCCCGCAAATGCATCATTCGCACAATTCCGAAGACTGCAATAGCTGAGAAGTGCGAGAATTATCGCACAATCAGGTTAACAGATCATGCATCGAAGTTGCTTACAAGAATAACACACGGAAGAATGCAAAAGGAGATTGAGGATGTGTTACACGGTAATCAGTTTGGCTTTACGGAAGGTATAGGCACCAGAAAGGCAATTCTGATGTTACAGTTGATAATGAAAGATGGACACGTTCATAGGATCTGTCGACCTGGAAAAAGCGTTCGAAAATGTAAAATAGAGCAAGATGTTCCAAATTCTTAGAAAAATAGTTGTAAACTATAGGGAGAGACGGGTAATATACAATATGCACGAGAGCCAAGACGAAATAACAAGAGTGGATGACCAAGAACGAGGAGCTCGGATTAAAAATGGTGTGAGAAAATGATTTGTCTTTAGCTCCTATTGTTCAATCTGTACATCGAAGAAGCTATGACGAAAATAAAAGAAAGGTTCAGCAGTGGAATTAAAATTTAAGGTGAAAGGATATCATTGATACGATTCGGTGATGTACTATCTTGAGTGAACGTCATGAAGAATTACATGAGCAGTCTAATGCGTACAGAATATGGACTGAGTGTAAATTGAAGAAAGGCGAATTTAATAAGATATAGAAAAACAAGAAGATCGAGAAACTTAAAGTCAGGTTCATGGCCTCACAGTAATTGAAGTTAAGGAATTCTGGCACCTAGGTAGCGAAATGACCAGTGACGGTCGGAGCAAGGAGGACACCGAAAAGAGAAGTACGTTTGGAGCACAGAAATGTATGGTAGTGAAACATGGACTCTGCATAAACCGGAACAGAAGAGAATAGAAGCATATGAGATGTGGTATTACAGGCAAATGTTGAAAGTCAGGTTCACATGCACAATATATAATGATATCCTTGATGATAATAAATATATCCCTGCCGGAAGCAGCAGTATTAACAGTCCAGTTGTTATATCTATCTCTCACCCTGACCTCTAATCACCAAAGTTAATTGCTCACTTTAAAAGTGGAAATTAATTTCGGCACGCGCCATGCGGTTTTGCCAACATTACAGGTGGCAGGCAAATAAACAGCTGCTTCCGTGAAATCTAAGTGAGTCAGGATGTTGTACGGTTCTCGTGAGCTCATTTTCTATTTTAAATGAAAACGCTTTTCGAAGCTGCCTAGCTCTGACGTCATCCGAGGCACAGTGCACGCAGGCATTTCACTAATGCGGACAGATCGATACCTCGGTGCGAAGTGTCTCCGCTCCTGCCTCTCTGATTGTATTCATATATGTGGGCGACGGCGGACCGCCCACACGGAACATTTGCTATTGACCACCCTCGGCACAGGTTGTTATTGTTGTGGTGTTCGGTCCAGAGACTGGTTTGATGCAGCTCTCCATGCTACTCTATCCTGTGCAAGTTTCTTCATCTCCCAGTACCTACTGCCACCTACATCCTTCTGAATCGGTTTAGTGTATTCATCTCTGCTCTTCAGTACTACATTGGTGATCGCTTGATGCCTCAGAATATGTCCTATCAAGCGATCCCTCCTTCTAGCCAAGTTCTGCCAGAAATTTCTCTTCTCCCCAGTTCTGTTCAGTACCTCCTCATTAGTTATGTGATTTACCCATCTAATCTTCAGCATTCTTCTGTAGCACCACATTTCGAAAGCTTCTGTTCTCTTCTTGTCTAGACTATTTATCGTCCACGTTTCACATCCATACATGGTTACACCCACACAAATACTTTCAGAAACGACTTCCTGACACTTAAATCTGTACTCGATGTTAACAAATTTCTCTTCTTCAGAAACGCTTTCCTTTCCATTGCCTGTCTACATTTTGTATCCTCTCTACTTCGACCATCATCAGTTATTTTGCTTCCCAAATAGCAAAACTCATTTACTACTTTAAGTGTCTTATTTCCTAATGTCATTCTCTTAGCATCACCCGATTTGATTCGACGACATTACATCACCCTCGTTTTGCTTTTGTTGATGTTCATCTTATTCCCTCCCTTCCAGACACTGCCCATTCCGTTCAGATTCTCTTCCAGGTAGTTTGCTGCAGTAGTAGAATTTAAATGACCCCCTTCTTGGACTCTTTTGAATAAATATCTCTGTTGTTTAACAAATTACAGTCTTCTTAACTTTTATAGAAATGGAGTTAAGTTTGCTTTAGTTACGGAAAATGTTTTCGCTCGACTGCTTTTAAACTTTGCCGGCTACAATTTTTAGAATGCGACCGACAGTATAACACACCCTCTCAACTGCCGCTTTACAACTCCGTTGTACTTATTGTTATTTACAACACAATCTTAATACCTGGCATAGCTGTATTGTGGCCTGAATGTAATCCAGTGCTGTAATGATGACTTTCTATTAGAAAGACAAATGATATTTAATCTACTATGAAAAATAACGTTTTCATTCCAAATTTGCTATTTAGTAAATAACTTGAAAATTAATAGAGTTAGCCTATCAGGTGTCTCATAGTTAATGCTTTTATAAGTAATTTGGGTTACACACGAATTTTCGTGTTTCTGCGTCTGATATTTAGCGCCTTCAATCTTTCGTAAACACGCTGATTGTGTCTAAATATTGCTCTGATCAAGATGAGTCTTGCAAGTTTTAATTGTGACATAATTTGCGTATTCTGATTAATTCTTTGCTTTGTAATCTTATTATTAAGGGCCATTTATATTTTCCTTAAGATCTTACATATTTCGTGACATATTTGTTTGATCATTGTGAGACCTTACACACTGAAGGATATCCTGACGAAGTTTGAAAAAAATTATTTTAATTTTTAATTCCACTCTTACGATACAGTGCAGTCGTTTGTATGTTAAGCGCAGGTGCACCGTGATGACGTGGTGCTGGTTGAAGTCAACTGCTGTAAGCCCTGGCACACTTACTCTCCTCTGTACCTCCTACAGTGATACCGTTCTTGTTTAGCCTCATGACCTCTTACTTACTTTTGTGGATTTTTTTATTTTTGAACGATATGAAATAATAGAAACAAGTAATGTTACTATATGTGACTTCTTTTAAATAACGTAGATTTTAGCTATATTTTCCTAAATACCAGAGCCACAAAATTAAAAATATATGCAAAAGAACATAATGTAATAGATTTTTACAAAACATGCACATAAAATAACACACTAACACAAAATTTTCGGTTATTACAAAATTAAATTTGTGATTTAGAATTTCCAGTCTTTACCTGGAAGAGAAACAAAAAAAATCACTTTTCAGTGCTCACTCAAATAATCGCAACTGTAGGCACTGTGGTGTGTATCACTAGAAATCACTTTCACTAAAACATTTAAGGTAGAGGGTGGCAAGTCACAACCATTGGTGTCCTTCTTCACAGTATTACAAAAGGGGAAGTGTAAGAGTCACTGTGATTTGTGCCCATACTTCTTTCTTCATGCAGCTTGTAGGCTGCCTTTCATGAAGCCTCCACATCACTGAGAAACAGAAAACGTAGCCTAAACTTTTGTTCTCAGATTATATCTAAGGGAGGACAAAATAAATTCTATACTCTGTTATCCTTCTAAAATTTAAGTAAATAATTGAGATGTTATCAGAAGAAATTTTTCTTTTTTAAAAATTTGTTATTTGGAAAACTGTTAATAACTTTTTGTAGATGATTATTGGCAATACACTGCTTCATAAAATCATGTCGTTCCTCTAGCTCACTTTTGATAGTTGCCTCTTATTCACAAACTTTGCAACTTTATTAACCATAGCTATTAAACGCTGAAAGTCAACACATGCTTTTTTTCCAGTCACGCAGGCAGTAAGGAAGCTGCCATTTTCCTCTTTACCGATTTTTCTGCTATTATTGCCTCGTGAAATATCGATTAATCTTATCAGTGGTATCTTTCCATGTCAAACTTCAATCCCATACTTAAGGAATTCTTTTATGTCTGTCAGTGCGTCTTCGGTGTATAGATTGAGCCACATGAAGATACAGCTTACAAAGGTTATTTGATTTTCTAAATAAAGCAACATCTAAGGTAATGAAGTAAATTTCAAACCGCCCCCCCCCCCCCCAAAATAAAGCATGCGTTGACTTTCAGCGTTTGCATTTCGTACTAACGTTGGCACATGTTCTGCAGACATTTTCCAATGGATTTATCTTCCATTGCTCCCCATTATTCCACCTACTTACCACCTTTCTTCTCTACTCCACATCCACTTTTTCACTTCAAAAAGATTTACTCCAATCTATTTTCTATCTGAAATAATTCATTGCTTTCTATGAAAAATGGGGGCGATGAGCAAATAAAACGCCGTATGTTTATATTACCATTCGGACTCCGAGGCTTTGTTTTCTATTCAATATTTTAATAATTTAATCGTTTGTTAACCATTTCAATGTTATTATTTCTGCTACAGCTGTTTTGTACAATTATATCAAAGTAAATTTAGGTTTGGAAATAGTATTATGGCACTTCATTTGAGAGCTCATAATCATGTTTTAGGCAGTATTCCGGTGGCTTACAGTTATAGAACAGTAGTTCAGATTGCCTATTTGCTTGTGAGTTTTCCTACTTCACATAATATTTTTGTTAACATGTGTTTCGTACAGTTGTACTCTTGGTTAATTTGTTTCTGTGCGTAGCCTCAATTTTAGCATCAAATGAAATGTATGATACTACTTCATTGTTGGCTTCGTGTGTATTGATCAGTTACAGAATAATTTATGTATTGAAAAAGCTCTGGAGCCCTTAATTTGATGTGGAGATATTTACTTTTTGATGTGGAGATATTTAACTATGCCTTTCACCAAGTGTGGCCCTGAAATGGGACTATGGTTAAGTGCTGCTTTTACTGTACGTTCATGAGATAAATATACATACCGAAAGGAACATTCAAACCAATTAAAATATGTTGAAATGCTGGTGAAATTGATTGAGAGAAGATTGTTTCATGCTAGCTGTTTTATTGTAAATGCTCAGAGACTAGTAGAACAGGTTAAGTACCATTGAGGTCTGTCCTCAGGTGTAATTAAGGTCCAATGTCCCATGTTATGTGTGTTTCATGGTGTACCTAGGAGCAAAACCACCAAAGGTAGTCAAATTTAACAAAACCAGTTGTTACTGAGAATTTACGTTCAGAGAACGCCAGATAACCATTTGGTAACGTAAAACCGCCCACACTGCTGAAAATCTGTATTTTGTATACGACAGTGGAGAGAATAAGCCTATGCTGCCGCTCCCATTTTGACAACACATGCATATCTTCAGGAAAAATAGGTGTGTTCCAGTCGTGTTACATATGTGTGCATAGTAGTGTGGTTGTGTATGTGTATGTATGTATGTGTGTGTGTGTGTGTGTGTGTGAGAGAGAGAGAGAGAGACAGAGAGCGAGAGAGAGAAGCAGGAGGGGGAAGGGAGGTATGAATTTGCTGAATGATGCCAGATAACAAAATTCAGGTGAGATTTTTCATTTTCTTTTGTAGACGAAATGAGTAGCCCAGATGCAAAAGCAGCTAAATGCATTTTTTGTGGGGTCTGAGCTGAGCACAATGTCATATAGATTTTTTCAGCGCCTACATGATGGAATAAGTTTCAGGGTGAAAAACCCACTATAAATCGTTGAAAATGTCATGGAAAATCGTATTTGGTTGCCAGAGACGCTAATTTCACGTTGCCTTCTTGTGAAAAGCCCCCTAAAATTTCCGTCTTTTGCAAAACCTGCCCAGTTCAACAGACACGGCAGTAACCATACCTCGTCCGGATGCAAAGCACGCCAACTGACATCACACTTACCAATCTGGATTTTCAAAGCTAAATTTCAATATACTAGGATTAGAAGGGGTATTTTTCTTATTTGAAGTTAGGTTGGCTGCGCTGTAGCGAAGGCGTATGCAACAGTGAAACTCTCGCTGCCGATGTATTGTCGAAATATACGCCGGTATGCGTAGCGTAGCTGATCAGCAGAATGTGTGTTGACGTATCTGCGTGATTTTTTTGAAGAAAAAGAATAGTAGGGATTCTGCAGGAAATCGAACCCATAGTAGTGGTTCAAAGTAATCAGAACGACATCAACGACGACGGTCCCATACGGAAAGAAAACGGCGTCCTAATCAGTGCGAAAGAAATGTTTCCAAAACGGAAAGGTAAGAAGTCAAAAGGTATTATTAAAGCAATGTTGTGCAATGGAAACAGTTTTGTCACTATTTATTGTGATATATGCGGAATGCTTAGTAAATTGGCTGTGACTGGCATTTCCAGATTCAGAAAGGCAAAATATATTTTGAACGAAACGCAAACACAAGAAGATTTGTCTAGTTCGTTTTCAAGCAGAAGTGGGAGGAGCATCGTGAAGAGGGGAGAAAATTTCAGCAAAGGAAACGTCCAAAAGCCAATCACAGTCGGTGTAGAATTCAGAAGCCAAACTCAGAGACTTTATAAAGGTTTTGGAGCTCCAATTGGTGAAGACAAATTCAAATTCCACACCTAGGTGTTAGTCGAGCAGGAATGAACTCCCAGAGTCCCTCCTGCCGCTGCCAACCCTCAGATAGGCGAGAATCAGGGAGCGATTTTGACTTCGACGGTATTGAGGCAGATATCACTTACAAGAAATTTTCACCCAATTTCATTTTCTAGAATTTTTTGTCGTTGTTTTAGCTAAGATACAACTTCCGCCAGTTTTATCATTTTCTAAAATGTTATCGATGTTGTACTAAAACACAATTTGGAACTTATTTGGTTTTCTGCAATATGTTATGACATCGGAAGCACGATAGGAAAGGCATCAATCTTTAAAAAAAACACCTAATGTTGATCGTTCATTTCTGTTCTCTTCTGGACGTTAAATAAGTCACTTTTTCCTGGTAAAATAATGTTGCCTAAATATTTTTATATGCCAGTTTTGTACAATTTCAGACTTCTATTTGAAATAAAACGTTTTCTGTTTACATTCGAAATAATTAAAATCAATCCTTATGTCATTCCTATCATCAAATAGCGGGTTTTGTAAGTGGACCGCTATGTTTGTGAAACGTGCTAAGCGCATAATTCTGGTCCAAAAACTGCTTAGTCAATATTTAAAGATTTTCAGTATGTCAAGAATTTAACGTATAAAACTTAGCCTCAGATATCATCCTTTCATAACGAGTAATTAACTATCTTTTTACTCATTTTTAAAAAGAAATTGCGTCTTTAATACTTTCGATCGGAGAAGTTTTCGCGATTATCTCAGTTTCACTTATCACGTAATCAACGCTTTTGCACAGAGCAATTCAAATAGTGTAGTATTAGTAATATGTTTATTGAACATGTCGCCATTTCATGAAACTAGGGTTCAGCATGTATAATTATTTCATTAAATAACATTAGTCGTCCAGACTGTAGATGGTGGATTCATACTAGTTGCCCATTTCCTCAGCATCTTCGGAATTTCTCACCAGTGTGACATCAAAGAAAAAGGGCGTATCATCACAAATTGAAAGTTGTAACGTTGCGAGTCAATACGCAATAGCATTTTATTACAGTAAGCTACTTTAAAGTAGGGGCTCGTAGCTCTGGAGCCGTTGGCGGTGGCTATATACAGCTACTCTTATGTTAGCGTGACTCACTCGCACGTGTCGCTAGCCTAGCCGTGGGAAGCGCAACCTGTGCTCGTTCGAGCGACAGAATATTCAAGCCCCTAACAATCTAACGAAACAATATTAATTATTATTCAATTTTGTTAAAAAGTCAATATACAGCCCCTTGTTATTGAAAGGAAGGTTGTGTTAAGGTCTCAGGTATCTAGCTGAGATACTTTCGGATTCGGAGACAATTACCTAACACTCCAAAAACCGATACTTATAAGATAAAAGTCAGTTAGGATTCATAGCAGTTTGTCTATTAGTATTATTTGGAATTATTACTGAAGTTCACTAAATGGCAGAACAATTTAACTAGACATTTTATAATTAAAAACGTTCACTATTTTTCATTTTCGTAATATACACTCGTGGAAATGGAAAAAAGAACACATTGACACCGGTGTGTCAGACCCACCATACTTGCTCCGGACACTGCGACAGGGCTGTACAAGCAATGATCACACGCACGGCACAGCGGACACACCAGGAACCGCGGTGTTGGCCGTCGAATGGCCCTAGCTGCGCAGCATTTGTGCACCGCCGCCGTCAGTGTCAGCCAGTTTGCCGTGGCATACGGAGCTCTATCGCAGTCTTTAACACTGGTAGCATGCCGCGACAGCGTGGACGTGAACCGTATGTGCAGTTGACGGACTTTGAGCGAGGGCGTATAGTGGGCATGCGGGAGGCCGGGTGGACGTACCGCCGAATTGCTCAACACGTGGGGCGTGAGGTCTCCACAGTACATCGATGTTGTCGCCAGTGGTCGGCAGAAGGTGCACGTGCCCGTCGACCTGGGACCGGACCGCCGCGACGCACGGATGCACGCCAAGACCGTAGGATCCTACGCAGTGCCGTAGGGGACCGCACCGCCACTTCCCAGCAAATTAGGGACACTGTTGCTCCTGGGGTATCGGCGAGGACCATTCGCAACCGTCTCCATGAAGCTGGGCTACGGTCCCGCACACCGTTAGGCCGTCTTCCGCTCACGCCCCACATCGTGCAGCCCGCCTCTAGTGGTGTCGCGACAGGAGTGAATGGAGGGACGAATGGAGACGTGTCGTCTTCAGCGATGAGAGTCGCTTCTGCCTTGGTGCCAATGATGGTCGTATGCGTGTTTGGCGCCGTGCAGGTGAACGCCACAATTAGGACTGCATACGACCGAGGCACACAGGGCCAACACCCGGCATCATGGTGTGGGGAGCGATCTCCTACACTGGCCGTACACCTCTGGTGATCGTCGAGGGGACACTGAATAGTGCACGGTACATCCAAACCGTCATCGAACCCATCGTTCTACCATTCCTAGACCGGCAAGGGAATTTGCTGTTCCAACAAGACAATGCACGTCCGCATGTATCCCGTGCCACCCAACGTGCTCTCGAAGGTATAAGTCAACTATCCTGGCCAGAAAGATCTCCGGATCTGTCCCCCATTGAGCATGTTTGGGACTGGATGAAGTGTCGTCTCACGCGGTCTGCACGTCCAGCACGAACGCTGGTCCAACTGAGGCGCCAGGTGGAAATGGCATGGCAAGCCGTTCCACAGGACTAAATCCAGCATCTCTACGATCGTCTCCATGGGAGAATAGCAGCCTGCATTGCTGCGAAAGGTGGATATACACCGTACTAGTGCCGACATTGTGAATGCTCTGTTGCCTGTGTCTATGTGCCTGTGGTTTTGTCAGTGTAATCATGTGATGTATCTGACCCCAGGAATGTGTCAATAAAGTTTCCCCTTCCTGGGACAATGAATTCACGGTGTTCTTATTTCAATTTCCAGGAGTGTAGAATTCGAAAAGGATTATTATTTATTCAATAACTTGTTTTGTTGTTGTGGAATGAATGAGAATGAGTGAGGGTGTGTATGTGGGCTATAGAAAAATTTCAATATCATGTACACCATTACGTAGCTGTGTTGAGGGAAAGTTGTGTCTTACACACATTGCTAATGACCAATGTCTAAGTGTACTTGCTTTTGTAAGGAGGCGGCCAGAAGAGCTGTTTGCAGAGTAATCGTTTTCTAAAGTTATTTCAAGATTAATTTTCTTAACTTTTGGTTTTGTTAACCATTTTATTAGTATTGGCATGATGAAGTGACGTAAATGCATCTGTGAATGGTGACTGGCTTAAGATAGTTTTAGCGCGAAAAAGAACTCGAAGGATTCTTTGGATTGGCTGGTCATTTTGAACAACCAATCAGAGTTAAGCATTTCCTGCACTCTATCAAGAAGTTACAGGCCCTGGAAGGAACGGCGGAGAAGTCAGTCGTTGGCTAGCTATCGGACGTACAGGTCATTTTGGACGTGTCCATCAACATTACGAGCAAAGTGAAGAGTTTACTGGTATTTCGCGTCCGGATGGTATTGCTGTTGAAGCAGTTGCATTTACAGACAGATTGTGGAAATTTGAGCTTTGTGGAGTGTCTAGATGGAAAGATAAGCGCGTATGAAATTTCGGCCTTTGTAGAATTCCGCGTGACATGTTTCATATTCATCTATTAAATAGTCGGAGAAGCGGTTTCTTTATTAGAAATCCACTGAAAAAGACCGAATGTGAAACTCATATACTGTATCAGAGCATTGACTGTAGTTCACGTAATAATCCGGGTCGGAATTAAGTACATTCCTGGCTGTCTTGAGTGTGTGCTAGGTTGTATGAACTGTGAAATGAGGAAATTGGTATTAGTTGTTTAAATAAATACGGGCTGACGGCTAATTCTTTAATTTTGAACCTAAAGGAATAAAGAACTTGTTGTGGAATTCTGACATTTCTCTAAAAGAATGAAGCAATTCCCCTCCACTCAAAAATCGTTATAAGTTACTACCGGATAGCTTGCCACAAGAATTTAGCCGGACTTTGCAAGCGTAAATACTGACGTTGTTTTCTTCAACGCTGCTTTTAACATCTGACCAGTACCTACGTAAGCAGAGAATCTGGCTGCTGACCAGACGCCATACTGAGGTAGGTGGAACTGTTTGTAGTGCACAGTTCGAAGAACGACTTTTAACCCGCCGTGCCGCAAGGTAATGTCAAAAATGTATTCAATGTTCATCAGAAGGAACATAGCCCTTTTAATGACTTACATTTACAAGTAAAAACCATTTGGCGTGGTAAAAAGAACCAAGTTATTTCAATTCTTACTGGACAAGTTCCTTCTGTAGTCTTTAGAAGAAGACTACAAGGTATGTACGTCGAAAAACATACCAACATTTTAAATGGATAGATGCAAGTTGAAGTACCTAAGGAACTGCGTATAACGATGCCATAAAAGGAAACACTTTAGAGGAAGTAACGGTACTCTTAAGACAATGCTGTTTGTTGACAAGCAAGTGATTTTAACTGAAGTAAAACATTAAGTGCAACATATCTTGTAGCTTCTGTTGAACGTAGCCAACGAAAACCTATTAAATATCCCCACAGTAAAGACAATAATTACGGCACGCCTAAGATGACAGTAAGTGACGAAAAAAAAACAATCAGGAGCGAAACAGTACCGGATATTAACAAACGCCTTTATCTTGGTCGTGGTTCTATAATTACATATCAAATTATCAGAGCTGAAAGAAGTGGCTGGTGGCAGGAAAGATAATGAAGACTGATCCCGGAGATTTTTAAATCCTGGTCTGACAATTGCGCATCATGAGACGTGCAACGACATCGACACAATTACTTTTGTTATGACTTGCATTTCAAACAGGGATTGGAAAGTTACAGTGCTGTCCATCTGCTACTGTTGTTTCAGAGCTATGCATTTGATAGCAGCAAATGGCTTCAAACATCCATCAATGGCATCTCATTCGTATATTCGAGAATTATAAGGCAATTACTGTGCTTTAATACCGTAATTATCGTGTAAAACGCAGCGTGAGCTGCTGACGTTATTGATGGAATGCGTCCAGTAGAATGATCGCAGCTACCATTTGCAGCAATTGACCGATAGCCGCAGCAGATTGGCCATAGTTTGGCTCAGACGGGTGTGATGTCGCTGGCGTCGTTACTGCGGGGTGGTCATCAGTACCTGCCTATCACTCGCTCAGGCAGATCGCAACGTAACGAGCGAGCAGAGCACTTTCACATGGCGCACATAATAGGCGAGCGAGGATTGAACAGGATGTGGAAAAATAGCAACGCTTAGAGCAGAGGCAATTGAAAGTGAAGTGCGGACAGCGGTTTCCATAAAGGAAATGAAAACACTCGATACTAAATTATGATCAGCACGCCGTTGCTCATCGAATGACCGAGCTCAGTTATGCCACAATTCAGATTTTCTTCTTCCTCCCTCCTCCTTTCACACTGTCAACAGACGTCACTTCGTTATCATCCTGAAAGAGTATGTTTCCAGGATATATGAAGAGGTAACTGCTGTTATGTAAAGTCACTGATTATAGACATTTGTTCATGTAATACAAAATCAAGCTTCGTTGCAAAAAATGAAGAAAATTTCATGAAACTATTTCGTGATGGTCCAAATGGCTCTGAGCACTATACGACTTAACTCCTGAGGTCATCAGTCGCCTAGAACTTAGAACTAATTAAACCTAACTAACCTGAGAACATTACACACATCCATGCCCTAGGCAGGATTCGAACCTGCGACCATAGCGGTCGCTCGGTTCCAGACTGTAGCGCCCAGAACCGGACGGCCACTCCGGCCGGCACTTAGTGATGTAATTGGTCTTTTCCATTTATTACACATGTAACAAAGGGTCATTCTATTTTTATTTGTTTTGCTTCTGTTTTCTGTTAGAGCAACTCTGTATATTAATACTTGCCGGAATTAAGAGTGAAAGCTTTTGTGGCTCAAGAACTTGGGAATATTTTTATACGTAAATAACAGAAGATTAAGTGCTTATGTGTAAGTAGTAATTTTGACCTTTCGACTGTAATACAGACACAGTTTGCAGTTAAATGAAAATCTGAACGCACCTCTACCGTATAACAGTCGTTAAAGAAAAATAAAAAAAAACGAGAAAAAAATACCTAACATCTTTTGAAACAAATATCATCTGATTTTTGTAAGACATATTAGAGAACTAGACTGAATCTTGCTTATAATGCACAAATACATCCTAACCTAATTGCATCCTTTCTCAGATTATTTTTAATTTTATTAATCAGCATTATGAGCCAAGAGCAAATACTGTTGTAATTTGGCGTTTTGTTTTGCTATGTAATCTACCATATACATGAAAATGCTTTGTTTGCTGAAATGTGCTCTAAACTGTAAAAACAAGTGATTTTCAGGCAGAAAATTTTCATTTTAGCATGCCATTTAATCTATATTATTCATATAAATATATAAAGAGGGATTTGCTTCAAAAACTTGTTACTGCTCTGTTTAAAATGTAAAACTAGTATATTATAGAGAAAGCTGTAGGGCGCTGTTATCTTCCCTAAGTGTCAGCACCGTAACGGACTTTGATGCAGCCAGATGTATGCATGAATTTTTGCCATGTGGTGACGCTGCATTAGTGAATCTGGACTGTAGGGTAACATGTGTGGGAACGAGTAGTATTGTAATAACCTACCAAAACAATAAGTGAACATTACGTAGTGGTCATTTCCTCCAAACCCAACACACAATATGTAAATTTCTTAGCTTTGGAAATCAGGAAGACTTCAAGAAGCCGAACGGACATGATGAATTGAAGCGTAAAGGAGCATTTCTGAGTATATCATTTACAAACCTATGCCTCATTGAAACTACATTTTCGAGAAGTTGTTTAATGAAACATTTGAGGTTATCTTGGGAAAGGCTAACTGTGTCTGCTCATATGATATGATGTGTGCTCATATGATCCATGATAACAGCACCGAGTTGCTATATGAAACGAAGCACGTGCTAACAAGCGCTCAGTCACTACTCAGCTGTGTAAGCGTATACGAGGTCCAACTGAGATTCAAAGTCTCTTTGTGCTCGGAAGACTAAGGATTGTCGTTACATTGTTTATGGAATGGGGAGCAAGGTGCTTGCAAATTACTTCTCATACTCAGTGAAAACTTAAAAATGAACGCCACAGAGTAGTAGCCCAACATTGAGTTTTATTCAAAAACTAGCTGAGAAACTCATCGTCGCCCTGGTTTTCATTTTGCCAATTTTCTACTAGTAAAGAAAAATAAATTAACTCTTTTCGTAATCAAACCTCGGAAAAAAATGTTTAACTGGTTTTCGTCTAACCATCTTTGAGATAATGAAAGAGTGGTACAAATAAATATGCACAATGTACAAATGCGTACGTACAGTATCCAAATGAAGAAACATTTCAGTACTGTCTGTACACTAGGCGCAGGTGCTTCGCGTGTCTACAGCGTGATTTTGTAAACGACTCTATGGCAACGCCTTTTTATAGCTCCATAGACGGTTGCCGATTTTCCCTACAGCCGCTTCCACTTAGCATTTAAAAGCTGTCAAAAGCACAGCCAGGTGTCAGGGTTTTCCTTACTCTGATTCGACTGTAGGTGTGTCTGAGCAGTAAAGAATGTATGTATTAAAACTATGCATGATTCGGTATTTTTCACATATCTCTGTTTATATGACGTCATATCTCCCTAATTATAAGTAACACCATGATATATTTTCGTAGGTGCACTTAGCGACACATCTGGATTAATAGCATAGAAGTATGACTTTCAAATGTCATGCATGATGCAGCAGTTTTTCACGTATTCAATTGTTTATTACATATTGTCTGAACTATGGCAGGCATGCGGTTCTTATCCCCATAGTGATTGTTCCCTGACAATACGGGGTATGTTTATGAAGTTCCTGTCGGTCTTTTAGGAGGAGATGTGGAAATCACACGCACACACACAAATATTATACACTCTCAGGGCCGCCGGAGCAGGACGTGCAAAGTGTACGCCTCCAGGGAGGCGGCAAACGGTCAGTTCGTTATTTTTAGTCTCATTCTATGTGTGCTTAACTCCATGACAGAGTATTTATAACTGTTTTAACTCTCTCACAAAAATGCAGTGTATTTGTAGCTGTTAGAATTAAAACAAAAAGTGCCTGCAGGTTTGAAACACTTTAATATCAGTAGGTACTCGCGAAGGGACTTCCCCACTATCCTATGTAGAGCGATTGAGAGCTGCAAGCCAGGTATGTTTCACGTACGGGGGAATCCCCGTGGTGCCTCGTCCTGAGCATTTGACTTACGAGGTTTAGTTCTCTACGCACTAGTTAAGAGCTCTTCGCACGCTACACAAGTTGAGTGTTTATTGATACGGGCTCTTCAAACAGTTTTGATGTAGTCGTTTCCAGATAGTTCATTAAAAATCACAAGCCTACTAATTATGTCACAAGTTTCATGAAATACAGGTAGAGAAAGTATAATTAAAGAAGTACAGTTTTAATTTTTAACTTTTCTTTTTTCACATATTACCTGTTGTTAGCAAAACCTGTACAGTCCATTATTCTTTCGCACATCAAACCTCGGCCGGACGCATTGCGTATACTGACACGCATGGGTGCAATTGATGTGTCAGGTTAAAAATTAAGTTTTGTTTTTTTAATAAATACCTTTTCGCGATTACAATATCTTTAAAATCGATTTTATTCGGCTAAATCATTTACGCCCCAATAAGTCAGTTTCGTCGCAATTATTTATACGTCAGTAACACGGCTAATTTTTAAAATGACGTAGCCATCTTCGTCTCATTTTAAAGGGGAAACACGAACGTTTGTGTTAGAGTACATCCCATATCCGTGGTAAATTAACATAACGAAATTCCCAGTCAGAAACATAACTGAGGAATTCCGACTTTTCGAATTTGTCATCTGCTCATAAATAGGCTCATACAAGGTGTTTCAAAACAATATACGTATTTATATATATATTTTGTCCAAATTATCGGTCGCTGCGCCTCGGCTTGGCTATTGGAGAAACGAATACATAGTCTAGTTTATGTTAATAGCCGCTAGATGCCAGTTACCTTCTGCTTTGCTTGGTAACCGTCATGTGTTTAAAATGGCTATTACGCAGCAGATATCATTTTGTGTTCTCGAGTTTGCGAAGCGCAATTCTGTGGTTCCAGTGCAAAGACGTTTCAGCTTGAGATACCAAATTTATTCCCAGAATGAGTATAACATTCGAAGATGGTTTCGACAGCTTCTATATACCGTATGTGTATGTAAAGGAAAGTGTCCTGGCCACCCTCGTGTTTCTGAAGAAAATGATGCACGAATTAAAGTTGCTTTGAAATGTAGTTCTTAAAAATCATGGTGATGGTTTCGACAGCTTCTATATACCGTATGTGTATGTAAAGGAAAGTGTCCTGGCCACCCTCGTGTTTCTGAAGAAAATGATGCACGAATTAAAGTTGCTTTGAAATGTAGTTCTTAAAAATCAAATCGTCATGCCAGTTGGGAGTTACAGCAGCCTACAACAACAATTTGGCGTGTTTTGAGATATCGGTTCGTAATGAAGCAGTATAAGTTACAGCTGTTTACAAGCCCTGCGTCCTGATGACAAACGCAGACGTGGTGCGTTTTGTAACGGAATTCTTGATGCTATTGACAATGATAACACTTTCCCACAACGTATCGTGTTCAGCGATTTCCATGATAGTGGTTAGGTAAACACACACACTGTTCGAATTTGTGGCCTACAGAATCCACTTGCAGCGACTGAACAAGTACGAGATTCGACCAAAGCCAATGTGTTTAGTGCTATATCCCGATCATCTGTTTACGGCTCATTCTTCTTTCGTGGAAACACGGTTGACAGTCGGTAGTATCTCGCTATATTACAAAACCGGTTGTTACCGAGGCTGCACGGAAACATCTTCAATTTTCAACAAAACAGGGCAACCCCTCACTGGAGCTGCGGCGTGATTACTTGAATGAAACTCTACAGAACCGTTGGATTGGTCGTAAATGAGCTGGCGGCTTAGCATGTCTCACCTGGGCTCCACGGTAGCCGGATTTGACACCCTTTGACTTCTGCCTGTGGGGTTTCGTTAAAGACAACGTTTATGTACCACCACTCCCTCTGAACCAGGAAGAGTTGAAGAACCGGATCGGTACTGCCATAACATCAGTGGCGAAGGACATGCTTGCCCGAGTATGGGAAGAATTTGAGTACCTATGTGACATTGTTCGTGTCTCTAATGGAGAACGTATTGAACATCTGTAATCAGAACTTGAGAGGTTTGTGAATATGTGTTTAACGTTTCATATTAGTGTATCTTAAATTTTAATAAAGATATGCATTTGAAGTATGTACACTCCTGGAAATGGAAAAAAGAACACATTGACACCGGTGTGTCAGACCCACCATACTTGCTCCGGACACTGCGAGAGGGCTGTACAAGCAATGATCACACGCACGGCACAGCGGACACACCAGGAACCGCGGTGTTGGCCGTCGAATGGCGCTAGCTGCGCAACATTTGTGCACCGCCGCCGTCAGTGTCAGCCAGTTTGCCGTGGCATACGGAGCTCCATCGCAGTCTTTAACACTGGTAGCATGCCGCGACAGCGTGGACGTGAACCGTATGTGCAGTTGACGGACTTTGAGCGAGGGCGTATAGTGGGCATTCGGGAGGCCGGGTGGACGTACCGCCGAATTGCTCAACACGTGAGGCGTGAGGTCTCCACAGTACATCGATGTTGTCGCCAGTGGTCGGCGGAATGTGCACGTGCCCGTCGACCTGGGACCGGACCGCAGCGACGCACGGATGCACACCAAGACCGTAGGATCCTACGCAGTGCTGTAGGGGACCGCACCGCCACTTCCCAGCAAATTAGGGACACTGTTGCTCCTGGGGTATCGGCGAGGACCATTCGCAACCGTCTCCATGAAGCTGGGCTACGGTCCCGCACACCGTTAGGCCGTCTTCCACTCACGCCCCAACATCATGCAGCCCACCTCCAGTGGTGTCGCGACAGGCGTGAATGGAGGGACGAATGGAGACGTGTCGTCTTCAGCGATGAGAGTCGCTTCTGGCTTGGTGCCAATGATGGTCGTATGCGTGTTTGGCGCCGTGCAGGTGAGCGCCACAATCAGGACTGCATACGACTGAGGCACACAGGGCCAACACCCGGCATCATGGTGTGGGGAGCGATCTCCTACACTTGCCGTACACCTCTGGTGATCGTCGAGTGGACACTGAATAGTGCACGGTACATCGAAACCGTCATCGAACCCATCATTTTACCATTCCTAGACCGGCAAGGGAACTTGCTGTTCCAACAGGACAATGCACGTCCGCATGTATCCTGTGCCACCCAACGTGCTCTAGAAGGTGTAAGTCAACTACCCTGGCCAGCAAGATCTCCGGATCTGTCCCCCATTGAGCATGTTTGGGACTGGATGAAGCGTCGTCTCACGCGGTCTGCACGTCCAGCACGAACGCTGGTCCAACTGAGGCGCCAGGTGGAAATGGCATGGCAAGCCGTTCCACAGGACTACATCCAGCATCTCTACGATCGTCTCCATGGGAGAATAGCAGCCTGAATTGCTGTGAAAGGTGGATATACACTGTACTAGTGCCGACATTGTGCATGCTCTGTTGCCTGTGTCTATGTGCCTGTGGTTCTGTCAGTGTGATCATGTGATGTATCTGACCCCAGGAATGTGTCAATAAAGTTTCCCCTTCCTGGGACAATGAATTCACGGTGTTCTTATTTCAATTTCCAGGAGTGTATATTCTTTTGCAACATTCTGTATATCCAATTTGATCCGATTAAACCAAGAGTTAGCTGAAGATGGGTGTTGCATACATCAACGTATTATGAGAAAATTTTGTTCAGTGTCATTATTGGCCGCAATTCGTCTCACAGCTTTTAAGTTCTGGATTGAATTTGCCTCATATATTTTATAAAAAAATAATGTTCATTCGTTGGACAGAGAGAAGGAGAAGAGGGTAGGGACAGAAAGAGGAAAGTGACGGACAGAGGGAGGCGGTGGAGGAGATAGAGAGAGGGGGGAGGAAGAGATGATCACAGAGGCAGGGAAGAGGAAATGGACAGAGAAAGGGAAGAGGAAGTTATGGACAAGGGAGAGGGAAGAGAAGATTGACAGAGAAGGGGGAAGGACAGATGGGGGGAGGAGAAGGTCTCAGGAAGAGGGGGGGAGGGAGAGCCGGACAGGAAAATGGGGCAAGAGGTGATGCAAGGAGAGAAAGACAGATAGATTGAGAAGGAGGTAATGGGATGGAGAGATAGAGGGAGACGATGAGAGAGCTAGAGGGAGTAGGAATAGATGAACAGAGGGGTAAGAGCAGAAATAATGAGAGAAAGGGGTGGAGCAGTTGGACAGAGAGAGGAGAGGAGCAGATGGTCAGACAGAGTGGCAGTAGGAGAGAAAGTGGGGGTGGAGGAGCTAGACAGAGAGAACTGGAAGGAGGAGGCGACTAATAGAAGGTTGGAATAAATACATGCAAGGGCAATGCCGGGTTCTCAGCTACTACGTTTTATAAGTTATTTGGTGTTATTGTGACAGGTGCCTTCTGACACCATGAATGCTATCATGTCCATTCGAAAAGCTCTGGTTGCTGTCCGTCAGGATACGAAAACACGATTGCTTCCAAAGCCTCAGAAATTTCTATGTGTAAAGTTCCCAGACATGAGTTTCTGACTTCAATTAACATCTCAAGATGCCCCCAACGATCCCTAGAAGTCTTCTAACGGTCTGTATGCTGGAATCTCTTATTGCTTCTCTGAGTTCATGAATGAAAGTCTTTCAACCTTATGGAGCCACATAGAGCCACGTGTAACCTTGCAATGAACAGAGACCAAAAACAGCTTTAGATTGTGGCAGTACCAGAGAACAGACAAATGTGAGCTTGTGTGGTCTCGATTGCCCATTAAAGACATTGTCCCACCAATGAATGATTTTCTGTCGTGGCTAAAACTGTTTTCCACTTCCATTACAAAGCGAAGTTCCTATATACATCACGTTTACAAGGGAATTCTGAAGAGATGACATCACTTTTACTATGGAATTCTGATGAGACTCTACAAATCCATTAGACTGTAATTACCTGGTTGGTTCTAGTCAACAAATAATCCACAGGTACCTTTGGCTTATAGTGTCATTCTCCATACAAAGACTCTATCTTAGCAAAAAGTCAATAACTGTAAATTGAAAAAAAACTTGCAGCAAAACTAGAACCTTACAAATTTTCTTCCTCAGAAAACAAATTACATGATCTAACTTGCGCGTATTTCTCTCGCACCGGGAACACATAACAAATTGTTATTTAATCTTCATCACTTACAAAATATTAACGTAATTTATGAACAAAATATCACAATTAAATTTAATTACTAATATTCATCTAAACCATTTCTAAAGAAAATTTTATCCCAGCTCTATAACAGACAAAATGATTTATTTCAGAAAATCACTCTACAGAAATAATGTAGCTGTGCAAGATTTTTCCTTAATTTAAAAACTCCGTTAATGGTTCCTATATTTTCAGTATTTTATTAAAGTTTGCTTTCTTTTGGTGCCGCACTATTAGCGCAAATGAAACAGAATTAAAAGGATGATGTGTGTGTGTGTGTGGTCCAACTTAAAGCCCTCCTTCAGGTATCTCTAAAATAATGTTATCGTGGCTAGAATGCGACCGCTCACACAAAGATGTCATGAAACTGGACTCAAGACTTCTTATTAGTGTGGGCAGTACAGTATGTTATTTTGGATGGTGAGTCGTCTACAGATGTGGAAGCTAATTCGGATGTGCCCCCCGGAAGTGTGTTGGGAACACTAGTTATTAGTGATCTTGAAGCAATATTAAATTAACTTCAGTCTTTTCGCAGAAGATGCAGTTATCTATATCTGTCTGAAAAACCTCCACAAATATTCAGTCTGATTTTGATAAGATATCAGAATGGTGCAAAAATTTGAAACTTCCTTTGAATGTTCGTAAACGCAAAATTTTGCACTTCACAAAACGGAGTAACACAGAATCTTATGACTAAAGTACAAGTGAGTCATAGTTGGAACAGTGAGTCACGGTTGGAATCATATGCCGGTACGTAACAATTTGTAGTTATATGAATTTTTGAGAACTACTCAAGTGCGACCGGTACCAAATAGCAGTAACAAAGGACACTGAGCGGATACAAAGGTGTGCAGAACAAACGTTTACATGTCGGAGATGCAGAAGGAACTGAATTGACAAACTCTTCAAGACAGACACATACTATGCCGTAAAAGCCAACTTAGAAAGTTTCAGGAAACAATTTTAATTGATGTATCTATGAATATACTACGATCGTCTCCCATGGAGATCATGGATACAATATTAGACTAATCATAGCACACATGGAGACATTTAGCAAACACTTTTCCCCTGCTACATATGTGAACAGAAAAGAGGAGCCTAATAACTGGTGCAATGGGAAATACCCTCTGCCATGCATTTCACTGTGTTTTACATAGATGTAGAGATGGTCCAAAGTCCCGCCACTGCACTTACTCCTATTCTGGACAACCACCTTTGTGGCAAGACATTCTGCTCTTCTCGCCAGTCACACGTTTTAAACAGAATTTAAGCTATAAAAAAATGTTGCACAAATCAAAAATTACATTTGTGCAACATACGAAAAGTTTGTGCAAAATTGTACTAATAGAAAATTTTTGTTAACTATACCACTAATTAAGGTTTGAAAAGTGAAATATTAGCGTATTGAATTGAAGTTAACAGTAAATACAAACTGCGATTTTTTAAATTAACTTTTACACTTATGGATTCACACATTCTATATAATATCTACACTACAGTAAACTGCCGGTATTGATTCGCATATTTTCCATTACATTATGTCACATCGCATTAGAATACCTCGGCTTTTAAGCATTCTCCAAGCACTGAATGACTTTTCAAAATCAGTCATTGCAAGATGACCCTTCAGTATTAATAATAAGAAAAAAAACGCACTTTCCACAGAAAGTGGATTTTTTTTATCTATTCATGCAACAAAACCGTCCCTCGCAGTCAACTATGTGCAGAGGAATACTAGTAGCGTATTCCGTAAATAGGAGAAGGAAATTAGCGTTTAACGTCCCGTCGACAACGAGGTCACTAGAGACGGACCACCAGCTCGGATTAGGGAAGGATGGGGAAGGAAATCGGCCGTATCCTTTCAAAGAAACCATCCCGGCATTTGCCTGAAGCGATTTAGTAAAATCACGGGAAACCTAAATCTGGATGGCCGGACGCGGGTTTGAACCGTCGTCCTCCCGAATACGAGTCCAGTGTGCTACCACCTCGCTCTGTATATTCTGTAAATAAATTAATAAGAAGGAACCGTTCACGCATCTTATTAATGCAAATGAACTGTATCGACAGTTTAAAATTCAGTTCACTGTATTTACTGTTTCACACCTTCTTACACAGTGCCCATTACAGTAATAGATCATATAAATATATGAATGTGGCAGAATTAGCTAGGGCACATATTTCTATGGTTTAGTGCCATACTCGTCATCATTTCTGTAGTTTTTAGAATACAATATCTTAAATACTCCGATATCTTATGTAAATCCTCTACTCTCTCATTTAAAGTTGTGAGCAAGTTAAATAAGAATTTGTAAATTGTGTACTTAATAGAACTTCTAGGCGGCAATGAATATTACGTTTCCACAAGGCTGGAACTCACCTTCTTGTAATTCTGGAGTAATTTTTTGTCAATAAAAGAACTGTAATTTAGACCAGGTTTCAATTTAAAGTCTTCGAGCCCTAGTGTGCATGAGGTTACGCAAGTCTGCTGGCACTTGGATTCTAAATTTTACTTTTGGGAAGTTAAACACAATTTGTTAACAAGCAACATGACGGCTTTCATAAAATTTAATACTGAAAAGATTATATACACTTTGCATTTTTTGGTAAGCCAGTAGTTTATCTGTGAAACGATGAGTGTGTCGTTTCTTTCTCGTTCCCGCGCTTTGCCGCCGTACTGTTGGTCGCGATCGCCTATTTAAGCACGCGCTGCAGTGATGTTACAGACAGTTACGGGCTCGTACGGGAGAGGGCAGTACTAGAGTCCCTAGTACTGTGTGGATACGGCGGTCGCAATGGGCAGTCAGCCATGAAGTGCAGCGCCGCTGTTTGGCGTGAAGTGGAGGAGCGACGAGGCCACGATGGCGTACCCGAACAGGAGTTGTTCGTGTGCACGTTGGAAGCAGTCGCTGTCGATTGGTGTGGCTGTGCCATGTGCTGCGGCCTCACGCAGTATCATCAACGATGGTGCTGCTGTCATTCAAAGCGTCCTTTCTAGCTGGTGAGTCGCTTTAAGTTCTGTGTTTCGAAATACTAAGTTGTTTGCGCTTATTTTTCTGTTGGCAACTGCACAACATTGATTGCACTACTTTCCTTCCTGACATGTCGAAGCCAGAGTTCGGTCTATTCTGAACAGCTATTCATATTTGAATTAGTTTGTTTTGTTACCTGTGTTAACGGTTGTGCCTTAAAAATGACTTTCTATGGCTGTGCCCGGCACGTGCCGTAAAAAAACGTTTTAATGTGACTTCAGTGAATAAACGTGAAGCCCCTGTAGTTATGTTACTGATTTATAAAGTAAATTAGTTTCTATAATTAGACTCGCTGAAGTTTTCAGATGTCTCTGCTGGACGTTACTCGTATTGGGTGCTACTTAGTTAAGCCTCCTAATCGTTCAGTTCTCATAACTTCTATTGTGTATTTAAGTACTACTAACAGTCCGGTTTCCCTGTGATGAACTAAAGAGGAAAGGTCGAATCAGGTTGTTGTTGATTCAGTCTTGAGACTGGTTTGATGCATCTCTCCATGCGACTCTACCCTTGGCAAGCTTCTGCTTCTCCCAGTACCTCCTGCAGCCTTCTGCATCTGCTTAGTATCACCACCCGTATGACAACCGTTGGCAGAATAATAATTACAGAGAAAGATCGCATTTCCGTAGTAATGAATATGACAGAAACAATCATAGAAACAGACAATATGGCAACCAGAACTATTATTATCACGGGAGACAGAATAACTTCAGACGCAACGGTCCACCGTGCAGTGATAATTGAGAAATTCTCCAC
This sequence comes from Schistocerca gregaria, assembly GCF_023897955.1. Classification (NCBI taxonomy): domain Eukaryota; kingdom Metazoa; phylum Arthropoda; class Insecta; order Orthoptera; family Acrididae; genus Schistocerca; species Schistocerca gregaria. The sequence continues at coordinate 893,169,480 of NC_064922.1, forward strand.
CACTTAACCGACAAGAAAAAAACTACAGGAACTACCGACATGGCGACAGACGATATAATCATAACGAAAGACCTGAATTTCATCAGAACTGGCGGGCTTCAAACAGAGCAGGGCACTCTCGACAAGGTGAATTTGTAGAAGTTAGACCTCCAAATCCCAATAACGACGAGCGCCAACAAAGAGACAGACAATGACTTGCACCGCAGGCGACCACGTGCGCCGGCTGGCTCAGGGAAAAATAACGTAGACGCTAACCTTGAGAAAAATTTTAGCATTCCTTACCGACCTATACCACATGATAATTGCGTTGAAGTTGAAACTCTGCGTACTAGGAAGAGTAAAGGTTTACACCACGTTTCACATGTAAAACCGTTTATTGAGAGATAATCTGCTTTTTAACTTTCTCTTTGCCATATAACTTTTCACTTTACATTACCAGTATGCTTTGTCAGACTTAGAATCTGTTAACATGCAACTGTGTTTTAAAGTTAACTATCCAGTCTAGAACCTAGGGAACATTTTTAAACAGAAATTACAAATGCATTGTTATAGTGAACAGACGACACAGTGTTGTATTTGTACATTCTTGCTTGTTAGTTGCACGATTACGTAACGACTATCAGGCTTACATACTTAGAACATATACTGATACTGCTAACGAGATTTTAATGCAACATTTTGGTTTAGTTGAGAACACATTCTGGATTTGAAGTACTTTCTGTGAGATACCATATGACACAGTGGTTAGTTTATGTGACAGCTACACGATGTTAACACGACGCTACTATTGTTGTTGTTGTGGTCTTCGGTCCTGAGACTGGTTTGATGCAGCTCTCCATGCTACTCTATTCTGCGCAAGCTTCTTCATCTCCCAGTACCTACTGCAACCTACATCCTTGTGAATCTGCTTAGTGTATTCATCTCTTGGTCTCCCTCTACGATTTTTACCCTCCACGCTGCCCTCCAATGCTAAATTTGTGATCCGTTGATGCCTCAGAACATGTCCTACCAACCGATCCCTTCTTCCAGTCATACCACAAATTTCTCTTCTCCCGATTCTATTCCCTACCTGTTCATCACTTATGTGGTCGACCCATCTGATCTTCAGCATTCTTGTGACAGCACATTTCGAAATCTTATATTCTCTTGTCCAAACTATTTATCGTGTTTCACTTCCATACGTGACTACATTACATACAAGTATCTTCAGAAACGACTTCCTCACACTTTAATTTATACTCTGTTAACAAATTTCTCTTCGGAAACGCTTTCCTCGCCGTTGCCAGTCTACATTTTATAGCTTTTCTACTTACACAATCGTCAGTTATTTTGCTCCCCAAATAGCAAAAACTCACGTATTACTTTAAGCGTCTCATTTCCGAATCTAATACCCGCAGCTTCACCCGATTTCATTCGACTACTTTGCTTTTGTTGATGTTCATCTCTTATCCTTTCAAGACACTGTCCATTCCCTTCGCCTGCTCTTCCAGATCCTTTGCCGTCTGACAGAAATAAAAATGTCATCGGCGAACCTCAGTTTTTATTTCTTCTCCATAGTTTTTAATTCCCTCTACAAATTTTTCTTTTGTTTCCTATACTGCTTGCTCAATACGCAGATCGAATAACATCGGCGAGAAGCTACAACCCTGTCTAGCTCTCCTCCCAATCGCTGCTTCCCTTTGATCCCCCCTCGACTCGTGTAACTGCCATCTGGTTTCTGTACAAATTGTAAATAGCCTTGCGCTCCCTGTATTTTACGCCTGCCACTTTCAGAATTTGAGAGGGTATTCCAGTCAACATTGTCAAAGACTTTCTCTAAGTCTACAGAGGCTAGAAACTTGAGTTTTCCGTTCCTTAATCTATTTTCTAATGTAAGTCGTAGGGTCAGTATTGCCTCACTTCTACGGAATCCAAATTGATCGTCCCCAAGCTCGGCTTCTGTTTTTCTTTTTATTTTTTTTCATTCGTCTGTAAAGAGTTCGCTTTAGTATTTTGCAGCTGTAATTTTCGCATGTGTCAACACCTGCTTTCTTTGGTATTGGAATTACGTTCTTCTAGAATCAGATTAGTCATAATTAATTTTCATCTCCTTCTCTGAAGCTCCAATACGAGTTGTGTATTTACCGAACAATAGATTCCTCTGGTAGGTTACTTCAGTGACTGATACCTAAATTTAGTGCTACGTAAAAGGTTCTAAGCCTCAAAATTATCACAATGCTTAGCTACAAATCTGTAACTTGTCCCATATGTTGCAGAGTACAGCTTGTTGGTCTGCGTCATGCCGAAGGCTGCTGTCGGTGCGGTCGCTGTCTGTCGCAGTCACTAGGGGGCCTGCACTCTCTCAGCGGTGCCGCAGTGCAGCAACGCAATGTTGATCAGAAAGTACTTTCTTTAAGGAATATTTGTTGTAAATCATCCTGTTTCAAGTGAGAAGAAGCAGAGGGTACTGATTCTACCGGCCCCAACAGACTGCAGAATACAAAGACTAAAATTTGTGTTTAAAGAATTTTGTTTCTTCTACTTCTATAAAGTGTAGTTAAATGCTGTAAAACTGTCTACCTTGAAGTCCCCCTTGTCAAAGAATTAGTTGTGGCCTTGGTATTAATTTTTTTATATGGGACTGTGATATTTGTATCTGGGTTTAAATTCAGTGGAGTTACAATTTAACTAGTCGTGCTTAGCATAGATTTTGTTTTGCATTGGCACATTCGTGGACAAACATTCTAAATTTTCCTTAGGGATTTACGTGTTTAATTACTGTGTTTTTCAAAAAATGTTACACAACAGTTGTGATTAACTCTTGAACAGCATTCAATGCAGGTCTGATCCACAGAAATTGAGATGTTGTTCCACACACGCAGTCAATGTACACGTTTACATCACCAGAAGCTGCAGATACACAACATCTGCATTAATTACTCACAGTAAATTATGACAAACAGAAGCAACAGAAATTCCTGTTCAATTTTTTCATGGCCAACAAGTTGTGCAGTTCATTCCTTAATACCACACAAAAAATAACAGCTGTCTCATTTCGCACCAACACATGTAACAATGCCTTATAAAAATGCTTTATTGACAAAATTTCACAGGGTAATCGCCGGTCGCTCCAATCTATAAATTCCATGTACTGTTCTAGTTCATTTTACTGTTTAATTTTATTTAAATCAAGGCTACTGCCTAAGAACCTGTTTTTGTTGTCTGAATACATGTGTTGATACCCCTGTGATACATTATGTTGTGGTAAATAAACTTTGTTCTCCAGAATCCTCTATAGACTTCGTCCTTTCACTCCCCGGAGCCTTGAGACCCGCTGATGTATCAAGTACCTACAGGTCTTTTACCTGTTTCAAGCACAGAAATCGAACACTTACAGTTTACATATTGTGAAATTACCGGGTCTCGCAATGACTGCCAACGAATGGCAGAAGTTTGAACTTTTTCTTCTGTTGGTATACTAAGTATTTCTTGCACATCTTTTAATGCCTTATCATTATTTGGTGACTGTTCACAGTACCTATAATTGACGTTTCAAATGTCTTGCAACTTTAAGGTTCGTATAGTATTCACCTGCATGACTACTTGAGTTACTCAATGGGCCTCACAGTGCACAGATCATATAGGAGGGTAACGTTTTTTTTTTTTTTTTTTTTTTTTTTTTTTTAGAGCTGCCACCACAGATCGAACTGCCGCCATAAGATGCACCGCCAATAGAAAGTGAGGATTTCCTCTTATCATTGCTATGATTACCTAAAATTCCCACAACAGATTGTTATATATATCCCTTGCAGTAAATCCTGTTAGCTGACACAGTGTGTACAATTTCCACTTCTGCACTATTTCTTACGTACATAGTTTTTCAACGTGTTAGTAGACTCAGCTGTCGTAATTATCTAAGGTTATTTTCGATAAAATATTTCTAGTAATTATTTTACACATTGCAAGCTCCTTATCAAGAAAACTACCTTAATTTTCCTGATTTGATCTAAGAAACACATCCCAAATATCGAGATAATTCTCTTGATAAAGAAATCTTTCTTGTAGCAATACGTTCCTCTGATTTGTGTAGATTAATTTTATATTGGCTGCTACAATGTCTGTGGATTTTTATAGGATCAACCTGAGGCTTGGACAAAATTATGTGGTGCATCTAAGGATTCTCAAATAGAATTCTTACGGTAAAAGAGAGAAAATTGTGGTCCGCATTTACTTATATTTCGCTTATAGGTCAGAAATAGAAGTAAACTGTAATATGTGAAATTCAAATCATTTGTTAATGCTGCAATAATTAGAAACTCGATTAATTAAATCGAAACTTCTCTTCTTTTCCGCGTCCTCACGGAAATAAGGGAATTTCTCCGGAATATCGAAATTTTTACAACTTAACATGTTCTACTTTTCCACTAATTGTTACAGCTATATTAGTATCAGGTTTCGTTTATTTTGTATGTCCATTTCTAGTTTTACGGAGGCTAGAACATCGTTCCCTTTTGCTCCTCAAAACAATTTTATCCATCGGTTTTTAAAATCCACGAACATGTGCACTTAAAAAGAATAAGTGAACCACGCCGACCATGTCGGTAATGAGATCCACAATTTGGGAGGGAAAGCTGCATATCGTTTGAGCGACACTGCTACGGCCTATAGAAGCCAGAAGCGATATATTTTCAGCCTCTGTTTGGTTGTGGCAGATAGCTGCGCACTGTTGGAGGATAGGCGACATTTTTTAGTTTCTGTGATACATTGTTAAGGCTTGTTTGAATTTATATCCTAATTGGGATCCTCTGCGCGAGTATGAGCTTTCGCAAGGATCAAAAGTCGTTGGCAGCTCTGCTGCCAGGCGACTAGCGCGAGTTTTGGCGTTCTCGTAAAGATAAGTCATTTTAGATTATAAAACATATAGTTTACTACTGATTACTTGTTGAATAAGTGTATTAGTCTTCCTTTCAAGTGTACCACTAAAGGTTTCATTTTTCTTTTCGTAATTTATCCGAAAACGCGAAAAGATCGTACAGTCGTATTTTCTGTTTACGTTTTGCCGCAGCAAATCTGTGGAACTTCGTTTAGTTGTTGTTTGCTCTCTCCAGCAATTTAACTGTAGCGCACCTCTTCATTGTGTAACTAGCATTTCCGGAAAGTAGCGTAAAGTTTATTTCCGAAACTTGGCACTGTTGTTTATTTACACAGTTGCGTATAGGCCAAATTTGTGGTACAATATTTTCGTGTTTATCTGTAATTTAACTGAATTATTCTTAATAAACTATTACGTTTATCATAAGTGAAAAGTGCTTCACTTGCCGTAGAATTGTTAAGTCGTGGCTTTGGTATGATGGGCGTTGTAGTTCTTTTTCCATGTGGGTGACTGTAGTGGCGAGGGAAGAGGAAAAGTAAATGACTCATCAGTGGTTTTTAGGATTTGTAGTAGAGATACTAGTACAGGAGGAGAAAATTGCCGCCCTTCAGGCTGAGGTAGACAACGCTAGGGGATACATTGACAGGTTAAGGAGGGAGTAGGGTAAAGAGAGGTGGGAAGTGGCAACCGGAGGAACAGATATTTTAACTCTACCCAAATTTAGCTCAATGTGAAATTTAGCTATTGCATCAAAATATTAGAGGACTGAGAAATAAAATTAATGAATTAACTGCATAGATGAATTAGTCTTTAAACCCAGCTGACATAATCTCCCTCTCTGAACATCATGTGACTACTGGTATGGAACTTTTAAGTGTTACAGCTTTTAGGTTAGCATCTCACTTTTGTAGATTAGAAATGGAGAAAGGAGTTGAAACATTCATCAAGAAATGTCATAACACACACTCAAAAATTTTTCGTGGAACAGCATATGGAAGCATTTGCAAGAGAAGTATAATTTCACAAAAAATCCTTCATAATATTAAGTGTACATCGAGCACCTACAGGTAACTTTAATCTGTTTGTAAACCACCTTTAAACTGTGCTGGCTCATTTAACAACCAAAAACAAAGAAATAGTGGTTGCTGGGGTTTTCAATGTAGATTTGCTTAGAGACTCTCCCAATAAGAACTTATTTGATTTAGTAACACTCATCAACTTAATTCCCACTGTAAACCTCCCCACTAGGTAGCAAATTGCTTACAAACAGCCATTGATAATATCTTTATAGAAAAGTCCAATGAACAAAATTATATAACAAAACCAATTGTCAATGGCCTCTCAGGCCATGACATGCAGTTCCTTCTGTTAAATGTTGATGCTGAACAGGATATAAAATCTGTTAAATCTGAGCTCAGTAGAGTAATCAATAAGCCAAAAAATTTTAGGACACTCCTCAGACATTCACTAGACTGATGTTTACAGTGCTCATGGCATAAATGAAAAATATAGTACTTCTGCTAATAAAGTGCTTACTGTATTTGAACACTGTTATCCCCTGAAACTTACCAAGGTTAGAGCAAAGTCTACAAAGAAGCCATGGATTACTCAAGGAATAGGGGTATCTTGTAAAACAAAAAGAAAACTGTATCTGTCCAAAACAGTTCTGATGTTGATGCTATAGCACATTACAAGAAATACTGCAAAATATTAAAGACTGTAATATGGACATCAGAGCAAATATATTATCTGATATGGTCATATCAGATAACAAAATAGACAATATGTGATGTAGTGAAGGAGGAGACCGGTAGAACAAGACATAGGGACAAATAGCATTAAGACTAAATGGTACATTGGTGACAAATGTGTGTAGTGCTGCAGAACTTTTTAACAAACATTTTATAACTGTTACTGAAAAGATGGAGTTGTCAGGTTCTGTAGATGCTGCTATGGAATACCATAGACCAGACATTTCAAGTAACTTCCACAATATGAATTTGCCCCTCACTACCCGAGCAGAAATAACATCCATCATAAAATCTTTAAAAACAAAAACATCTAGTGGATATGATGAAATATCCACAAAGTTGAATAATGAATGTGATTCTGAGTTGAGTAACATATTAAGCTATCTGTGTAACCAGTCAATATCAGTGGAATATTTCCTAAATGGTTGATATATGCTGAAGTTAAGCCACTGTTTGAGGAGGGAGATAAAGAAATGGCATCAAATTTCCGTCCATTTTCACTTTTGCCAGCATTCTCAAAAATTTTAGAAAAAGTAATGTACAATTGGATTTATAACGATCTTACCTCAAATAACATACTGTCAAAGTCACAGTTCGGACTTTTTCTAAAGGGTTCTGATACTGAGAAGGCTATCTACACTAAGTGAAAATGTGATGAATTAATTAGACAAAAAATTGCAGGCAACTGTTATATTTCGTGATCTCTCAAAAGCATTTCACTGTGTAAATCACAGTATCCTTTTCAGTACATTAGAATATTATAGTGTAACAGGAAACGCTGCAAAAGGGTTCAAATCTTACATCTCTGGCAGGAAACAAAGGGTGTTATTAGGAAAGAGACATGTATCAAGCTATCAGTCATCATCTAAGTGGGAACTAATTACATGTGGGGTCCCACAAGGTTTCATTTTAGGGCCCTTACGTTTTATTGTGTATATCAATGACCTTTCATCAGTAACATTACCAGAAGCGAAATTCGTTTTATTTGCCAGTGATACAAACATTGCAATAAATGGCAAATCAAGTGTAATCTTAGAAAGGTCAGGTAATATAATATTTGTGGACATTAATCACTGGTTTCTAGCCAATTCTTTGTCATTAAAATTTGAAAAAACACACTACATGCAGTTCAGAACTTGTAAGGGTGTCCCACGAGTATATGCCCAACAAACAATGACAAGCAGGTAGAAGAAGTGGACAGAGTTAAATTCTTGGGATTACAGCTTGGTAATAAATCCAACTGGGAGGAGCGCACAACAGAACTGCTGAAGCATCTTAACAAATCTCTATTTGCAATGCGAATTGTCAGGCGTAAGGGATAAAAAGATGAAAGGTGGCATGCTATGCTTACTTTCATTCCGTAATGTCATATGGGATTATTTTTTGGGACAATTCATCAAGCCAAGATAAAGTTTTCTGGGCACTAAAACGTGCAGTTAGTTATATGTGGTGTGAACTCAACAACATCCTGCAGAAGCCTTTTCAGGGAACTTGGGACACTAACTACTACTTCCCAATATATTTATTCCTTAATGAGATTTGTCATTAAAAATATATCACTTTTCAAACCAACAGCTCAATTCATCCAATTAATACTACAGATAAGAATAACGTTCACAAGGATTTAGTAACTGTCTTGTACCAAAGGTGTGCATTATTCAGGAATACACATTTTCGATAACTTGCCAGCATCCATAAAAATCTTAACAACCAATGCAATTCAGCTTAAGAGAAGCCTAACGGAATTATTGGTTGCCAACTCCTTCTACTGCACAGATGAATTTCTTAGTAGAACCAACTGATTTAACACACACACACACACACACACACACACACACACACACACACACACACACACACACACACACACACACACACACACACACACACACACACACACACACACACCTTCTGCACCAGTCCTGTGCACTGATGTGTTCATTGTAAATAAGTTTGCAGTAGTTGTATTACATGTTTATTACTAAATAAATAAATAACTTTATTTTAAAATCAGTGCATTAGTATTTGTGAAATGATTCTTTCATATATCGTTCATTGAAAAATCACGACAATGCCACTTGAGACCTGTGGAATGGTACATTAGCTAATTTGCTTAAGTTGTAAATATTTGTCATGTAGTGTTGTATTTCTGACATGTTCTACATCCTGGAGGACCTCCTCACTACGGATCAGTTGGAAGGAAAGTAAATCTAATCTAATCTAAAAGGACCAAGTTCTACACGCGTTCACTGACTCCCATTGGAGAGGGAATGAAAGCCCAGGTTAAGAAGAAAACTGGCAGAACGTTGTCGTATTTTTGCTAATGCATTCTTCGATCTCGAGTAGCAAAAAGCGACACAACCAACTGTGACTTTAAACTCTGCTGTGAACCCTTAACTGTCGATATCCATCGTTACATCATAGGAGGCGGGCAGCTGGTAATGAGATTTGAGTAGTGCGCTTTTGTGATTTCCATCGTCCCAATAGCTGAGAACTTTGGTTTATTACTTCGTGGAATATAGAAGTACGGAACACCAAGCATATCATGCTTCGTGTCCTATGTTCCTTTGCATTTTCAGGAACGTTGATATTATTCCAATAACGTTTATTTATTACTGAACCGATAGTAAACCGTTAAGACTTTTTTGTGCATACGTTTTGTGACTAGGTAGATGCGATCTACCTCGCGTTCCGGCCCTGTGCCAACCTTTTCACCCAGAGCAGCATTTGCAACTTAAGTCCTCTATCTGCTTTATGTACACCAATCTACGTCTTCTCTACAACTCTCTCGTACCTTGGAAGTTACTCCCTAATGTCTAACACATGTCGTGTCAACCTGCCCCTCCTTCTTGCCAATGTTTTCTATGTATTTTTGTCCTCGTCGATTCTCCGGAAGACATCCTTATTCCTCCCCTTAAGCCCAACTAATTTTAAAGATTCTTCTAAAGCACCACATCTCAAATGCTTCGATTCACTTATGCACCGGTTTTCCCACTTTCTCTTTCATACAATGCTGTGCTCCAAACATACATTCGCAGAACGTTTCCCCTCAAATTAAGGCATATGTTTGACATTAGCAGACTTCTTTTGGCCAAGAATTCCCTTATTGCTAGTGCTAGTTTGCTTCCTAAGAACCCCTTGCCCCGTCCATCGCAGGCTATTTTGTGGCATAGGTAGCAGAATTCCTTAACTTCATCTACTTCGTGATCCTCATTTCTGATAAGTGTCGTCTTTCTTTGATTCGCTCTCAATTAATATTCTGTCCGCCACCACATTTGTAGTTTTTCTACTAACACAACACGCGATGCAAACATTTTTGGTCAACGCAGTGACCAATCATGAAGTGCCCATTCCACTCACTGACAGTCCTTAGTGGTTAGCTGTTTACATTATTCAGCATAGCTGCAATATGTAACTGATCCGTTTAAGCATTTCAGGTACAATTTCCAACAGCCATTGCGAGGAATGATAATGGTATTCTCTTAAGCTACTAGTCGAATTATCAGCAAACTGACTTTACGTATCGAACACCTCTCACGTACAATTCTGAGAGTGAATATAGGAATCTCGCTATAGAAAGAGTTAATATTACTCAAAGGAGAAAGGACAGAATACCAGCACAGAATCTTAGTTGGATTTTACACTGAGTAACTTGCCCAGTTATCCCCTCAGGTGTCTCATATTTACAGGGTAATTATAAAGTCCAGGAAACATTTTGATGAGCCGGTGTAGGTAAATGGCTAAATAAAATGTAGGAAATGATACACCACATGCAGCACCAACACTCAATTTTTTTGATGTGCTGGTTAGTCAGTTTGTAAAACAGGTCTCACGACGCCAGCGACTGTACTTGCTGATAATGGTGGCGAATCAGAGACGCAATAAGCATTCTGTGTGCTAGAATTTGTCGTTGGCACTCACAGCGAGTGGTCAAAGAATCCTCCGTTGGAAGTTTCACGAGATACCATCAGTTTACAACAGCATGGTACAATTCGAGGAAAATGGTTGCTTATGCGATGGAAAACCTTTGGGCTGACCGGGACTGTGAGAACAGAAAGGGGAAATTGTGAGAGAGGTTGTGTAACAAAGTTCGACAATGTCTGCCTACCGAGCTAGTGCAGAATTGAACGTCCCTCAGTTTTAATAATCTTTCGTAAGCGATTTACAGAGGAGCTGTCCAAATTACACCTCCAGCAAGGAGTAAGCCAGACCTGGGGCTACTTGAAGGGCGTCAACCGTCCCTGGAGTTGACATCCCTCGTCTTTTTTTGTGTGATTACATCAAGGATAGCATTTATGTTCCACCTCTACCACACGACCTCGGAAGGCTTACGCCGCCACATCGCGTCAGGTATTCTTGGTCGTTCTATGCCGTAGCTGGCATAGACATAATTGGACTACCAATTAAATATTTTTTCGTGTAAAGGATGGACGCGTTAGAACAGTTATGAAGTATTGTAGAAAGTTTGAGAAGTTGCCTTCCACATACTGTAGCATTTGTTACGTTGTTCTCTGCTATTCATCTGTATCGACTTTGTGAAGTGTTTGATAAACTTTATGATTACCCTGTACATAACCAAACAGCTGGAACCATTAGTTGGTCTTCCAGTCCAAGTAGTAGGTTACCTGTCTAAAAGCTCTCAGGGGCAACAAAAACTTTATTTTCAGTATTTCATACAATTATTGACAGAAAACAAATCGGTTAAATGCTGTTATAATCTACTTATTAAGAGTTGCAACGTCACACTAAAGGTTTATTACAAGTACAATATCAAAACTAGAATCTATCTACACGTCTAGAGGCACTGTAACTCTTGGAGCGCAAAATAATAACTCTGTATTCATCCACGTGACTTAGTCCAGAAAGTACCCTCGGGTTTGCTGTCAGATCCTAAAATCAACGTGATTCAATATTTCGGCGATACGACTATCCATCATTTTCAGTAGAATGTTGCTGCTGCTGCTGCTGCTGCTGCTGCTGCTGCTGATGATGATGATGATGATGATATGGTGGTGATATGGTGGTGATGGATGTGACGGTGATATGATGAGATGATGTAACGGTGATATGATGGGATGATGTGACGGTGATATGATGGGATGATGTGACGGTGATACGATGGGATGATGTGACGATGATATGATATGATGGTGATATGATGATGCGTCCCTCTGAATGCTGATGACAAGGCTGCAAACCGTTGTCCTATGCTGGTCTCCATACCGTACACGGCGCATGTGCTGCACATCACAGTTGCCGCCTTCCAATTGACTAATAAGCGCTGCCCTTAGTACTTCGAGGATACAGCTCTGAGAAGTTCAGCTTTGCAACCAACGAGCTTCTGGAAATACTCAGACGATACGTTTTTTCGTCCAACCCCAAGGAAGTGATGCTGTTAATAGATTTTTGGACCACTTCGACTTTAGCCCCAACACTAAACATTAAAGTTACCACGTTTGTAGAAAGTGATGGACGTCATGGTTTACCGAAAACTAGATTCTATCCTGGGACATAGTTTTCACCGAAAGCCGACACACACACTAATTGGTATCTGCAAGCTAAGAGTTGCCGCCTAATGTACCAATGCAGTGGCGTCCTTAGGACTTAGGTATGCAGAGCATATGCCATTTCCGACATGGAATGATTAACCCAAGAACTTGCATTTTTGGTGGCTGTTTTTAAGGGAAATGGGTACTCTGAGAAGCAGATTCGTTGGGCTGTGTGGTGTAGACCCTAAACGGAGGCGCATCAAGAGCGGTATAGAACTGTTGCAGTTATTCCTTGTAGTGGGTTCATATCGAAATTTTTTAAAGGAGTTTTGACATTAAGACTGTGATCCGCCTACATTCCATGATTAGGGCGTTACTGGGCTCTGTGACAGATGCTTTTGCTTTGTAAGCCTAGCATACATAAAATTGGCAGTCAAGGAAGCCGTACATCTACCATTCGATTCGCACAGTTCAGAATAAGTGACTGGTACATCGCCGGCATATGACGCTAACACAGCCGCAAAAATCGGCGATAGCAGAACATTGTTTAAACGAAGGGCAATGAAATTTGAAGAGGCTGTGATAGTTGTCAATACCTCCGTTTTTTGAAACTGTTTATAAAAAGGCAATTAAAATTAGGTTGGCAGACAATGTGATTAATAGAGGCAATGTGCTTCCTCTTAGTACGACTAGGAATCCTGTACCCTCCCGCAACAAAATGGAACTTTCCTCAGCGCAGTCCTCCCCAATGTTTGAACACAGTTTTTGTGAGTTATATATTATTGCTTTCTTTGTTCTACTACGGGTGGCGCCACCTGCCAAGTCCTGGAAGGCAGCGGCTGTGATGAGCGGCCGAGGTGCCTTGTACGGCCGATATAGGACGACGATTTACGCCTTGGCATCAGTTTTGATCGTCAGTCAGCGGCAACAGCAGTATCGTTCTCCTGAAGACGACGAACAGTTTCATCGCCGAAATGTTGAATCATGTTGATTTTAGGATCCGGCAGCATACCCGAGGTGACTTCCAAAATTAAATTAATCTATCTTTGAGAATGGGAGCTCCTAGCGATTTCCAACAAAATTTCAATCCCTATAGAAACGTTTTCTAGCTGCCCCCCCCCCCCCCCCCCCCACACACACACACACACACACACACACACACACACACACACACACACACACGCACGCACGCACGCACACGCGCGCGCACGCACACACACACACGCACACACACACACACGCACACACACACACACACACACACACACACACACACACACACACACACACACACACACACACACAAAATAAGGAAAGAAGAAAAGTTTATCGCTTACTGTATTTTCGTTGTCGATGCAGTAAAAATTCAGCGTCAGGTATGATGGTTCAAATGGCTCTAAGCGCTATGGGACTTAACATCTGAGGTCATCAGTCACCTTGTAAGACGACGTGATCTCCTGACCTTCGTTGCTTACATATTCCGTCCTCACAATCATATTCTGCACATCACGACGCTTCATTCGAACCCGAACTCGATAAGATAAAGTCAATGTAAACGATATTCAAATAACAAGTGCGCACCGGGGTTGAAATATTCGAAGCTGGCGTACACACATACATTCCAGACACGACGGTCACAGGAGCTTTTAGTTCAAGAGAGGCAGACCACACACCGGGAGGCAGGTCCCTTCAGAGGACGAGTCAACCTCTGCCACCCGTGGAGCAGACAGCGTGTGCCTGAGTGAAAGGGGGAACAACCCAGTACTTAGCTTAAAAGCAAATTCCGCTACATTGCGTGGGAGCGTCCAACCTATGCATTCTTTACACATAGCACGCAGTTTCAGAGAGACAACAAACGCCAAACGCCGATACTACACATTTACAGGTTGGTCATTCTCCCGATTTAGAAGAGCAATGCTGATTGGCAGACGATTTTTCTGACGCCTCGAGCTGAAGGAGTAATGGAATAGACAGAAAGATATACCCCTTCATGTCTGGCGTGGAGAGACGCCAATCCGTTGTCACTCTTGGAGGAGTGCAAACATCAGGGCGACTACTTGGAAGAAAAATAATCTGAACAAAAAAAAAAAAAAAAAAAGCGAAAAGTTTAAATGTCAACACATTCCCTTTCCTTCCAAATAAGATAAAGATAAATAACTATTAAGATTCTGTAGACACTTTATTGGATTGTTGAATTAACTGGAAAATTTGATGCCAAAAGATTCTGGCCAATCTACTATTCTTTGATCTGCAGAAAACTCATAAATTTTTTTTTTAATCTGTGGGTATGTTTTGAGGTAAACTCTGGATCACTCCTCCCAACTTCCGTTAGTACTTTTGCTTCTTCTACTACAACCTCAAAAGTGTTTCTTAAGGTGGGTAGGTGATTTCTTGCAGTTTGTGGATGAGAGGCATTGCCTAAATCTGCGTAAGGGGACTGCAGTAGTTTGGAGACAAGGCGCACATTTCTCAAAAACTTGCTTTGAAATAAAAGAAGCAGGGCAAAATCAAAAGTTCCCTCAAATTTTGCTAGGTGACGCTATAATTTTACCCCTTGACATACTACTTTAAATATAGAAACGTAATGTACTCATCAGGATGAGAAGTGATACCATGCATGCCCAACTTCAGATAAAGTGGTACTAATTTGCACAGTAAGGAGCATAATCATTCACACGCGGCCGACATGAACTCAATACTAAGAAGCATTGTCTCTTTTCCATGTTACTACACGTATAGTATCGCAATCACTTTGAAATGAAGTGGATGCATGGAGCTATCAGCCGTCGAGAGTAGTAGATCATGGAATTCATTTTGAGAGGGGCCATAAGTAGCTGACCCTTCCTAGCGGGGTGGCAGGCAACATTAGTGCAGCCTGAAGCTGGTCGTTTATAACAGAACACAGCTAACAGTAGGCCATTAAGCGGAATTCACTTACACCTGCGTGAAATGGAAGAACAAATTCAGCATAGGAGAGGCCCGTGTGGCTGCTCTTAGAGGATCAATACATAGAACTGGGCAGAACACACATAGAAAGACCACATCTGAGGCTTGGGAGAGCTTCTAGGAAAGGAATTCTTTCAGAATCACAATGGGAGGTCTTTGAAAAGCACGAGAAGCATTGTCACTATGTTTCCTTTTTCGAAATAGAAAACAGGCCATAGTGGAAAGCCCGCTATTTTTAACAAATACTCGCGTATCACATGATGAAGGCATGGTTTCAAGTGGACAGCTCGTTATGGCAGAGTTTGAGAGGATAGGATCGAACCATGAATGTTATAGGCCAGAAAGTAAATAGTTCTCACCCCCAGTATGCTTCTCAAGCCTCAGTAGGCCAAGGAACGATGCAAGTCGTACCACAGTCACCATTGGCCACTGTGACTTGTAGTAGGGGACGAACACAAGGTGCAGTGAGGGAAACCAGAGTTCTATACAGGATGGCCTCATAAGACAGAAGGGAGATCGAATCAGACTGGGGCCATGGATAAAAGGGAGAGAGGTCTCTTCAGACCATGGCCATGTGCAGAGGAAACACTTGCTGTTCTGTGAGCCTAGAAGAGCCTTTTAGTGAATACCTGCATTCACATGTTACAAAAATCACGTAACATCTTTGGAGGGGAGATTAAGGTTTTCGACCGAATTGGTTACGTTCCCGGGACAATTCAAGAAGACAGAGGTGTACACGTCGCTAAGCCAGGGCGAATGAACATTGCCAATAATTTAGCTCACGAAAATTGAGGGCAGTATCTCGCAGCCGATGCAGTACAGTCCAGAATAGTATTAAAGTTCCCAGGTCCGCACAGAGGGGACACGCCTCCGTCGTCGCACGCCACTGCCGACCACAGTAGCCGCCGATAAAGCATTGCGTTTGCTCAGGTGCTCAGTAAGGGAATCACTAGCTGGTGCGTGCAGTTCAGTTCTATTAGAGATTTTAGTTGTGGTATGTATTTTCTTCTCATTCCCTTGTGTCCATGCTAGCCACGTATCGCGTGTGTTTTCATATGGCTTAAAAGTCGTGAAAAGTGTGTGTAAATACATGTTATTTTCAAGTGAAAGTAGCATAGACAATGGCGCATACTGAAGTGTTGCGTGTGCAGTATTTTAGAGGGTAATTTTTTTTATCATTGTATTTTAAGTTACGGTAAGGATTCTTTTGACACGTAGGAGAGATTTTGAAAGGTTATGTGTTCATTTTTATCATGATTACACTACTGGCCATTAAAATTGCTACCCCAAGAAGAAATGCAAATGATAAACGGGTATACATTGGACGAATATATTATACTAGAACTGACATGTGATTACATTTGCACGCAATTTGGGTGCATAGATCCTGAGAAATCAGTACCCAGAACAGACACATCTGGCCGTAGTAACGGCCTTGATACGCCTGGGCATTGAGTCAAACAGAGCTTGGATGGCGTGTACAGGTACAGCTGCCCATGCAGCTTCAACACGATACCACAGTTCATCAAGAGTAGTGGCTGGCGTATTGTGACGATACAGTTGCTCGACCACCATTGACCACAGACGTTTTCAATTGGTGAGACACCTGGAGAATGTGCTGGCCAGGGATGCAGTAGAACATTTTCTGTATCCAGAAAGGCCCGTACAGGACCTGCAACATGTGGTCGTGCATTATCCTGCTGAAATGTAGGGTTTCGCAGGGATCGAATGAAGGGTAGAGCCACGGGTCGCAACACATCTGAATTGTAACATCCACTGTTCAGAGTACCGTCAATGCGAACAAGAGATGACCGAGACGTTAACCAGTGTCACCCCATACCATCAAACCGGGTGATACGCCAGTATGGCGATGACGAATACACGAATGCAATGTGCGTTCACCGCGATGTCGCCAAACACGGATGTGACTATCATGATGCTGCAAACAGAACTTGGAATCATCCGAAAAAATGACGTTTTGCCATTCGTGCACCCATGTTCGTCGTTGAGTACACCATCGCAGGCGCTCCTGTCTGTGATGCAGCGTCAAGGGTAACCGCAGCCACGGTCTCCGAGCTGATAGTCCATGCTACTACAAACGTCGTCCAATTTTTCGTGCAGTTGGTTGTTGTCTTGGAAACGTCCCCATCTGTTGACTCAGGGATCAACACGTGGCTGCACGATCCGTTACAGGCATGCGGATAAGATGCCTGTCATCTCGACTGCTAGTGATACGAGGCCGTTGGGATGCAGCACGGCGTTCCGTATTACCCTCCCGAACCCACTGATTCCATATTCTGCCCACAGTCATTGGATCTCGACCAACGTGAGCAGCAATGTCGCGATACGATAAACTGTAATCGAGATAGGCTACAGTCCGACCTTTATCAAAGTCGGAAACGTGATGGTACGCATTTCTCCTCCTTACACGAGGCATCATAACAACGTTTCAGCAGGCAATGCCGGTCAACTGCTGTTTGTGTATGAGAAATCGGTTGGAAACATTCCGCATGTCATCACGTTGTAGGTGTCGCCACCGGCGCCAACCTTGTGTGAATGCTCAGAAAAGCTAATGATTTGCATATCACAGCATCTTCTTCCTGTCGGTTAAATTTCGAGTCTGTAGCAGGTCATCTTCGTGGTGCAGCAATTTTAATTGCCAGCAGTGTAATTTCATTTATTTGGTGAATTAATTGTAAGGATCTTCCTTATCACAGATGATTTTGCAACGTCACCAGCTACACACTTGAACCCAATGTGTATGGTGATTCAGCAATAAAAAGATTTAGTACAGGTAACAGTGGCCCGTGTTTTCTAGAGTAGCGGCTACACACTCCTCGCTGAGATATTTTAGGATATGTATGACGGCTTTTATTCTCATGTGTAACGGTGACTTCATCCGGGATCTCCTAAGCTTGTAGGGCCTGGGTCCACAGGTACTTTACTTCTGTCAGATGCCTCAGTGCATGGCAAGTGGTAAGGACGGGTCTTAAAGACCGAAGGAGTACGTTAGAAGATGAAGCTTCTTCCTTCTCTGGTTTCTTCTTACTCTTTAAAATGATACTAGAAAGGCTCTGCACTTTTAGAACAAACATCTGTTTGACTGCTTACAATAAATCAAATCACGGTGACCATCTAGTTTCCCACTGTTTCTTCAGAGTCGTTGAAACACGTCTGTCAGTCGCAACACTTTCCTTTATTTGCTGCCACCGAACCACAGGAGTACTAAAGAAAACATAAATGCGTTGTATTTTGTCATAAAAGTGTTTCATTTATACTACATTTTTGCCATATTCATTTAGATCCAAATTGAAATTGTGTATTGAATAATTTATAAACTCAGCATTTGGGACCCCTGCTTTAGTTCTTGACTACAAACCTGAGTATTAGCCCCACAGAGACTTTGCAACATTGTATCTCTGTTCGACACCTAACTAGTTGTATGTTCATCTTCTCTAAATCGGTTATTAATTGTTTTCAAATCTCTTAGTATCATTACGCCTTACCTCACGGAATGATAAAAGTGATTCCTTTATCTCAAACCATTGCTTAAATATAAATGCAAATGTTTTACAACACTAAGTTTCTCCTTTCCTGATACAATGGGGTTGTGTCTAAAAAAAACGCTGCTGTTTAATTTCACAGATGATCCGCTCTGAAACGTAGTAATTAAACAGCTATATGATATCGTTTTGAATTTGTGGACTCAAACGCTTTATTTTAGGTTTTTCATCTGAAATATTTACTCTTAGGAGGAGGACGATTTTATTGAAGAAATTGTCCCTTTGTTCTACTTTTTTAGATGCACGATGGCAGCGGAAAGCAATATGACCTAAATGTGATTAGATAGGCTTTCCCAGCGTAATAAGTCTTGAAAGTCTCCTCGGGTTTACTGCCGGATCCTAAAATCGACTTGACTCGATATTTCGGCGATCCAACTGTTCGCCATCTTCAGGAAATGCTGCTTCTTCTGATGAGTCCCGCTGAGAACTGACGCAAGATTGCAATTCGACGTCTGTTGTAGCCTCGTGTGAAGGCGATCACACACCTGTCATGCACTGTGCGAATAGAACGGCCAACGTAAGCTTTCCCACACTGACGCGGGTTTTGTACACCCCGGGTTTCCCAAGTCCCAAATCCCAAATCTTCCTTCACAAAGCCGAGAAGAGCCCTAATCTTAGAAGATGGACGGAACACACTCTTAATGTTAAAATTCCTTAAAATTCGTCCAATCTTAAACGATAAGCCTCCAGCATAAGGAAGAAAGGCCACACATCTATGTTCCTCTTCGTACGCCTCCGGAGACGGTTCAAATTCAATAGCCCGACGAATCTGTTTCTGCTCAGATGACTACTGAGAGTCTTATTTGGTATGGATCCAACGTATTTGAGCCATATTCTAGGAAGCCGTCACTAGTGTTTTGTAAGCTATCTCCTTTTTAGACTGATTACATTTTCCCAGTATCCGAAGGAACCACCATACTGTGACAGTAACGTTTCGAGAACTACAGCTGACGGTTATAAACAGGCACGTACTGTGAGCCGTTTTCCAATGCAAAGTTCTTTGAGACCAGGGACATACAGCTCTTCATGAAAGCTTCATAGTGGACAATATTAGGTGTAACAATTTTTGGACATTATTGGCAGACGTAGTATGTGAAGTAGATGTGCATACAAACTGATGAAATGTTGACACAGAGAGAGCAAGCCAACGAAAATGTCATAAATAGAAATTAGGTTAAAAATTTTGGATCTAATCTTCATGTCTGACACTATTTTGGTTCAACAATGCATTATGAGGCAAAGAAATAAGAAAAAAAAAAAAAAACGACGCACCACAAAGCAGTTGTGCGAAATGGTCATAAACTGGTATTAATACAGGTTGAGCCGTGCTTGGCTCGTGTTCCCGCTATTATGTATTTTACACCCTGATTTTAAGGTACTTGCACCTCATTATGTTGATTTAAATTGCTACTGTCACTGAGCTGCTGCTTGGCTTTACCGTGAGCGGCGTTAACAGCGCGTATAGATGTATCCCCTCTCGTAGTATCTTTGCTCGACTGCTATTACTTCCCCGTCGTTGTCTGTCGTAGGCCAGTTCGGATAGCAATTTCGGCCTGCGATTTCGGGCGGCCAGTCACTTGCAACCTGTCTGGAGCGCAGTCCGGACGTGCTAGTCGGGTAGCTGCAATGCGCCAATAGTGCAGTAGGGTTGGAGCAGCAATGAGCTCTGTGTCGACATGGCTCACCCGACCACTGCCGCCACACATCAATTGAGCCGGGCCCCGGTCTTGGTGGATCGTTGGTCGGTCGTCCTACCGGACGGCGCGTTTTGGCTCACCGATCGCTCATGAGTCGGCTGTGTGTGTTTGGTACAGTTCAGCTCTTCGCGCAGTGTTTGTCAGGTTGTGTGTCTAGTTGTCGTTATTTCCACTGACGACTGTTTTATTTAATGTTGTCGGCATTCTGAAGAGGAGTCGGTCTGTTGTTGCGGACGAGGGAAGTTACCTCCGCGCGGTGCAGTCGGCTGGGTCTGCTGGCAGCCCCTGCACAGAGTCGGAGCGTGTGTAGAGCTGTCAGATCACTACGAGCTTCCTGGTTCACCGACCCAGGACGTCAGAGTTGAGTAGTGGTTTCAATTACCCAAGCCACGTCCATTCATTTTGTGGCGGTTCGTTTGGTTGGTTTGCTGATGGGGAGATTTTCCTGTGAGCAACAGCGAATGTTTCCACTGCTGAAATTTAGCCGCTATGCGGTGAAAGTGGCTATTTTGGTTGACTACAATTCGAGTGCACCAGTGTAATTTTCTGCCTTGTGGATGTTAGTGTTCTGGTTACCTGCCCTCGGCACTAACGTAATTGCAGGCAGCGTCCTTTCCTCACCTGTTGTCAGTGTCCCACATCATGGGTAATTTTGACAGCTGATACAAACTCCATTGTGGATTATCACGTTTGCAGCCTTTTCTCTTTGAGTTCTCATATAGTGATTGATGGGAAGCAAGTCGTTCCGTGGCTGTCCCCTGGTTACGGATCAAGTGTAGTTGGTCTCACATCTGTCTCGCTTAAGTGAGAGAGGGCAGACCGACCACCCTGGAGAATTCTGAGTGCCACCGGTATTTAATTATCTGTTCTCAGCTATTTAAAATTTATGACTTATGGTTATTTTCCTTCTTTAAACTTTTTTCTTAAATTTATCTTTCAAGCTTAAACATTGCGGACTTCGCCCTTTAAAATATTATGCTAATATGTTTTAAAATTTTGAAACTTAATTGCGGCCTACAGCCATTCGTATTGGACCTTACATATGTTTCTACTATCTTCTTTATCTTGAGGCTTTCCACTTAGACATGATATGTTTTACGTTATTTATTTTACATGCCTTTTAATTGGATTTTTATCTTGTTGATTTGCTAAGATTTCTTATTTAGAGGCCTTCAGCCGTGAAAGAGTTGCATTCGGTAAAGGTCTGGCTATGTGCCGCTTTGGTTGTAGAAGTGTTATTAAATTACAATAAATTACAATTAGAAGGTGAAACTGACCCCAACCTTATGTGGCCCTTTCCACAATCCTAATTACCTGTACTGCCCAGTGGGTGTATCATAGGTATCGATCTTGCGCCAAAACTTGTCTTCAGTGATGAGTCCCTTTGAACTGACCTCCAATGACCAGTGAAGACGTGCTCGAAGACGTCCCGGACGATGGTGAGATACAAACCTGGCTATAGCTCGCCATACGGCCCAACAATCAGGACTGATGGTCTCGGATGCCATTTCTTTTCACAGCAGGACAGCTTCGGTTGTCATTCACACTTATAGCATAACGGCCCATCGACGAGATTATATGCCCCTGTGCTTACATTTCAGCAAGATAATGCCTGCCCATGACGGCGAGATTTTCTACTGCTTGTCTTTTTCCAAATGCTACATTGACCAGCAGTGTTTCCGGGCAATGTTCAGAGCATTAGGGGAGGGCCAGCTTGAGATTTGTGCGCTGTAACACGCCAGTTGCAATGCGTTTGTCACCATAACGCCGAGGAGGACATCCAACAACTCCACTGATCAACACCAGGCCGAATACTGGCTTGAGTAAGGGCCAGAGGTAGGCCAACGAGTTGTTGATGCGCTCAATTTGTGAAAGCCTTTCTCTTCAATAAATCATCCACTTTTTCTGAATCTGTAATAATTTGTTCGTGTATGTATAGAACAGGGCGGGAAGGAGCGCCTGGTCCCCGGCACCAATCCGCCAGGCGGATTTGTGTCGAGGTCTGGCGACCGGCCAGTCTGCGGATGGTTTTTAGGTGGTTTTCCATCTGCCTCGGCAAATGCGGGCTGGTTCCCCTTATCCCACCTCAGTTACACTATGTCGGCGGTTGCTGCGCAAACAAGTTCTCCACGTACGCGTACACCACCATTACTCTACCACGCAAACATAGGGGTTACACTCATCTGGTGTTAGACGTTCCCTGAGGGGTCCACGGGGGCCGAACCCTGGGTTCGGTGTGGGGCGGCAGAGAGGTGAAGTGGACTGCGGTAGTCGTCGTGCGGTTGTGGACCACTGCGGCTGCGGCGGGGACGGAGCCTCTCCGTCGTTTCTGGGTCCCCGGTTAAAATACAATACAATACAATGTATAGAGCACTTATCGATTTCAGTCCCATTCGGATCATTCCATCGTGGGGCGTCGTTTGCTTTCCAGAGTGTAATTGAAACAAACCTAAAAACTAGTTACGACACTTTTAACTGTCAGCAAGAGTGTTTTAGACAGTTTTGGATCTGTTGTTAGAAGTGTTTCTCGTTGTCTGTACCCACACCACACTGCACTCTGTTGTCAGTAACCACGATAGATAGAGCATAATTTTTGCTATATCCGCTCCAAGTAATTTACTTAACTAGCGTTTTGAATGAATGCACGGTAAAGGTTCCAGGCTGGCCGCGGTGGTCTCGCGGTTCTAGGCACGCAGTCCGGAACCGTGCGACTGCTACGGCTGCAGGTTCGAATCCTGCCTCGGGCATAGATGTGTGTGATGTCCTTAGGTTAGTTAGGTTTAAGCAGTTCTAAGTTCTAGGGGACTAATGACCACAGCAGTTGAGTCCCATAGTGCTCAGAGCCATTTTTTTTTAAAAGGTTCCAGGTGACGAGCAAGACATCTGCGCGACCAGCTACGCGGCAAGAGCACAACTGCAGCGAAAACGTAACAAGGGGTCCAATGCAAGCTCGCTAACATCCGGCTGCTGTAGAATCAAAAGCATATCCTGGATTAAAGGAAGATTTTCTTAAAGGATCTGCACAGTTTCAGGAAAAGCCATCCGTGTGAAACACTACTTGCTTTATTCAAATATTATGCAGTCCAGGCACCTGATGCAGACCAACAGGTGGATTCTATCTGTATGTTTTTCCGAAGGACGTTCGACACTGTGCCACACTGTCGCCCAATATACGATCATACAGAATCCTCTGAGGTGTATGGTTGGTTCACATAAGTTTTCGCCAGCAGAACCCACTAAAGTTAACGGGACAATAAAATGCTCAGTAGCAACGAAACTGAAATTCGGTGCGCCACAGGGAAACATAGTACAATAACAAATATTCACCTTGTACGAAAATAATACTTCACGTTAATTCAACATCACTGCCACATTTTTCGCTGAAGAAGTTATTGTTTACAAGAAAGTATTGCCATTGGGTCATCGTTTGGTAATGCAGACAGACTTGATCGTAATTCTCAGGTGGAGTAATGAATCGCAGTTCTCTTTAAATGCGGAGGCAGCGACGACAAGAGTTCTCCCGCAACATACGGCGCACCTTTCACCACAGTCGTCCGACGAGAGGTGCACAATGTATCGGACATGACTTACTTGGCATGTCTTCTAGTGAAAACGTTAGATCTGCAATACGTATCTGCTCCAGAGTGAAGTGACTCGATGCTGGAGATGCCAAATTTATATATTTTTGTATTATAACTTGCAGTATGCTGTATCAAGGCAACGGGTGCATTGAAGATCTTTATCATTACATTGCTCTTTTACCTTAGTTTTAGACGTCTAGTTCCTTAGAACCAAACTGACGAGCAAATCTCCAAGGTCATGGAACGTGTCACTATGTGAAAATACAACATGAAAGTAATAACAGTTAAAATAAAATGCTTATATACACAGGAAAGAAAAGCCATAGGTTCATGTAAAAGCAATCAACACTGAAACAGATGTATCAGCTTAATTTTTCAAGGAACTCCTCGTCAGAATAGGATAAGTGATCCATGAGGCAACTCTTCAGTTTCGATTTGAAAGTGCCTGGATTACTGAAGAGATCTTTGAATTCCTGTGGTAGCTCATTGAAAATGAATGCAGCAGTATCCTGCACACAAGAGTCAAGAAAGTGCGATCCAAATGCAGTTTGGAATTCTGCATAGTATTGAGAGAGAAAGCTGCTAATTCTTGGGAACAATGTTATATAATTAACAAAAAACGAAAGTACAGGGTGGTTCATTGATCGTGACCGGACCAAATATCTCACGACATAAGCGTCAAACGAAAAAATTACAAAGAACGAAACTTGTGTAGATTGAAGAGGAAAACCAGATGGCGTTATGGTTGGCGAGCTAGATGGCGCTGCAGTAGGTCAAAAGGATATCAACTGCATTAAAAAAAAAAAATAGGAACCCCCATTTTTATTACATATTCGTGTAATACGTAAAGAAATACGAATGTTTTAGTTAGACCACTTTTTTCGATTTGTGATAGATGGCGCTGTAATAGTCACAAACATATTGCTCACAATTTTAGACGAACAGTTGGTAACAGGTAGGTTTTTTAATTTAAAACACAGAACGTAGGTACATTTGAACATTTTATTTCGGTTGTTCCAATGTGATACCTGTACCTTTGTGAACTTAGTTCTGAGGACGCACGCTGTTACAGCGTGATTACCTGTAAATACCACATTAATGCAATAAATGCTCAAAATAATGTCCGTCAGCCTCAATCCATTGGAAATACGTGTAACGACATACCTCTCAACAGCGAGTAGTTTGCCCTCTGTAATATTCGCGCATGTATTGACAACGAGTTGACGCATGTCGTCAGGCGTTGTCGGTGGATCACGATAGGAAATATCCTCCAACTTGCTCACAGAGAGAAATCCGGAGACGTCAGATCCGGTACACGTGCGGGCCATGGTATGGTGCTTCGATGACCAATACACCTGTAATGAAATATGCTGTTGAATACCGCTTTAACCGAACGCGAGCTATGTGCCGGACATCCATAATGTTGGAAGTACATCGCCATTCTGTCATGCAGTGAAACATCTTGTAGTAACGTCGGTAGAACACTACGTAGGGAATCAGCATACATTGCACCATTTAGACTGTCATCGATGAAATGGGGGCCAATTATCCTTCCTCCAATAATGCCGCATCATACATTAAACCGCCAAGGCCTCTGATGTTACACTTGTCGCTACCATCGTGGATTTTCCATAGCCCAATAGTGCATATTATGTGGGTTTTCGTTACCACTGTTGGTGAATGATGCTTCGTCGCTAAATAGAAAGCGTGCAAAAATCTGTCATCGTCCCGTAATATTCTCTTGTGCCCAAAGGCAGAACTGTACACGACGTTCAAAGTCGTCGCCATGCAATTCGTGGTGCATAGAAATATGCTACGGACGCAATCGATGTTGATGTAGCATACTCATCACTGACTTTTTGAGATTCTCGATTCTCGCGCAATTTGTCTGCTACTGATGTGCGGATTAGCCGCGACAGCAGCTAAAACCCTACTTGAGCATCATCATTTGTTGCAGGTCGTGGTTGACGTTTCACATGTGGCTGAACACTTCCTGTTTCCTTAAATAGCCTAACTATCCGGTGAACGGTCCGGAGACTTGGATGATGTCGTCCAGGATACCGAGCAGCATACATAGCACACGCCCGTTGGGCATTTTGATCACAATACCCATACATCAACACGATATCGACCTTTTCCGCAGGTGGTAAACGGTCCATTTTAACACGGGTAATGTATCAAGAAGCAAATACCTTCTGCTCTGGCGGAATGTTACGTGATACCAAATACTTATACGTTTGTGCCTATTACAGCGCCATCTACCACTAAGCAAAAAAAGTGGTCCGACTAAAACATTCATATTTCATTAAGTACTACACGTACATGTAATAAAAAATAGGGGTTCCTATTTTTAAAAAACGCAGTTGATATCCGTTTGACCTATGGCCGCGCCACCTAACGGGCCAACCATACCGGCATCTGGTTTCCCCCTTCAAGCTAGACGAGTTTCGTTCTTTGTAGCTTTTCCGTTTTATGCTTGTTTCGTGGGATATTTGGCCCAGTCACTATCAATGGACCGCCCTGTATATATACACTTTACTATAGTTTGTTAATGACGAATCAACTGTACAAGCCTTCTAGAGACAGGGTAGTCTCTAAGAAACATGATCAAAATACTACGAAAACGGCGTGGCCAAATAGGTAACGTCATGGATTACAATGCCGGAGCAACAGTCTACCTTGAGTCTAGCAGGTGAGCTGCTTGTGAGCGAGCGCACGTATATTTACTCACTCGTAGCGGCTTGTGTTGCTGTCCAACTTGCCGGCCATTGTGGCCGAGTGGTTCAAGGCACTTCAGTCTGGAACCACGCGACCGCTACGGTCGCAGATTCGAATCCTGCCTAGGGCATGGATGTGTGTGATGTCCTTGGGTTAGTTAGGTTTAAGTAATTCCAAGTTCTAGGGGACTGATGACCTCAGATGTTAAGTCCCAAAGTGCTCAGAGCCGTTAGAACCGTTTTTGAACCTGTCCAACTTCATCCACCATCATGGCATTTTCCTATCACCAAGCCACCATAAAATTAATTTTTCGATCAGATAACGAACGGTCAAAAGCGCATCACGTAGAAAGGTTTATAAGGGACGAAATGCATTTTCCGCGGCAGCATGTTCGCGGAATTCTTCTTTCTATGTTTACCACTGTTTACATGAAGGTGGATAATGAAGAGTTGAGCTCCGACATTGTGGGGCATCATGATAACGAATTCAAGTTCAGATACTCTTAAGGCCGTAAAGGGGCTGCCGTGGTTGATGACACTCGACTCCAGACGTTAAGGGTTTTCTCAGGCTGCCTAATCGAAACCTACCGTGACTTCAATGGCGACAGAGAGATTAAAAATGAACTGAGGAAACACGTGCCACCTTACTTGGCTATTGCCGTCGTGTACTACGGCCAGGCGCACTTGTTCAGGTTGTGGCCAGGAAAGCCTTGCCCGTTCTGAATGACTCCGACGCAGACTGGTTCAGATGCCAATCGGAGACATCACTCACCCTGCAACTCCCACTGTGTCGTCTCTGCCTAACGCGGCCACGGCGAGGCCGCCTGCTGCG
The DNA here is from genome assembly GCF_023897955.1 of Schistocerca gregaria. Taxonomy (NCBI): domain Eukaryota; kingdom Metazoa; phylum Arthropoda; class Insecta; order Orthoptera; family Acrididae; genus Schistocerca; species Schistocerca gregaria. Next base: position 893,196,908 of record NC_064922.1, read on the forward strand.
ACCACTCTGAATCAGTCAGCACCAGCGTCGACTCGTCTCGACGACGCGGCGGTCGCTTTTCCTGTCGCTCCCACACTGTCGGTGGAGGCAGCACCAACGGACGATGCTCGTCAGCAGACGTTGTCTTCGCTGTCTCCACATTCCTTACACCACCTGAGAATTACGCCCAAGTCTGTCTGTATTATCAAAGTAAGGTCCAATGGCAATAGTAGATTATCCACGGGTGTACTGCGGGTCAACAGTGTCCAACGGGCACAATATTTCGGCGATAATACATGTCGCCATCATCAGGTGAACTGACGGACTGATCTCCTGTGAACGTGTCGGTACGGAGATACGTACGCTATGGCTGCTCAGGGGGGAACTGGGTTCGGTCGCGGCGGCGGCCGATTTAAATACCCTCCGCCCGCGGCGCACTCCCTCGCGGTCGCGCGGTGGAACAGATTGCGACGGCGTCTGAGATGACGTCGGTGTGATGGCTCTGTCCGCCGTGGTCGTCACAACTATGCGTTTGCTCGATTTACTCTTGATTAACCCAATCGCTGGTTCCCAAGCCTTGCTAAGATTATAGCCACAGTCACGGTTTATGAGGTCGTCATTGGTGCGAATTTCGATGGCCTCTCTAACAACGCTGTCCCAGTATCTCGACGTCTGTACCAGAATCCTCGTGCGGTCATACTCCATAGCGTGATTTTCCGACAAACAATGTTCAGCGACCGCCGACTTGCTCGGATACATCAGTCGAGTGTGCCTCTGGTTTTCACGGCATCGATCCTCGACGGTACGCATCGTCTGACCAATATACGACTTGCCACACTGACACGGAATCTGGTACACGCCGGCCTTCCTCGGTCCGAGGTCATCTTTGGTGCTCCCCACCAGTGCACGAGTTTTATTCGGAGGACAAAACACAGTTCTGTAGTGATGTTCAGATGACGTGTAGTATTATTTCCGTACTTGGTGAATATTTGTTATTGTACTACGCTTCCCTGCGGCGCAACTACTTTCAATTTCGTTGCTACGGAACATTTTACTGTCACGTTAAATGTAGTGGGTCCTACTGGAGAAAAATTCTGTGAACCAACGATAGACCTGAAAGGATTCTGTATGATCGTGTATTGGTCGTTGGACGACAATGTGGATATAGTATCGAACCTCCTTCGGAAAAAACAAAGAGAGAATCTACCTGTTGGTCGGCATCAGGTGCCTGGAATGCAGAATGTTTGAATAAAGCAAGCAGTGTTCCACACCAGTGGCTTTTCCTCAACCTGTGCATATCCTTCTAGAAAAGCTTCCTTTCATCATATGTTTGCTGCAGTTCTGCTCTTGACCCGTCGCTGGTCGCTGATCGCGCAGGTGCCTCGCTCGTCACATGCAACCTTTACCCTGCAGCCATTCAAATCGCTAGTTGAGTGGATTAGTGGGAGCGGTTAAAGCAAAAATTATTTTCTATCTATCGTGGTTACTGACAACACAGTGCAGTGTGGTTACAGACAACGAGAAACACTGCAGGTAGATTAACCACTAACAACAGTTCCAAAACTGTCCAAAACAGTCTTGCAGAGGGTTAAAACTGTCGTCACTAGTTTTTAGGTTTGTTTCAATTAGACTGTGGAAAGGAAACGACGCACCTCGATGGAGTTATCCGAATGGGACTGAAATCGATAGATGCACTATACATACACAAACAAATGATTACAGTTTCAGTAAAAGTGGACATTTCTTAAAAAGAAAGACTTTCACAAATAGACCATATCAACAACTCGTTGGTCTACCTCTGACCCTTACTCAAGCTATTAGGCGGCTTGGTGTTGATTAACAGAGTTGTTGGACGTCGTCCTGGAGGATATCGTACCAAATTGTGTGCAACTGGTGTGATACAGCGCAAAAATCTCCAGCTGGCCCTGCCCTACTGCTCCGAATATTCCCAATTGTGGAAAGACCCGGCAACCATGCTGGCCAAGGTAGGATTTGGAAAGAAGAAAGGTAAGCAGTAGAAAATCTCGCCGTCATGGGCAAGCATTATCTTGCTGGAACGTAAGCACAAGGGCATAGAATATCGTCGATGTGCCGTTATGCTGAAAGTGTGAATGACATCCAAAGCTGTCCTGCTGTGAAAAAGAAATGGCATCCAAGACCATCAGTCCTGGTTGTTGGGTAGTATGGCGAGCTATAGTCAGTTTCTATCTCACCACCGTCCGGGATGTCTATAGGCACGTCTTCGCTGGTCATTGGAGGTCAATTCAAAGAGACTCATCACTGAAGACAAGTTTTGGCGCAAGATCGATACGTATGATACGCCCCTTAAACCCGTTGGACAGAACAGGTAATTAGGATTGTGGAAAGGGCCAAATAAGGTTGGGATCAGTTTCACCTTCTAATTGTTCAAAAATGGTTCAAATGGCTCTGTGCACTACGGAACTTAACGTCTGAGGTCATTAGTCCCCTAGAACTTAGAACTACTTAAACCTAACTAATCTAATGACATCACACACATCCATGCCCGAGGCAGGATTCGAACTTGCTGCTGTAGCGGTCGCACTGTTCCAGACTGTAGCGCCCAGAACCGCTCTGCCACTTCGGCCGGCTTTCTAATTGTAATTAATTGTAATTTAATAACACTTCTACAACCAAAGTGGCACACAGCCAGACCTTTACCGAATGCAGCTCTTACACGACTGAAGGCCTCTAAGCAAGAAATCTTAGCAAATCAACAAGATACAAATCCAATTCAGATAGCAATAAAATAAAAAAGAAACATCACAGCAAAGTAGATAGAACAAACTTGTGCAAGGTGCAATACCAAAAACTGAAGGCCACAATTAAGTTTCAAAATTTTAGAATATATTACCATAGACTTTTAAAGGCAGAATCACACAATATTTAAAAACAAGAAATCTTCAAAATCAACAAGATAAAAATACAATTACGAGGCAAATGATATAAATAAAAAAAAGACGTATTATGGCTAAGGGGAAAGCTTCGAGGCAAAGCAGATAGCACAAATATATGCAAGTTGCAATATGAATGGCTGAAGGCCACGATTAAGTTTCAAAATTTTAAAACATATTAGCATAATCTTTTCAAGGCCGAAGGCCGCAGTGTTTAAGCTTGTAAGATAAACTTGAGAAAAAGTTTTTAAAAAAGAAAAATAGCCATAAGTCTTAAATTTTAAACAGCTGAAAACCGATTTTTTTTTTAATCTCATTTTGTTCGCTTGTGTTCGTTTCATCTGCTCGGGGCGGACGTCGTAAGACATCCGGTTAAGTTCGTAGTTGATCGATGAACTCAGCTTTTTTTTTATTACAGAGGGAAGCTAACCCTCTGACCAAACACGCTGAGCTACCGTGCCGGCGATAATTAAACACCGGTGGCACTCGGAAGTCTCCAGGACTACATCTACATCTACATGACTACTCTGCAATTCACATTTAAGTGCTTGGCAGAGGGTTCATCGAACCACAATCATACTATCTCTCTACTATTCCACTCCCGAACAGCGAGCGGGAAAAACGAACACCTAAACCTTTCTGTTCGAGCTCTGATTTCTCTTATTTTATTTTCATGATCATTCCTACCTATGTAGGTTGGGCTCAACAAAATATTTTCGCATTCGGAAGAGAAAGTTGGTGACTGAAATTTCGTAAAAAGGTCTCGCCGCGGCGAAAAACGTCTATGCTGTAATGACTTCCATCCCAACTCGTGTATCATATCTGCCACACTCTCACCCCTATAACGTGATAATACAAAACGAGCTGCCCTTTTTTGCACCCTTTCGATGTCCTCCGTCAATCCCACCTGGTAAGGATCCCACACCGCGCAGCAATATTCTAACAGAGGACGAACGAGTGTAGTGTAAGCTGTCTCTTTAGTGGACTTGTTGCATCTTCTAAGTGTCCTGCCAATGAAACGCAACCTTTGGCTCGCCTTCTCGACAATATTATCTATGTGGTGTTTCCAACTGAAGTTGTTCGTAATTTTAACACCCAGGTACTTAGTTGAATTGACAGCCTTGAGAATTGTACTATTTATCGAGTAATCGAATTCCAACGGATTTCTTTTGGAACTCATGTGGATCATCTCACACTTTTCGTTATTTAGCGTCAACTGCCACCTGACACACCATACAGCAATCTTTTCTAAATCGCTTTGCAACTGATACTGGTCTTCGGATGACCTTACTAGACTGTCGGCTTGCCCTCGTTCACATAGGCGAGACAGGTGGTGAGCCCGACTACACCTGATCCGTAACGAGGGGACAGCCACGGACCGACCGACTCGACGACTTGTTTCCCCATCAATCAGTGCATGAGAACTCAAAGAGAAAAGGCTATAAACGTGATAATCCTCAATGGAGTATGTATTAGCTATCAAAATTACTAACGATCTTGGACAGCGACAACAGGTGAAGAAAAGACGCTTCCTGAAATTACGTTAGTGCTGAGGGCAGCTAACCAGAACACTAACGGCCACAAGGCAGAAAATTTCACTGGTACACTCGAATTGTAATCTTACCCTTAGTGACATATACCTCTACATCCTTACATTTGTCCTTCATCCGTCCTTGCTTAGCTATTTTGCACTTCCTGTCGATCTCACTTTTGAGATGTCTGTATTCCTTTTTGTCAACTTCATTTATTGCATTTTTATATTTTCTTCTTTCATCATTTAAGTTCAATATATCCTCTTTTACCTAAGGATTTCTACTAGCTCTCGTCCTTTACCTACTTGATCCTCTGCTGCCTTCAATATTTCATCCTTTATAGCTACCCCTTCTTCTTCTTCTACTGCATTTCTTTGCCCCGTTCTTGTCAATCGTTCCCTAATGCTCTCTCTCAAATTCTCAGCAACCTCGTGTTCTTCCAGTTTATCCAGATCCCATCTCCTTAAATTCCCACCTTTTTTGCATTTACTTCAGTTTTAATATGCAGTTCATAACCAACAGATTGTGGTCAGAGTCCACATCTGCCCCTGGAAGTGTCTTACAATTTAAATCCTGGTTCCTGAATCTCTGTCTTACCATTGTATAATATATCTGCAACCCCCAGTGTCTTCAGGCCTCTTCCACGTATACAACCTTCTTTCGTGATTTTGAAGCCAAATGTTAGGTATGATTAAGTTACGCTGTGTGCAAAATTCTAACATGCGACTTCCTCTTTCATTCCTTACCTTCATTCCAAATTCACCTACAACTTTAGCTTCCCTACCTTTTCCTACTATCGAATTCCAGTTCCAAATGACTATTAAATTTTCGTCTCCCTTCACCATCTGAATAATTCTTTTATCTCATCACACATTGCTTCAGTCTCCTCGTCGTCTGCAGAGCTAGTTGGCATATAAACTTGTACTACTATGGTAGGTGTTGGCTTCGTGTCTATCTTGGCTACAATAATGTGTTCACTATGCTGTTCATAGTAATTTACTCTCGCTTCTATTTTTTATTCACTCCTATACAACCACCATTTGATTTTGTATTTATAACCCTGTATTCATCTGCCTTGTTCCTCCTGCCACCGAACTTCACTAATTCCCATTATATCTAACGTTAACATATCCATTTCCTATCCGATTAACGGATCTGGCATTTCGAGCTACCATCCGTAGAACGCCATTTTTCTTTCTCCTGATAACTACGTCCTTCTGTGTCGTCCCTGCCCGGAGATTCGAATGGGGGCCAGATCAGTCAATCCAGACTGTTGCCCCTGCAACTTCCGAAAAGACTGCTGCCCTTGTCAGGAACCACACGTTTCTCTGGCCTCTTAACAGATACCCCTCCATTGTGGTTGTACCTACGGTACGGCTATCTGTATCGTTGAGGCACGCAAGCCTCCCCACCAGCGGCATGGTACATGGTTCACGGGAACAGTCTTGATCGTGCATAAAGTAACAGAACCGTTTAGTGTAAAATTAATACTTTCTCTCCAATTGTAACAGCACTGAGTAACGGCACAAATTAATAATCGTAAATAAAATTATGTAATTAACGTAAATAAAATTATTTTTCTTGTCCTTTGAAATCGAAATGTTTCTATAATGCAAATCAAGCAAATCAATTCAAATAAGATACCGTTCCTTCTTCTCAGTTGCTTGCAGTATCGTTAGCAACACCAGACAGTGAACTTTCCAGAGCATCTACGTGTACATCTACGTGACTACTCTGCATTTTACACGTAAGTGCTTAGCAGAGGCTTCATCGAACCACTTTCATTTTGTCTCTACCGACCCACTCTCGGGCAGCTCACGGGATAAACGAACACTTAAATCTTTTCGTGCAAGCTTTGATTTGCAAGCTTTGATTTCTCCTTACGTAGGTGGCTGGCAGCAAAATATTTTTGCGTTTGGAGAAGAGAGTTTCCTGAAAAGGTATAGCCGCATCGAAAAATACCTTTGCTTTAATGATTGCCACCCCAACTCGCGAAATATGTTCGTCACATTCTCGTTCCAATTTCACGATAATACTTAGCGAGGTGTCCTTATTTGAACTTTTACAATGTCCACCGACAGTCTTATCTGGCATGAATCCATACCATACAACAGTACGTCACAAGAAAACGGACATGCATAGTGTTGGCAGCCTCTTTAGTAACCCTGTTGCATCTTCTAAGTGCTCTGCCAATAAATCGCAGTCGTTAGTTGTCCTCAACATTATCTATTTGACGGTTCAGAATTCAAGTTGAATTCATACTTTTCATTATTTAGGAACAACTACCACTTTTTGGACCATACCAACATTTTGCATAAATAATTCTGCTATTCGTTTTCATTTTCTGGTGACTTTGATGGACAGTAATTGTTAGCATCATCAGCAAACAACCTACGATGGCTTCTCAGAGCGTCGCCTAAATCATTTATATAAGATATGGCAGAGAGTCTACAACACTTCTTTCTTTGATGAAATAATTTGGTACAGTGGTACTGTCATTAATATTACCAATGCTGTCGCACACTAACGGTATTAATTGTGTCTTGCATTTAGTGTACTTCATATACGACCAGAATCTCTTTCGATTTTCTGCCAGTTTTCGAGGCAGAAGTTTGTTGTGGAAAATATTAAAAGCATCTCGTGTTGGACATCGCACTAAATTTCAAGATTCTGTAAAACTTTGACAATCTTGGGGATTTTGTGTTCTTTTAAATCTGGCCTAATTTTTTCGTCGGTTCTGCAACAGTGTTCTGACCTATTATGTGCTATAGATCTCTCCATTGCTTTCGATACTATATCTTACGTATTTAGTTCGGAATGAATGGAGACAGTCTCTTAGGAAGGCATCAGGGCCATTTATATCTGATTTTTAAATACATATACTTTGAGTTTATTTTTGATGGGTTTTGTTCTATTCTCTGAGCAAGCCAATCACAGTTACGATTTTGCAGAAAACGCGGGAATTTGCCCGCCAAGACTGCCTGGGAACACAAGTCATACCCACGCCCTGCTCCTAGCCCGTGAAAAGTTTTTCACAAAGTTTCTGCGAAGTAATGGAATCTCTAACCCCAGCTGTTCCCTCAGGCCCCTGTGGGCGTGTCGCCCCCACTCTTATGACAATGTCGGTGTCTGGACAGCATCCACTCGGCTCCCTCACACCCGTCGGCATAGCCCTTCTAAGATCAGCAGAACCCACCTGTCACCGGACTACCCGGGTGATGAGAGACGCTACGTGAGAAGTCCGCGTGTGAAGGAATAGCAACTTTTCATGTAATTAGAGAGGAAAATATTCATATCTTATGAGTTCTCAATACTAGCCTTGTAATGACCATACTCGGCTATACTTCCCAAAATCGAATTACTCAGAGTAAGATCCAAATATGAGAGGGGACAAGTAGCTAAGTCACTGTGTGCATCGTAATGGCATGCCACCTCTCAAAGTTGCTCTATCTTTCTTTTTCTTTTTTTTTGAGCTCGTAAAAATAGTAACAAATGAACACTGCACTCCCCTATGCTGCTACAGGAACGGTAGACTCCGTGTTGCTGACTATCTGAGCGACAATATACCACGATATACATTCTTCTGTAGCGACGAAATGAAGTCTGGGGTTCATCTGCTTACACTCGATGAACGCTGAGAGACCATTTGTGCCATAAGCCCGCTTCGTGGCGCCAGTGGCACAAGCCACCACTTGGGCGCCAAGGTAAGAGGAGCACCAGGTGCGCCAGAAGTGTAAGATTTTTATTACAGCGTTTCACAATTAGGTAGCCGCGTTTTGGGGTGCCAAGCTGGCTATATGGAAAAATTCTCTCGAGCCTTATATGTTACAGGATGACAATTACTGAACTGTATAAAAAAAAAGAAGCTTAAATTAATTACAAACTACGGCGTGCAACCATTTTATTCAACATGTAAACGTCACTACAGATATTCGGATTTAGGTTGCGGCGCAGACGAATACAGAGATTCTGCATGACCCGCTGAAGTGACGGAACTTTGATGCTGACGATGACCTCCTGAATGGCTGTTTTCAGCTCAGAAATGTTTTTGGGGTTACTGTTGTACACCTTGTGCTTAATATAGCCCCACAAAAACGAGTCGCATGCGTTCCGGAGAAAACGGCGGCATATCCACAGAGCCAGGATAAGGTCCACAAAGTGATCCTCCAGTACATCACTCTCCTGCTTCGATGGGGTGAGCTCCGTGTTGCATGAACCACATCTTGTCGAAATCAGAGCCACTTTGGATAATGGTCAGGAGATGATCATCCAAAAGTTTCACGTACCGTTCAGTAGTCACCGTGCCATCAAGGAATATCGCGCGGATTACTCCGTGACTGTACATTGCACACCACACTGTCGCTCTTTGAGGATGAAATGCAGTTTCTCAGTCCCACAAATGCTGCAATTTTGCTTATTGACCAACCCTTACAAATGAAAGTGGGCTTCGTCCACAAGCCAAACCATAGAGTGCATATCAATTCCTATCATGCCACGCGACCAACCGTGCAGTTTGAACGTCCTATTACAAACCGTTTAGAAGGTATGACGATTACATTTCACGTAGTTAAATAAGTCTCTCTCTATGTAGGGCCTACTTGGAGATAAACGGGTACAGGAAGAAAAGGATTGTTTGCAGATTGCATGGTTTACTATATTATTATTGGTTAGTTAATTAAAATTATTCTAGGTTTTTATTATAAATAAATATTTTTAAGGGTCCTTTTATTTTAATTGTTGGTTTAGGTGTTGGTTTTAGTTGGTGCAGCTTAGTTCCTTATTTCCTTATTTCCTTTCATCTTTACTCTCCTGAAAACCTGGAATACATAAATATTTCGTTTTAAATGCCGCAGGAGAGAAGGAAATGTATTCGGCAGCGGTGATCCCGCGGGAATTCCTCGTTGTTGTCTGCTCCACCCGAAATTAAAACCTTTACCCGCTACGACGGTCGTTCGGCACAACTGTGTGCTATGTTGTTTGATGAGTCTGGATGAAAGGTCCAAAAATTTAACAAGGTAAAATTTATTTATTCATAGATTAATCTCTTGATGAACTCTGACAGTGGATAATGCAGGTTCGCGCTGTAGTTCCAAACTTCACCGCCAAGTCTCGTAATATTTGTAACGTGATAATTAACTAATTTTGGTCCAGAGATATACACACCTTGAATGCTTGGTGTTAGTTATTGGTTTTTATTTTGTACAAAAAACTATTTGAACGTTTGGTATATACCGTAATGTTGTCTCACAACAATAGAATTTTCTCCCCCTCTGACACATCGGATCTCTCCATTTCCTTCACAAACAGTCCTTAAAACAAAATATTTGGTTCGGTAAGACACAGAGTTGCGTTAGTAGCACCGAACGTCCAGTTCTCTCTGTCAGTATATTTTGTTCACCACAATATCAATTCCTCGCACCCATATCGTTCCTGCCCTCACGTATGGATCTGCTGCATGGGCCACGATTAGTGTCACCAGGATGCGGACATTGCAGCGCCTGCAGAACAAGGAGCTCAGGTGGAGCCTGCACGCCCCACCACTCACGAGAACTGTCGCTCTCCACGAGGAAGCGGATATCGCCCCCCTAAAGACGACCACACGCAACAATGCGCGGCGGCTCTATGAGAAAGTGGACGCCTTGCGGGACACTGTCCATGGGTTACGTCACGTTGGGACCTCACTTCCTCGCCCTTGACATCCGGTTCCCGTAACCATCCTACAGGAATCGGATTCCGACCATGGCTAACGATAGGTCCGGCACGCCCACCACGGACGCATCCTTTGGCAGGACTAGCCCCCATTCTACGTCCAATACTTTCCAATCATACCTGCCCACGTTAGGCTGAATTTTTCTGTCTGACTCATGTAGTACTGCCACCGTCAGAGGGTGGTACGGGACTACAAGTCCCACCGGTACACCTCCGAAGTGAATTGCAGTGACGCAGTCACTGCCCTGTGGATAAATTTACTGCCTCATCAACACAGTTTGACCGCAATAGACCGGTGATGCTGTATTGTAACATATCACAAAAAAATTACAGGTTGCATACATTGGTACATCATAACGGGATACGATTTTTTAAATAGTGGATTGTCTATAGCTCGAGAATTACCCTTTTGCGTGCAAGTGGTTACTGTGTGAAACGTCCCTTTATTTATGTCTTACCACCTACCTTACTTGATCCACGGTGTTTACAAGCAGTATAGACAAGCAGTCGTCACCTTCGGCACTAGGTACTGCCTGTCACAAAGTCGTCACCCTTTCTAACTTCGAGACTACCGCTCTAAGCAGTTTCTTCTTTAAAATTATACAGTTAACCTCAATATCCGTACATATGTCTTTAAAATTACGCTGTGTGTGTCATGAGTCATTTCTATGAGTCAATGCCCAGACAGAAGATAGAACGTTATTCAATCGTTTTCTCATGTCACCTCCCACTTGGCAGCCCCTTTCCGGAGATCCGACTAGTGGATGAGTCCGGAATCTTTTGCCAATGGAGAAATCATCATGACACTTTCAACTACAGGCCACATATCCTAGGGATACATGCTATGTGTCTTTAATGCAGTGCCTTCTTCATCCTCATTCCGTTGTTCATTGTTGGTTCATCCGTCCTTAAGTACAGTTCCCCCATACCAAGGATAAGGGAGTGCCCTGAATCTCTTTCCGATCCTCCGCCGTCTTTGATAAGACCGTTGGCAGAATGAGGGTGACAGCTCAGGCCACTGCTGCTGATTTTTATTCAGAATATAAGCGAATTCGTGGTTCGGACCCGGGACCTAAGAAATTTCGATTGTTAATCATAAATGCTTGCTCTAGACCGCGGGTATCCCCTGCCCTGGTAGGTTATGGATAGCATAAGAGAAGCTACTATCGGGCTGCCGTTCCGAATACGAGACCTGGAAAACACTCAACAAGTTAAGAACAGAGGAGACAAAGTCCGAGACTAATACGTACCAGCGAAGAGTTATGGGAGCAAGGTGGGACTCTGAACACCTGTCTGCAGTAACCTGAGCGAACCCTGTGACATGGAAAACTTGTTAGCAGCAAATAAAATTGCCAATCTGCCTGACGAACACTGGGCTAATATCGTGTGAAATTATCTGTAATTGATATTAAATTGTACTTTTATTGTATTGTATTTTAATGATATTTCGAGTATGTTATGAGCCACCTTTAGTTCTAAACGACATACTGATGCATGGATTCATTCAGCAATCACTGGTAATTAACGATTGGGTCATCGTGTCTTCTGAACAATGTAATTGTGGAATCTTCATGCTGCTGGCCTAACAAGTGAATGATGTAACACGATCAATTACGAAGTCGTTAAAAATCTGACAAGTCGGTCTGGCATTTCCTTAACGCATCTGTAATCAGTGCCATCATAATAGTTCGCAAAACGGAAGCAAAAGATAAAAATAAGCTCGAAGGAGTTTAGGCAAGCTGTCATTGTAGAGCTTATGGAGGCGTCAGTGGGTACACCAAAAGCAAGAGCAAATAAAGTGGTGTCAGCAGTTATGAACCATACTTTCCTCAAGCTAAACGGGAAGGTATGAACTGTGTAGCACGATGAGACAACCCCATTGTACCTAATGCATGGACCAGACGCGGGGTTTTGGACTCTGCGTGAGTAATAATAATAATAATAATAATAATAATAATAATAACTGTTTTGCGGTGTTCAACAAAAATGAACAAGCCATGGTTTGCCAGTAGTTTCACTGTGAAACTACATACAAGAAAGGCTCTGTAATTATATAAGTAAATGGTTCCATAGAGCTTTCGAAGTCTCAGTGCAGAGGCTCTCCAGCTGTATTGGAATAGCACCTCAGCATCAAACAAAATGGGGTATCCTGCCTGAAAACGAAGCACAGGCGCATTAATGAAATGGAACTATATGGCTCGAGGGACTCTTCCAAGTCTCAAACATCCATAACGTATGTTTTCAGACTGAAGCGGCGAATGAAGGTTAGATACAAAGAAATTACAGGTATTATCCGCAACTGGGCATTAACTAGAACCATTGGGGAAAGTTGAAAATTTGTGCTATATGGGATTCAAAACCAGGTCTCATTCTTACTATTCAGATGGTCTTAGCACTTCCCATAAGTGTTCGAGCCTGGTGTGCATCTGTACTGTAGAGACCCTTCATATGTGTGTACTGTGTGGTGTGGTGTCATTTCTTCCGCACATGTCCGAAACAACAACAGGAGACCCGTGTTCGAAACCTGTCTGGCACAATTTTTCAACTTTTCCCATTGATTCCAATCAAGGCCCGCTCGTTGCCAATGTGTGTTAACTCCTTTGTGTCTGATTCATAATGATTGCTGGATCAGAATGGTGTCTATTCTTTTGGACATATCGAAAAGAACAAACGGCACATGTATACAGAGTGAAGTGTAGTTGGAGGGAATATCAAGTAACAGATAGGGAAGTGGCGAATAGGGGAACGTCCTCCAGATATGGAGGGCACCAGGGAAATAAAATACCCAGCAGGCATGAAGACAGGCGGACCAAAACCCAGCAGGCATGAAGACCAGTGGCTTGGAAGAAAGGCAGAGGAGCAACCAACCATCAACTGCTGCCTTGCAGTCAGTTGAGGGATCTACGAGTTCCCCTGAAAATGAAACGAGCTACCCTGCGAGATGTAAAAGGCTACCTTTCGAATGGGAACAGATATCTTGATGACGACCCCAGCAAACAAACAAAGGATAAGAGATATGTACATAGGAACACGGAATGTGTGGAGCCTATACTAGGCTGGAGCCATACGACAGCTGCTAAAGCTAGTAAACAACTACGGTATAAAAGTATTGGCCTCGGACACCAACCAGCTCTCGTCTCAATTCAGCTCACTGCCACTGGGTTACAACCACAGCTGACAACAGAGTACATCGCGAGTCAGAGACGGAGCGCTCGCTGCCAGTGACGTCACAGGAGACCGGGTGTCGGGGACCGGCGACCTGATTCGCGAAGGGCGAACCCCTGCGCACATAAATAAGGCTCGTTAAGCAGCCGGTAAGGACACCCCGGCACTCGGACTTGCAGATGGCCCGGACGCTCCGACTTGCAGATGACGCTCTTGGCTGTCGGCCAGATGCACACTGCACCAGGGGTTCAGAGTGCTCTGGACTTCCGACGTGTTTCGCTCCGAGCGAAGCACTAAGGGATTCCGTAGAGTGCACACACTCCTACTGACGGGGCCGGCACTGGATGGTGCGCCTTCATTGGGGTTATTCTGCTCGATTCATTTTGTTCGTGTCGTATTCCAAATTAACTCGAATATCTACCGCGCCCTTAAATTTGAGGGAGAAGACGATAGGGAGAAACTAAGTGCAGAAAAATTTCTCATTTACAAAAATGTTATATGGTCACCTCTTAACACTTGGAGGCATAACAGAAACATCCAACACAACAAAAGTGATATCCGGCGTTCCGCAAGGTAGTGCCATAGGTCTTCTGCTGTTCCTGATTTACATAAACGATCTAGGTGATAATCAGAGCAACCTCCTTAGATTGTTGGAAGATGATGTTGTAATTTGCCGTCTAGTAAAATCATCAGATGATCAATTCCAATTACAAAATGGTCTAGAGAGAATTTCTGTGAGGTGCGAAAAGTGGCAAGTGGCACTAAACAAAAAAAAAAAAAAGTGCGAGGTCTTCCACATCGGTACTAAGAGAAATCCGACAAATATTGGCTATACGATAAATCACACAAATCTAAGGGCTGTCAATTCGACTAAATACCTAGGAATTACAATTACGAGAAACTTAAATTGGAAAAACCACATAGATAATATTTTGTGGAAGGCGAAACAAAAATTGCCCTTTGTTGGCAGAACACTTGGAAGATGCGACAAACCCATTAAAGACACATCCTGCATTACACTTGTCCGTCCTCTGTTGGAATACTACTGTGCGGTGTAGATTCTTGCCAGGTACGACTGACGGAGGACATCGAAAAAGTGCAAAGGAGGGCAGCTCGTTTTGTGTTATCATGCAATAGGAGTGAGAGTGTCACTGATATGATACGCAAGTTGGGGTGGGAGTCACTGAAACAAAGGCGGTTTTATTTGCGGCGAGATCTATTTACGAAATTTCAATCACCAACTTTTCTTCCGAATACGAAAATTTTTTGTTCACTCCCACCTAGTTAGGGAGAAATGATCGTCATAATAAAATAAGAGAAATCGGAGCTCGAACGGAAAGATTTAAGTGTTTCTTTTTCCCATGCGCCGTTCGAGAGTGGAACGGTAGAAAAGTAGTATGAAAATGGTTGGATGAACCCTCTGCCAGGCACTTAAGTGTGAATTGCAGAGTAACCATGTAGATGTAGATGTAGAACAGAGAGAGTGCCGACGTGTCACCTGTTCGTTATAATTGGGAACATTTCATAAAAGAAATGAGGACGAAGAATAGATTTCAATGAAATCTTAACTAATGAAGCACGACTTCTGCCCTTCGAAGAACGTTGCAAAATTATTCACTACATTCCCAGCAAACAATGAAAATACGGAACCAGAATACCTGTCCTTTTTTTTTTTTCAATATAGGAATCAAACAGCCAAACTGTTGTAAGAAAACAGTTTGGTACAGTGACTAAGTTTCGACACCTTTAAGGATGTCTTCATCAGAATGAAATTTTCAAAAGTCCTATAAAATACTACATAGAAAATCAAGACTGTCAAAAAAAGATTAACCAAGGCGACAACTGTCATGACGTACCAAGGGTACTTACGTAACATTACAGTGCAAGAAGCAATAGTCAGATTTGAGGGCAGATATGCTTAATTCAAAAATAAAATAAAACACGTTCCAGCCTGTGGCTCGTATGCCTAGTTAGGAATAACATCTGACAGATAGGCCCAGGGGCTCACATTGCTGCCACGAAAACAAGACAAGTTGCGACGCCTATCGGGTGCAAACAGTGACACGTGCCCATGTGAAACAATATATCAGAAATAATTGAAAAAAAACGACAGTTAAGTATAAAAGGAATTACAAAGGAAAATAGTTTAATGTATTTTTGAAAACGTACAGTAGCCAAGCATATGAAGAACAATTAAGAGCATCTATTAGGCTTTACAGGAATTACAGTTACGTAAATGACAGAATAATATAGAAAACAACTGTACAATCGAAATATTTGTACTACGAAATTCTTAGACTTCATACTCTTGAGATGAATAGTTTATATTGGAAAAGTAATTCATCAGACAAAACAAATCAGTGTTGCTTCTACCACAGTAAAAACGCAACCAAGACATTGAGAGGAATTCCCTAAGAAATATTAAAATGATAATGTTTAACTAGTGCTCCGTCGTTTGATGGACTATTGCTGCAGAAGATTACAGCAGCGGGAACTTTGTGAGAGAAATATTCATCAATATTGGTGGCTTCTAACTTCAGGGAAGTTTTACCATCATTATTTGTTTCCGACGTAAATTTGATAATTGCAAGTTTTATGCTCAAAAAGAACAAAACGTAACCTGCTAAGTCATCTGCATCGCACTGTCACATTAGATTAAGCCTGTAAGCAAATGAATTTTTTTCATTTATTGCCATTTGGGATTTTTTTTTTCAACTCGTATAGGATTGCTATCCTCTACAACAGGAGAATAAGCTGCCGATCTCAGAGAGAGAACGGGATGTTTATTTTTTTTATTACTGTACGACCTAACGAAATTTAGGACTAATTCGCAAGCACGACTGAATTCTGTACTATTTCATGAGGATCTTGGTCACATTGCACACTCTTGGCCAATAGAGTTGTATACAGATTGTGGTAAAATCTTGTGGTTCTTTAAAGCTGGTTTATCAGACTAGGAATGATAACGTTGATTATTTTTTATACTTGTTGTGAAAATAGAGTACAATTTCGGATCTTCCGAAATTTGCAGAACTCTCGTACGCTTTTCTGAAGAGTATTGAATATCACGTTTTTGTGTACCGCTGGTTGCGAATGGGTGTCGCTCGATGCACAACTAACTGGGAGCGAAGTAACTGAAAGAGAATTGACGTATAGAGGAAACAATATTTCGCAATCTTCCGCAGAAAAGAATAACCTGCCGGTAGACTGGTATTTGTATTGGAAGTTATCATCGTGAATAGCCATAACAAACACTACGGCATTTCAGTGTCAGTTTCAAAGACTGGTACGAAAAATTTACTTTTTGTGGCATTATATAGTATTTTGGATATCTAATGCACTGATGTCCGTCAGATTGTCTTTAGATTTTCGTCATTTTGGAGTTTCACAGATTCACCATTGACGAAGTTCCGATTACACAAGTGCGATATCGTAGAAGGGCTCATAGTAATCAGTATCTAGCCCATCGTTACTTACGTTGTCATCCAACGTTTATATCGGCGACGGATCTATAAATCCTTAAGGAAACTATCCCTAGACAAAGTTTTATACATCAGAATAGTGCAAGGAGACAATGTAACTGTCTTCCCTTACAGTAAAACGCTGAAACTAAAGTTATCATTAGTTTTTAGTTTCCAGTTGTTCTTCATTAGATAAGTTTTTCACATGTACAGTTCACCGTCGTAATGCTAGATTTGTTCCAAGAGACGGGCGTGCCGTCAGCGTAGCCGATCTGGTGTAAGATGTGAAAGTACCCCTGCCGCATCTGTGTTATACTACGTAAACATTAATAAAACCGTCAGACTGCAGAGACGGATTCCTGCCAGAAAATTGAGGAAAAGAGGTCCTATTAACATGCGTGCGGGAATGCATCGTAGCCACGACAGGTGGCACCGACGAATAAAATTTCCTCCGACCACGTGACGTGTGTTGATTGGGTATTGCAGGCCGTGTGATTGACGCAGCGTACTGTAAGTAGCAGAGCGGTCCGGTATTCATGGCGGCAACTAGCCGAGATAATGTTTGCGTACGGCCCGGCACATGGAAACGGTCGAGAGGCAGCACAGCTATACCACAACTAATAAATACCCTCACAGAGACCAACCACATTCAAGCCTTTTTCGGGCGTTTGTGTCACCATGGGTCCTTTCAGACTGACCAACGTTCAGAGAGGCGGCGGATTGTGTGTACACCCCACTTTGGAGCACAGGATATTGAGACGAACCCTAGTTTAACTCCAGGTCATTAGCCCGCGAAGGTGGTGTAAGGTGACAAACGCCCAAAAAGGGCTTGAAATGTTGTGTCATGTGGTTGGTTCTGTAAGGGTACTTGTTCTGGTACAGCCGTGCTACCTCTCGACCGTTTCCATTTGCCTGGCCCTACACAAAAACGGTGCGTCAGTCACTCAGACTGCAATGCACAAGGATCACAGGAACTTCCACTCGTCAGTGTGTAACCTCCTCCTCACTTATCGACCTTAATGACAGTGAAAAATTACACCGCGTGCACTTAATGGAAATTTGGGAAAAGCAATCGTCACCGAAATTAATTTGTCGGTAAAGAGGGAGGAAAGGGTTACTTCTAAATGAAAGGAAAAATGGAAATGAAATTGGTGGAAATTGATTTTGAGAAAAGGGCAAAATTAATAAAGAAAGTAAATGTGCGGTCTTTACGTTAACAATTAATTGGCGTTAATTAGATATTTGAGATTTGGGGAAAATTACGGTCGCCAGTCCTATGGACAACTACTATAATAACTGAAAATGAAAGATTAATGCACATATATTTAGCACTAAAAGCATGGCAACTGAAGGTAAACACGTGTTGTGTGAAAACTGAATGTTTGTCAGAAGTAGTAAATTTCGCTGCACTCTGACTTAATTTAGAAAAAGAATTAATAAAACCGGAAAATTGAAAGTTAATTTAGTGACTGAAATTAATAGTGAACTTTCTTTCTGAAGCGCTACGAAAATCAATAAAATAAGTTTAGTCTTGGGCTACCTCAACAATCATTTCAAAAGCCACTTGAATCTACGCAATTTAGAAATAAGAGAGTTAACATTGAACTTGAATTAAATGATTCTGAACAATTAACAACAGTAAAATTTAGTACGTTCCAAGCTGAGCTGCAGTCACAGGTAAGCTAAAATATGGTAACAAACCCTGCACTCTTAATTTCTGCTTGTGTAATCTAAATGTTGCAGCCAGCTATGAATACTTTAACTGAACTTTGAAATTAAAGCAGAGAAATGGAATGATATTACTTTAATGCTGGCGTATGAATTTCAGCGACACTCGGGTTCATTCCAGAAAAGGAAGGGACCCTGCTTGGTAATGCAATTGGGACAATGAGCAACAAAGATTCATGGTAAGTTGTTGTAATTGTGCGAGGCAAATGGAACAGCTTGAAAAGCTGAAGTCTGCCATACAGTTCTAAAACTTTACGAGCTTTTAGTCTTCCTTGTTGGTTGATTGAAGGTTTTGCAGTCGTCGATCGGGGAGGTGGCGACAGTCACTTATTATCGGTCGTCGCTGTTGCAGAAGCTGGATGTTGGGGCGCCTTCTTCTCGACACGGTCACCAGCCGAAACGGGCTCTTGATGTGTGCCAGCTAATGATTCCCGTTCGCGATACCGTGTCAGAAACTATCATAGCAAGTCGAGTGCAATTACATGCTGCCAAACACCGATGTAATCGCTCGATAGCAAGGTTTTGCCTAGGCCAGACTCAGCGTAAAAATACAAATAATATTTACAAAACAAACCAATAGTAAAACAATTACAATATATAAAGACGCAGAGTTGTCATATCTTCAGGTAACAAAATAAGGAAAAAAATATAGTACAATACATGGAAATAGGAGGATATACATTTCCGGCGTTACAAGTGCCATCTACCGTGGAAATGATGTATTTTGGACCATTATTACCACATTTACAGTCAAGAATCCGTCCCTGCAGTTTTTTCGGTATTTTAATGCTCACCCTCTAATCCAAATGTTAGCCAGAAATGTGTTTCGTTATTTGTATTCGAAGTGTAGGGCGCAAGCGTCCGCTTCTTGCAGCTATATCACACAGTCTCGACTAGAGAGGTCAAGGCGTTAAAACTACACACGTATCTGTTCCAAACGGAGAGACGTAAGAAGCACCTCACCTTGCGGATGCGCAAAAGCCTGCTTTCCCCTGCTCTTCTCAAACAGCTACATACTTGTCACAAAGGAGAATGGAAGTGTCATTGCTGCGAGTTTCACTCGCAACAATTTAAGCTGCTCTCCTAGATTACTGTCCAATAAAACACTCGAATAAAGCGACATATTCTACATCTACATCTACATGACTACTCTGCAATTCACATTTAAGTGCTTGGCAGAGGGTTTATCGAACCACAATCATACTATCTCTCTACTATTCCACTCCCGAACAGCGAGCGGGAAAAACGAACACCTAAACCTTTCTGTTCGAGCTCTGATTTCTCTTATTTTATTTTGATGATCATTCCTACCTATGTAGGTTGGGCTCAACAAAATATTTTCGCATTCGGAAGAGAAAGTTGGTGACTGAAATTTCGTAAGAAGGTCTCGCCGCGACGAAAAACGTCTTTGCTGTAATGACTTCCATCCCAACTCGTGTATCATATCTGCCACACTCTCTCCCCTATAACGCGATAATACAAAACGAGCTGCCCTTTTTTGCACCCTTTCGATGTCCTCCGTCAATCCCACCTGGTAAGGATCCCACACCGCGCAGCAATATTCTAACAGAGGACGAACGAGTGTAGTGTAAGCTGTCTCTTTAGTGGACTTGTTGCATCTTCTAAGTGTCCTGCCAATGAAACGCAACCTTTGGCTCGCCTTCCCGACAATATTATCTATGTGGTCCTTCCAGCTGAAGTTGTTCGTAATTTTAACACCCAGGTACTTAGTTGAATTGACAGCCTTGAGAATTGTACTATTTATCGAGTAATCGAATTCCAACGGATTTCTTTAGGAACTGATGTGGATTATCTCACAATTTTCGTTATTTAGCGTCAACTGCCACCTGACACACCATACAGCAATCTTTTCTAAATCGATTTGCAGCTGATACTGGTCTTCGGATGACCTTACTAGACGGTAAATTACAGCATCATCTGCGAACAGTCTAAGAGAACTGCTCAGATTGTCACCCAGGTCATTTATATAGATCAGGAACAGTAGAGGTCCCAGGACGCTTCCCTGGGGAACACCTGATATCACTTCAGTTTTACTCGATGATTTGCCGTCTATTACTATGAACTGCGACCTTCCTGACAGGAAATCACGAATCCAGTCGCACAACTGAGACGATACCCCATAGCTCCGCAGCTTGATTAGAAGTCGCTTGTGAGGAACGGTGTCAAAAGCTTTCCGGAAATCTTAGAAATACGGAATCGACTTGAGATCCCCTGTCGATAGCGGCCATTACTTCGTGCGAATAAAGAGCTAGCTGCGTTGCACAAGAGCGATGTTTTCTGAAGCCATGCTGATTACGTGTCAATAGATCGTTCCCTTCGAGGTGATTCATAATGTTTGAATACAGTATATGCTCCAAAACCCTACTGCAAACCGACGTCAATGATATAGGTCTGTAGTTAAATGGATTACTCCTACTACCCTTCTTGAACACTGGTGCGACCTGCGCAATTTTCCGATCTGTAGGTACAGATCTATCGGTGAGAGAGCGGTTGTATATGAGTGCTAAGTAGGGAGCTATAGTATCAGCGTAATCTGAAAGGAACCTAATCGGTATACAATCTGGACCTGAAGACTAGCCCGTATCAAGCGATTTGAGTTGCTTCGCAACCCCTAAGGTATCTACTTCTAAGAAACTCATGCTAGCAGATGTTCGTGTTTCAAATTCTGGAATATTCGATTCGTCTTCCCTGGTGAAGGAATTTCGGAAAACTGCGTTCAATAACTCCGCTTTAGCGGCACAGTCGTCGATAACAGTACCATCGGCACTGCACAGCGAAGGTATTGACTGCGTGTTGCCGCTTGTGTACTTTACATACGACCAGAATTTCTTCGGATTTTCTACCAAATTTCGAGACAATGTTTCGTTGTGGAACCTATTAAAGGCATCTCGCATCGAAGTACGTGCCAAATTTCGCGCGTCTGTAAATTTTAGCCCATCTTCAGGATTTCGCGTTCTTCTGAACTTCGCATGCTTTTTCCGTTGCCTCTGCAACAGCGTTCGGACCTTTTTTGTGTACCACGGGGGATCCGTTCCATCTCTTACCAATTTATGAGGTATGAATATCTCAATTGCTGTTGCTACTATATCTTTGAATTTGAGCCACATCTCGTCTACATTCGCATAGTCAGTTCGGAAGGAATGGAAATTGTCTTTTAGTAAGGCTTCTAGTGGCACTTTATCCGCTTTTTTAAATAAAATTATTTTGCGTTTGTTTCTGATGGATTTGGAAGAAATGGTATTGAGCCTAGCTACAATGACGTTGTGATCACTAATCCCTGTATCAGTCATGATGCTCTCTATCAGCTCTGGATTGTTTGTCGCCAAGAGGTCAAGTGTGTTTTCGCAACCATTTACAGTTCGCGTGGGTTCGTGGACTAACTGTTCGAAATAATTTTCGGAGAATGCATTTAGGACAATCTCGGAAGACGTTTTCTGCCTACCACCGGTTTTGAACAAGTATTTTTGCCAACATACCGAGGGTAGATTGAAGTCCCCACCAACTATAACCGTATGAGTGGGGTATTTATTTGTTACGAGACTCAAACTTTCTCTGAGCTGTTCCGCAACTGTATCATCGGAGTCTGGGGGTCGGTAGAAGGAGCCAATTATTAACTTAATTCGGCTGTTAAGTATAACCTCTACCCACACCAATTCGCACGGAGTATCTACTTCGACTTCACAACAAGATAAACCACTACTGACAGACACAAACACTCCACCACCAATTCTGCCTAATCTATCTTTCCTGAACACCGTCTGAGACTTCGTAAAAATTTCTGCAGAACTTATTTCAGGCTTTAGCCAGCTTTCTGTACCTATTCCTGAATGATCAGACATTGCGTCTTGTTATTCGTCTCTTTCGCAGGAATTTATGATATAATCTTGGGTTCCTGCCTAACCACGCACTCGGAAATTATATATAGTCTAAAATAAGCAGCCAAATAATTGTGACAAGCAAAAATATGGATTTTATTGCTGCTCGATTCTCTCGCTGCGACTTAGGCTGTTCTTTCGGGTTTATGTCTAAGTACACTCTCGGAAATCGTCACATATTCGAAAATAGGCAGCCAAATGTAATTTCATTCTTCATTTTCTGATCTGGTGGACATGTAAATAACATCAATTATTGCAGAACATGTTCGTATTACGTCTATAAGAAAGTTTCAGAATGGATTAACAACGCTAAAACAAAATAAGGACTAGTATTTTGTACGTTCCTGGCCCCCTAAAGGGGGAGGGGGGAAGCCAAACTGGGGCACGAGTCGCAATCCGAGTAATCTGAGGCCTCACCACCATGTACCGTTCCTCCCCCAGGAACCGAGAAAAGCGTAGGGAACGTAGAATAGAGATTGAAAGAACATCAGTGATTCAAAATCTTAAACATGGCTGCGAAACAGTAGCTGTGTAAATCTGGATAGGTTGAGAAAATCAGCCAACCAGTTGCAAAACAAAGGTTTATCCGTCCTTGACCTAGGTTTCGGTATTACTAAAAATATCTTCTTCAGAAGCAGTGGACATCATATGAAGATATTTTTAGAAATATCAACCTAGGTCAATAATTATTGATGTTGAGAAAAATATATATATATATATATATATATATATATATATATATATATATATATATATATATATATATATATATATATATATATATCATCGATCTTAGCAGGAAACCGACATCGCGAGGAGGTGCGAGCGACGACGGGCCACGCATGGTGGCTACTATCAGTGCATAGTTTTGCGGACTAGACCATTCCAATGACCATAGAAGAACTGGTACTAAGAGCAGAAAAGTCGTGGATCAGTTCCTACTTCGAGTAACACCCCAATACCAGTGTGGGTTAAGAAACATTCTACAAAGAAAATTAGAGACAATTTATTGGTGTTAGGGCCTGTGGTCAATTGCACAATGGCGTGCATTCAGTAAGTACCAAAAACCAAAGACATTTTTCTCGCCATCAGCAAACATGTAGTGAAAATGGATGTCCACAAATTAATTTCACGGAGTTCGTTTGTGGGAAGTAGGCCGAGTCTGGAAAGGGGAGCTGGTGAGGAGGTATCTGATGAAGACTAACATGGGTAATCAGGCATCTGTTGCATCAAGAATCAGGCACCTATCGCCGATCCAGGTCAGGCGATGCTCGCTCGTGTCCAAAACATCACAGCCGATACACAACGGTGGGTCTGCTAGGTGTATTTCGTGGAGACGACGTCGGCAGACTTGCTTCCCATTGACCGTAAGGTACCAAGTAGACTGGACATCAGCGGTGAGACGGAGCGTCACCAATCACCAGACGGTATGCCAGTCGACATGTGGATGCTTTCCCTCAATCACATCCGGTTATCTGTTTTACTGAAGAAGAAAGCCATAATTCGCCATGGTGGACCTAAATGATGGGCGGCAGATGTCCAAAAGCTGGATAGGAGTTGAGTGAGGGTGTGGTGCAAGGGCCTCTAGCAACAGAATGGTAAGACACATGGGGAAAGGGCACCATGGCACTATTTGAGAGCTGACGAAAAGGGCCATCGCTCTGTCAGGAACGTGATATAGATCTAAACCGCCACTACACCACAGGAAGGCAGGGATCACGTACAGTGTCTTCAACAGGAAGCTGTAGCAAACATATGGACCCAATGTCGTTAGCACGCTGCGGGCCGTGGACGGCGGAATTGGAAGTGTCTGTGCCACGTGGGGGATGGATGATGTCAAACTCTGATTTACATGTTCAGTCCATTGCAGAAGATCACGGGCTCAAAACTGATGATCTAGTAGCCCTGCTCGCAGTTGGGTGAGCCGGTGCCGGCAGCTGAGGGCAGTCGTGTACCTTAAATCACTTGCGATATCAAGTTCTAAGCATCGCATACTAGCAGCTACACCCAGTTGAGCAGGGCTGTCTGTAGGAAGCCTCACACATATAGCCACAGCGCCCGATTTGCGTACGTTAAGACAGCTACCACAAGCTTCGCTGTAGGTGATAGTCCACGCCAATGACTCCCCGACCGCAGCACTGCTATGATAAACAAGTGCAGATGAATACATGATCATCGAAAGGTCTCCCAGACAGGTGTTGGCGGAGGCCTCAGAGCATTGGTTCCTTGACGAAATCAAACAACAGTGCAGAGTGTGGGCATCGAGAAGGGAGGAGTGACACGGCCGTTGCAGAGTACAAGGCATGTTGCTCCGCAACGAGATGCATTACGACATTGACGGTATTATCAGGGTATTGCATTTTGCGGAGTACCCCTTGCAGGTAGTCGTGATCGACCCGATCGAACGCCCCCCTCCAGCTAAGAGCGGGCAAAAGTCCAAGCATTTGACGAGCACGAGCTTGAGAAACTGTGTCTCGGTAGAGATAAAGGACAGTGCGGATGTTAATCTCACCTCGCAGAGAGGTTTGATTAGGTTCAGTTAAGCGGCCATTCATTTTAGCCAACAAAGTCTTCGTAGGATCTGGCCTGGTAGCATAATGGACTTCGTCCTCCGTGATGTTACGAAGCAAAGCCATCGTTGCAACCCCAGTAACCGATCTGAAAGACAGTCGGAAGATCGCCTTAATGTTAGCTGGGTGGTGACATTTTGAAAACTACAACATGACATAATGTGCATGTAGGGCGCTGGGTATCTAAGCACCACCAATCAAAAGTTGTTAGAACATTAAACAAAGTCCTCCAATGGGGGCGCCGTTCCAGCATCACGTGGTACATGAACGGACGCAAAGTGCTAACCTGTCATCCAAGAGAATGGTGAAGTAGAAATACTGGGTTCGTCGCCGACTCGCCGCGACTTCTCATAACTAATCAATGCCCTGCGGAGGTCAAGCTTTGTGGAGAGGACTCACCATGACAGTGCAGAGAGATACGCATCATGGCGTCGATGACTGGCTGTCAACATGGTCTGAATGAGCTGCCAGTGGTTGGGTGAAGTATGATGGATCACGTTCAGTTTCCCTTGTTCTCGGCCGCGCCGCACGCTTTGATGGCAGAGACTGGTGGCACAGATGTATAATTCATAGTCAGAGAACGCAATGGCAGCAGCTTTGACCCCCTGACAGTATCAAGATGGATATATAAACGATCTAGGGGATTGGTAGGATCGCTAGTGAAATACGTAAACTGTGTACGATCACCATGAACGTGCTCTCCAGAGTCCACAAGGTTGAGGTGTTGGACAGTTGCCGCTAGCGCCGGGTACAGTGGGTGATGCGCCAGTTGGCCTCTGGCCGCCTGGATGAAGTCGCCTCCCAAGATTAAGTCACCCTGATGACCCAGGAACAGAGGCATGACCGCCATGGAAAAGGTCTGCGGCGGACCGGACCACGTGGCGCATGGACGTTGATGGTCCTGACGGTACTAAACGTTCCTCTGGCATCAGGGAGATAGGCAACTGTATCAGCGAGGATACTGTCATGTAAGAGGATCACTACCCCTCCTGGGCCCCCCTCACTTCATGGAGTAATGCCAGTTTATAGGGCACGAAAATGGTGTTGATCTATGCGATAAGTTGCAATCGCTAAGGGCTCGAGCGACGCAGACACGGAGAAAGCCTTGGGAGCTCATCGCCAGCTCCCCTTAGAAGAGCACATAACTGTGTCAAGGAGGGAGTCTAACCCACCAGGTGGGCTCTATCCCTCTGTACACCTTAAGAACGTTCATCCTCAGCATAGACGTCGCCCGCCGAGGAGACAGACGTCTCATTGGGGCAGTTCAGCGGAACACTATCAGTGATGCGCCCACAGGTAACTCAGAAACAGAAAGAAGGGTAGCCTCATCAGACGCAGGCGGGGGAAGTTCAGTGTCATTAAGTGGATGCTGACTGCAGATTGAGTGGGTGGGGAGAGGGGCGTAGCGTCAACTGGTGCCAGTGCGGTAGACTACAGTGCATCAAGAGAGTCGTCATCCTGTGCGGACGCCCGATGGAGGGAATCATACACATCTGTTGTGTTATTGAAGGTGGGGCGCTGTCTCTTCTATTTTCTCGGCGACCGTTGCTTCCTTACATGTTGTTCCGCGTCGGATGGCGGACAGCTGTCTGACATGCGACCAGACGACGGAAAAGCGGAGGTCGGTATAGATCCATAGGATACCAACAGGGAGGCCAGCCGCGGTGGCCGAGCGGTTCTAGGCGCTACAGTCTGGAACCGCGCGACTGCTACGGTCGCAGGTTCGAATCGTGCCTCGGGCATGGGTGTTTGTGATGTCCTTAGGTTAGTTGGGTTTAAGTTGTTCTAAGTTCTAGGGGACTGATGACCATGGAAGTTAAGTCCCATAGTGCTCATAGCCATTTGAACCATTTTTGAACCAACAGGGAACGAAGCACCGGTTTACCGGTTTACCGGTTTACAGAATACCGAGGTATTTGCAGCCGATTGTGGAGAATATCATTGATCAGCAGCTTGCGGACGGTATTTTAGAGCATAGTAATAGTTGCTGGGGAGCGGGCATTGTCGTTGATCCTAAAAAATCTGCCGATAGAACTAAGAAATACAGATTCTGTTGTGACTGCCGATACCTCAATAATAAGACAGTAACTGACTAATATCGCATTCGAAACATATCGGAGACTTTGGATCACTTAGGACAGTGCCAGTACTTTTCTGCGATGGATTTAACAAGTGGGTATCATCAGTTAGAGGAGGCTCCAGAGGATCGTCCAAAAACTGCTTTCTCTACAACTGCAGGCCATTAACAGTACATTACAATGCCATTCAGTTTGAAAAACGCTCCTGCAACGTTTCAGAGGTTGCTAGACAATGTCTTGAGTAGTTTAAAACCACGGCAGTGTCTCGTCTATTTGGATGACACTATAGTGTTTTCAAGTAGTATGGAGCAACATAGACAGCGGTTAAGGGAAATATTTGTGAGGTTAATAGCAGCTCGTTTGACGTTCAGCATGGAGAAGTGTCATTTCGCGTTAGAAGAAGTAAAATATTTGCGTCATATTATCAGTAAGGACGGAGTGCGAACAGATCAGAGGTTGGTACAGACTGTAAGGGATTTTCGGGAACCGAAAACAGTTAGGGAAGTGGAGTCATTCGTCGGAATTTGCAATTTCTGTCGGAGGTTCGTGAAGGGTTTTGCAGATTTAGCACAGCCGTTGTCGCGATTGTTACGGAAGGGTGTGAAATTTGAGTGGACAGAAGAGTGTCAGAAAGCGTTTCACAAAGTGAAAGAAATGTTAACATCAAGTCCGGTTCTTGTGTTTACAGATTTTGGAAAGGAGTTTATACTAGCATGAGATGCATCGAATCAAGCATTAGGGTGTGTTCTTAGTCAAGAAACTGATGGGAAAGAACAAATTGTAGCCTGTGCATCTAGGCAGTTGAATACAGCAGAGAAGAACTAAACAACAGAGAGGGAGTTACTTAGCGTAATCTATGGAATCACTTATTGTAAATGTTATTTATATGGGACCCCCCCCCCCCCCCCCCATGAACCATGGACCTTGCCGTTGGTGGGGAGGCTTGCGTGCCTCAGCGATACAGATGGCCGTACCATAGGTGCAAACACAACCGAGGGGTATCTGTTGAGAGGCCAGACAAACACGTGGTTTCTGAAGAGGGGCAGCAGCCTTTTCAGTAGTTGGAGGGGCAACAGTCTGGATGATTGACTGATCTAGCCTTGCAACATTAACAGAAACGGCCTTGCTGTGCTGGTACTGCGAACGGCTGAAAGCAAGGGGAAACTACAGCCGTAATTTTTCCCGAGGACATGCAGCTTTACTGTATGATTAAATGATGATGGCGTCCTCTTGGGTAAAATATTCCGGAGGTAAAATAGTCTCCCATTCGGATCTCCGGGCGGGGACTACTCAGGAGGACGTCGGTATCAGGAGAAAGCAAACAGGCATTCTACGGATCGGAGCGTGAAATGTCAGATCCCTTAATCGGGCAGGTAGGTTTGAAAATTTAAAAAGGGAAATGGATAGGTTAAAGTTAGATATAGTGGGAATTAGTGAAGTTCTGTGGCAGGAGGAACAAGACTTTTGGTCAGGTGAATACGGGGTTATAAATACAAAATCAAATAGGGGTAATGCAGGAGTAGGTTTAATAATAAATAAAAAATAGGAGTGCGGGTAAGCTACTACAAACAGCATAGTGAACGCATTATTGTGGCCAAGATAGACACAAAGCCCATGCCTACTACAGTAGTACAAGTTTATATGCCAACTAGCTCTGCAGATGATGAAGAAATTGATGAAATGTATGATGAGATAAAAGAAATTCCAGAATGAGATTTTCACTCTGCAGCGGAGTGTGCGCTGATATGAAACTTCCTGGCAGATTAAAACTGTGTGCCCGACCGAGACTCGAACTCGGGACCTTTGCCTTTCGCGGGCAAGTGCTCTACCAACTGAGCTACCGAAGCACGACTCACATCCGGTACTCACAGCTTTACTTCTGCCAGTATCCGTCTCCTACCTTCCAAACTTTACAGGAGCTCTTCTGCGAAACTTGCAGGAAGTTTCATATCAGCGCACACTCCGCTGCAGAGTGAAAATCTCACTCTGGAAACATCCCCCAGGCTGTGGCTAAGCCATGTCTCCGCAGTATCCTTTCTTTCAGGAGTGCTAGTTCTGCAAGTTCCGCAGAAGAGCTTCTGTAAAGTTGGAAGGTAGGAGACGGATACTGGCAGAAGTAAAGCTGTGAGTACCGGACGTGAGTCGTGCTTCGGTAGCTCAGTTGGTAGAGCACTTGCCCGCGAAAGGCAAAGGTCCCGAGTTCGAGTCTCGGTCGGGCACACAGTTTTAATCTGCCAGGAAGTTTCATAAAAGAAATTATTCAAGTAGTGAAGGGAGACGAAAATTTAATAGTCATGGGTGACTGGAATTCGACAGTAGTAAAAAGGAGAGAAGGAAACATAGTAGGTGATTATGGATTGGGGCTAAGAAATGAAAGAGGAACCCGCCTGGTAGAATTTTGCACAGAGCATAACTTAATCGTAGCTAACACTTGGTTTAAGAATCATGAAAAAAGGTTGGATACATGGAAGAATCCTGGAGATACAAAAAGGTATCAGATAGACTATATAATGGTAAGACAGAGATTTAGGAATCAGGTTTTAAATTGTAGGACATTTCCAGGGCCAGATGTGGACTGTAACCACAATCTATTGGTTATCACCTGTAGGTTAAAACAGAAGAAACTGCAAAAAGGTGGGAATTTAAGGACATGGGATCTGGATAAGCTGAAGGAACCAGTGGTTGTAGAGAGTTTCAAGGAGAGTTTAAGGGAACAATTGACAGGAATGGGGGAAAGAAACACAGTAGAAGAAGAATGGGTAGCTCTGAGGGATGAAGTAGTGAAGGCAGCAGAGGATAAAGTAGGTAAAAAGACGAGGCCTGCTAGAAATCCTTGGGTAACAGAAGAAATACTGAATTTAATTGATGAAAGGAGAAAATTTAAAAATGCAGTAAATGAAGCAGGCAAAAAGGAATACAAACGTCTCAAAAATGAGATCGACAGGAAGTGCAAAATGGCTAAGCAGGGATGGCTAGAGGACAAATGTAAGGATGTAGAAGCTTATCTCACTAGGGGTAAGATAGATACTGCCTAAAGGAAAATTAAAGAGACCTTTGGAGAGAAGAGAACCACGTGTATGAATATCAAGAGCTCAGATGGCAACCCAGTTCTAAGCAAAGAAGGGAAGGCAGAAAGGTGGAAGGAGTATATAGAAGGTTTATACAAGGGCGATGTATTTGAGGACAATATTATGGATATGGAAGAGGATGTAGATGAAGACGAAATGGGAGATAAGACACCTTGTGAAGAGTTTGACAGAGCACTGAAAGACCTGAGCCGAAACAAGGCCCCCGGAGTAGACAACATTCCATTAGAACTACTGACGGCGTTGGGAGAGCCAGTCCTGACAAAACTCTACCAGCTGGTGAGCAAGATGTATGAGACAGGCGAAATACCCTCAGACTTCAAGAAGAATATAATAATTCCAATCCCAAAGAAAGCAGGTGTTGACAGATGTGAAAATTACCGAACTATCAGTTTAATAAGTCACAGCTGCAAAATACTAACGCGAATTCTTTACAGAAGAATGGAAAAACTGGTAGATGCGGACCTCGGGGAAGATCAGTTTGGATTCCGTAGAAACACTGGAACACGCGAGGCAATACTTACCTTACGACTTATCTTAGAAGAAAGATTAAGAAAAGGCAAACATACGTTTCTTGCATTTGTAGACTTAGAGAAAGCTTTTGATAATGTTGACTGGAATACTCTCTTTCAAATTCTAAAGGTGGCAGGGGTAAAATACAGGGAGCGAAAGGCTATTTACAATTTGTACAGAAACCAGATGGCAGTTAT
Organism: Schistocerca gregaria; assembly: GCF_023897955.1. Lineage (NCBI taxonomy): Eukaryota > Metazoa > Arthropoda > Insecta > Orthoptera > Acrididae > Schistocerca > Schistocerca gregaria. The sequence goes on from NC_064922.1 coordinate 893,227,734, forward strand.
TAGAGTCGAGGGGCATGAAAGGGAAGCAGTGGTTGGGAAAGGAGTGAGACAGGGTTGTAGCCTCTCCCCGACGTTATTCAATCTGTATATTGAGCAAGCAGTAAAGGAAACAAAAGAAAAATTTGGAGTAGGTATTAAAATTCATGGAGAAGAAGTAAAAACTTTGAGGTTCGCCCATGACATTGTAATTCTGTCAGAGACGGCAAAGGACTTGGAAGAGCAGTTGAACGGAATGGACAGTGTCTTGAAAGCAGGATATAAGATGAACATCAACAAAAGCAAAACGAGGATAATGGAATGCAGTCAAATTAAATCGGGTGATGATGAGGGAATTAGATTAGGAAATGAGACACGTAAAGTAGTAAGGGAGTTTTGCTATTTAGGAAGTAAAATAACTGATGATGGTCGAAGTAGAGAGGATATAAAATGTAGACTGGCAATGGCAAGGAAATCGTTTCTGAATAAGAGAAATTTGTTAACATCGAATATAGATTTAAGTGTGAGGAAGTCTTTTCTGAAAGTATTTGTATGGAGTGTAGCCATGTATGGAAGTGAAACATGGACGATAACTAGTTTGGGCAAGAAGAGAATAGAAGTTTCGAAACGTGGTGCTACAGAAGAATGCTGAAGATAAGGTGGATAGATCACGTAACTAATGAGGAGGTATTGAATAGGATTGGGGAGAGGTTTGTGGCACAACTTGACTAGAAGAAGGGATCGGTTGGTAGGACATGTTTTGAGGCATCAAGGGATCACAAATTTAGCATTGGAGGGCAGCGTGGAACGTAAAAATCGTAGAGCGAGACCAAGAAATGAATACAGTAACCAGATTCAGAAGGATGTAGGTTGCAGTAGGTACTGGGAGATGAAGAAGCTTGCACAGGATAGAGTAGCATGGAGAGCTGCATCAAACCAGTCTCAGGACTGAAGACAACAACAACAACATTTATATGGGAAATGATTTCGGGTAGTGACATCATGCTACGTTGGAATGATTGTTGGGGTTGAAGGATTCCATAGGTGGGGTGTGAGGCTTAGTGAATTCGACTACGAGGTGGTTCACAAGCCTGGGAAGAAGCACGGTAATGCAGATACACTAAGAAGGAAGGTGGCAAAAGTAGAAGTCATAGGTTATGGCCTAGCGGTATGGCAAAAATTACAGGACGCAGACAACGATTGTAAATTGTGTAGGACACAGCCACAGTTTAATGTGTACGATGGTCTTCTGTGCAGGGAAACGAAGCTAGGGCCAAGGGTAGTTGTGCCAGCGAAGTTGAGGGACGAGGTTTTAAAGGAAGCACATGGTCACGTGTTATCCGGTCATGGAGAGTGTAGAGCGACGAACGGAGAGTGGCGGCGAGGTATTGGTGGAGAAGTAGGAAAGGAGATGTGGATCGGTGTGTCAAGAATTGCATACCATGTGCGCAGAGAGCAGATTTGAGCCGGAAACAGATACAGCTACAACGATTACCGGAAGCATAATGTCCATTCTCTTTCCTGGGGATTGATGTCTTAACACCTTTTAGGCGAACACCATATAGGAACAGATACGTTCTGACAATAACAGACCATTTTTCAAGGTATGTGGAGATGGTGGCTATACCAAATCAACAGGCATCAATGGTCGCGCAAGCGTTAGTAAATATCTGGATTTTGAAGTTTGGTGTACCAGAGACAATAATTACTGACCAAGGGACCAACTTCATGTCGGATTTAATGAAGGAACTGTGTAAATTGTTGAATGTAAAGAAGCTGAAGACGAGCGCGTTGCATCCACAGGCCAACGTAAGGACAGAACTGGTACACAGAACAATCGGGAAGATTCTGAGTTTTTATGTGGATTCTCATCAACATCAGTGGAACGAGTATTTGAAGCATATTGTATGCGCATACAATGCAAAAGTCCATAAAAATACCGGTTTGTCTCCATTTGAGGTAGCGTACGGGCGAAAAATGGCGTTACTGTTAGATTTAGTGAAGCTACAGAAAGGAAGGACCGGTGAATCTGTGCGTCAATTCGGGATGTTTGGTAACGCGTACAAAAGGCGAATACAAAGGCTTTGGAAATACAGGAAGTCGCAGTAAACCGGAAAGGAAGTTTACCGCAGTATAGGGTGGGGCAATGGGTAATGCTGTTCAGCCCCTATACGCAAAAAGGGAAAACGAAGAAGTTCCTCACTAGATATCAAGGGCCATACCAAGTTGTTGAAACCACATCTCCCGTTAATGTCAAGCTTCAGCTGCCAACTACAACGACGATAGTACACTTTTGGCGATTACGACCATTTAAGGGTTGCCCGGATGTGATTCCAGGCGTGTCACAGGAAGGAAAGAGGAAGAAAGAGAGAGTGAAGAGATGCTAAGCGCAGAGAAAACCAGGAAGACAGAGTACAGCATGAAGTAACGTATGCTTTACGATCTAGAAAGTAGTAGAGTATTTGTAGTTTTTATTTTCTTGTCTCGTATCATTGGGTTTGTGCAGATTAATTAGGCATTGTATTTTATATGTGTTTCCGAGTATTGTGAGCCTGCTGGGGCAGCAGTCTTTTTGAAGAGGGAGGAAGGGTGATGGTGATCCCTGTCCTCAGGTCGCTGAAAAGGGAAGTGTAGTGTCTGACGTATGTGGAGTGATGTTGGAGGAGAAATAAAACGCAGTTCTGGAGAAATAAATGCGTCAGGGTAAATTCTGCGGCAAAGCCGAAATAAATATGTGTTTGTCGATGTCAGAGTCGTACGATTTCCTGTTTAAATTTTTAGTTATCGACTGTGCTGGGTCGGGAAATTCGTTTTTATTGTATCAGTGGTCACACAATCGTTGAGTTTGGATAAAAAATAGTGAATGCTGGAAGAAAATCCGTGAAGCTACAAATATGGGACACATGCACGATGCAGTTATTTTCGGCTATGGGGAAAGGAATAGACTGTTCAAGGGACATCGTGGAACCAAAATTGAACTTGCAACGAGCCGGGACGCATTGGATCTTCTCCACCTACGAGAATTTGGCAGTAGTAGCAAGTTGTTTTGAGCAGGGAGTGTTTAAGGAAGCAAAACGTACAAATTTCGAGGGGAGCGGAATTTTAATCAAGTGTAACATAATAGGACCAACCTTCCATCTGCCAGCGTCAATTTCAGGATTCACACAACTGAATGGTACGCAGCCACAGCTGTACGGACCAGAAATCACTTTAGAGATTTTGCCAAGGCAGAATCTGACCTTGTTAAATCAAACTCTGGGGCCAGGTCTGTTGAGATCCGTAACCCAGTTCGTTGTAGAGTAAGAGGGGCGCAGACCAGACGAACAGCTTGTTCAACATGTCGCGCAGTATAGGGGAAGGCAACGGCAAATAACGATCATTTCGAGCACCTCTGTGCCAAGTGTCATCGCAGCCTTAGCTTTCACGCGCTCGCGCTGGCGGTGAAGTGACCGCCTTTTTGCCATTTCACGACATACTTACTCCACAAAGGTAACGAGGTGGCAGGAGGGACATGTATTCTCTAGTTCCACCTTTTTCCGAGAATGCGGTGAATGTGGAAGAAACGTCTGTCTACGACATTCAACCACGACAGTTACGTGCAATAATTGTCAGCCTCAAAACGAAAATGAAATGGATACAGACTGATCAGCAGTTTTCATCTGACAGAAATGTATGTGACGTTTTCAATCAAAAATTCTTTTTCCAAACCAAAATTAGCTTTACTTGTGACAACTTAAGACAATGAATAATTCTAGTCTTAAGTATTACATTATATAGTCCCAAATCATTAGAATTAAAAAAATGTTCTTACATTTCGTTTGGGTATTAGGCTGCCTTTTTGTATTCCATTGTATATTTTATTGTCAAATAAATAATTTTGATTACAAATGTGTTTGAAATATTGTGTGAGATATCCTACGTCGATATTTTATGGAAATATGACCTTTAAAAATGGAAAACCTCAAGAGACTGATGAAAACTCTCGGGCGGTCGGCCGACCTCCCGCGCGAGCGCGGGCGTATGAAGGTTAACTTTGTTATGTGTTGTTTTCTTTCTGATCAGGTGGAGAGCTAATTCCGAAAGGGATCGGAGGGTAGTCCAAGTCCCAGTGGATTGGATACCGAGGGCGTGAGACGAGTAGGCAAGAGGCTGATCGAGCAGTGGTCGTCCAGGAAGGAATTTCTACGTTTTGTTTTATGTCATGGTCTTAAGGGGCCCTAGACCACATTTAAGTTTTCTAGTAGTAAGTAAGCATGTCATAGGTGCCAATCCAAACAAGTTCAAGAGTTAGTTAAAAGATGACCCGGGGACCGGGTCGTTCCAAAGAGGGGAATAATGTAGCGTGTAGACATTGCTTTCCCCGAAAGTCGATAATATTTTTTTCTTTTGTGCATTACCTTGCCAAAGTACGTATGTATAATTTATTTCAACTATTCTTTATTTGTTAATACGTCACATTGTTTCTTCATTCATTTTGTTACTGTTTTACATTTTAAATTGTACTAATATGAATGTTCTGGTTTTATATGTTTTGTAAAGCTTTGGTTAGGCTAGGAGAAGTACTGTGTCAGAGAGAGAGCGAAAGACTATCGACAGAGAGCGTGGGATTTGTTGTGGTATCGTGGTCGGTTCGCGGGTGTAAAACGTTGCAAAGTTCGGCGTGAAAGACGGTGATGCGCGGAGGAACAATTAATTACAGTGCATCCGCGCTGTGTTAATAGGAGATCGTACATTATTAAGTGAACAGAAAAACCTGAAAAGTATATCGAGTGTTTGCGGTGACGAGTTTACATACTGTGTGAACTTGTGACAATTAGCCGTCAACCAGACACCAGACACTAACTGTTAGAATTGCGTGAAAGTGGAACAAACCAAAATGTTAAGTAAAAGAACAATGCTGTGATTTGATCAAGAAACATTTATTATATCATCCAAACTGACTTAAAGACGACGACGTAAATTGAACTGATGTTGAACGGACTGTTATAATGATAAACACATGTGACTGTTTTTCTGTGGCAACACGGTGAAAGAACTGTGCGAAGTATTGGCATTAACCGGCTATATATCGTAAGTACTAAAGACATTGCATAATTCCAACCTACCCGCACCGCGTCATTAATAAACTTTTAATAATAAAACGTAGCGCGCGTAACGACAACGCACACACTGGGTCTATTATTATCGCGCCAGTGCTGCCAGCTGATTCGACTACCACGTAGACGTGGACCACTGCCGCAACTGGAATATTAATGAAACAGGAGGATCCATCATCTTCACGCCACGAACCAGGATTCACTTCACACATCGTCCGCTGATGACACCGCACTGCCTGCAGCAACAGTTAAGACATTAAAAGAAAATTATTACGCTCTCTTTCATTTCAAAATTATAGACAATTGCCGTTAAATTATCTAATTTAAGAATACTGTCAGAATATCAAGGTTCAATTCTGTTTGGTTCCTATAAATTTTCTTTCCATTATTTCGTCCTGTTGACAGTGTTGAAAATCCGCCAAATTAAAGTTGAATTAATAATTTTCTTTCAAAATTCTTCTCAGACATTTTGCTGCTCATCATAATTTTATTTTAATGTTTGTGTGTAACTTCTTTTGGAGGGAGTACGTATTTTATTTTTTGTGCAGTCAAATTAGCTACCAAACAACTACGTATATTACCAGCTGATGCTGTCCGCCATTACTGCTTGAAAACTGACCAATAGTACTTTTGCACCTATTTTCTCATTTGCTGTCAGCTTGAAAACGAAATTACGTATTTCGTGGACATAGGGGAGATGCACGATGTCCATGTAGGCCCCTACAATAATTTTTTTTTTTTTTTAGCTTTGCAGCTTTACTGGTATTATATTGACTTTAATTGTTCATTTGGCCCCTGTTAAAGTGATTTGTCGCATCTATGTAATAACTGTGCAGAATTAACAAATTTTTTTATTATGTAAACATTGGCACGCCATATTTAGATTAAATTTGACGTCTTATTGGCCTCATATAAGATTCAGCACGTTCTGACAAAGACTATGCGAAATTTTTTTTGTCCAAGACTAACAGCGGTAGTAAGATTCCTTGTATACGTCTTGTCTTATTATTTAAAAGGAGTGTTTTTCAGAGGTAGAGAACCAGTTTCTTTACAAGTGGCACCACAGTTTAAGATAGGGAAGTTAGATTTGGTGCAATATTGCGGAGCGCACAAGTTACAGCCAGGTGCAGGCTGGATTGCAGTAAGTTACGCTGACCAGCGGTTGAGAAGTGGAATGGAGGCCACAGGGGCCATCGAACCGCTGAAAAGAGTAAACGCAGCGGTTCGCATGTCGCAAGCTACAGGCAGAAGGGGTCTACTGGCACAACCGGGGTGTGGTGCGTACGTGGCTCGGAGCGATGCGTTAGCGAAACAGAGCTGCGAAGCCGAGTATAAATAGGTGTTGTTTTCTAACGAGATTCATCTGCGCGGAGTCAACGGGGATGGCGGCCGCTCAATCGACTGCTGACGCAGCCATTGGAACTTTACAGCTATCGAACAAGGCCGGGACGACACATCGTTGCATTGCACAAGTCGCTGGGGCAGTGGTCTCAGCAATTAGGGGCCTGTGACACGAACCGAGGTGAACGAGCTCTACAGTGGAAACGAATAAATCATTTGAAAAGTTCTCACCGACTTTTAATGCAGCACCTTCCTGGCTCCCAACCACGACTTTTTGTGTCAGTACTCCGCATTTGGCGTCTGCCCCTTAGGCTTTCCAAGCGCCTCTGGTGGTTTAAATGTTTTATGGGGGGTACGCTTGAGCTTTCCACCCAAGAGGACCAAGCTTCGAGTCCTGGTAAGGATACTGCCAATTTTATTTTCCCACCAAAATTCCAAATTCCCAACTATAGGGTAGGTTTGGGGGAGGGGTGGGGGGTTGGGGTGGGTTGAGGGGGAGGAGGTGGCTGGGGTCTATGTGCAGCTGAGAAAACATGTGACATCATCTGTGGGTGGGATTGGACGTGGTTGGGGGCAGGGGTGCGTGGGGGTGGGCAGGGTGGGGTGATTAATTGGTCAATTTAATTAATTTGCGTATCAATTTGATATCAAAACTTCACCAAGGGCCCCACTACCCTACTACTAATAATGTCTCAAGGAAAATTTTTTGGGTAACTCATCACTCAGGAAGTACTGACTGCACAAACGCGAATGGTAGGAATAATGTGTGCGTTGTTCCCTGTGGTCATCACGTAGATACCTCTTCCAGGAGTACGGCATTATAACTGCATCACAACAATACTCAAAATGTGGTCAGAAACTGTCTGCAAAGCTTCTAATGGTGTTGTAGAGTGGGTTGTGCTGAGAAATAATTGTTAAGAAATAGATTCCATACGTTGCGCCGTATTCGACGTAGTTAATTGGAGTTAACTTATCAGGCAGTTGTGCGAACAAATTCATGTGGCCAGATATATTCACTGTCAATATTTCTCATAGCGTAGATGATAGCACATGAAATTGCTCAGCCTTTGCTTCGGGTTCAGTTCTTGCTACCACCCCATTTCCAGTTTTTGTATCTCTCTTTATTCGGTTTAGTTCGGTGTCGTTTAGCGACACTGCCCTTTTTTTGTTTGAGTCAACTGTATTGCGACTGGTTTGATGCGGCCCGCCGCGAATTCCTCTCCTGAGCCGACCCGACCTCTTCGTCTCAGACTAGTACTTGCAGCCTATGTCCTCAATTATTTGCTGGAGGTGTTTCAGTTTCTGTCTTCCCCAACATTTTTTGCCCTCAACAGCTCCCTCTAGTACCATAGAAGTCATTCCCTATGTAGCACCACATCTCAAATGATTCGATTCTCTTCTGTTCCGTTTTCCTCACAGTCCATGTTCACTACAATACAATACTGTGCTCCAAATGTTCATTCTCAGAAATTTTTTCCACATATTAGGGCGTTTCTTTGATGCTAGTTGACTTCTCTTGGCCAGGAATGTCCTTTTTGCCTCTGCTAGTCTGCTTTTGATGTTCTCCTTGCATAGTTCGTCATTGGTTATTTTGCTGCTTAGCTAGTAGAAATTCTGAATTTAATCTGCTTCGTGACCGTCAATCCTGATGTTAAGTTTATGTCTGTTCTCATTTCTGCTACTTCTCATTACTTTCATCTTTCTTAGATTTATTCTCAATCCATATTCTGCACTCATTAGACTTCCATTCAGCGCGTCATGTGACTTGTCTTCACTTTCACTCAGGATAGCAATCTCATCGACGAATCGATTCATTTATATCCTTTCATATGGAATTTTAATTCCAAGCCTGAAACTTTCTTTTATTTCAAATGGTTCAAATGGCTCTGAGCACTATGCGACGTAACTTCTGAGGCCATCCTTCGCCTAGAACTAATTAAACCTAACTAACCTAAGGCCGTCACACACATCCATGCCCGAGGCAGGATTCGAACCTGCGAGCGTAGCGGCCGCTCGGCTCCAGACTGTAGCGCCTAGAACCGCACGGCCACTCGGGCCGACCTTCCTTTTATTTCCACCATTGCTTATTCGATGTGCAGATTGAATAGTAGGGGCGAAAGACTACATCCAGTCTCACTCCTTTTTTTTTAATCCGAGCACTTCGGTCGTCCACTCCTATTATTCCCTTTCGGCTCTCGTGCATATTGTATATTACCCCTCTCTCCTTATAGCTTACCCCTAATTTTCTCAGAATTTCTAAAATTTGCACCATTTTACATTGTCGTACGCTTTTACCCTGGCGACAGATCATGTGAATGTGTCTTCATTTTTCTGTAGTCTTGCTTCCATTATCAGCAGCAACGCCAGAATTGCCTCTCGGGTGCCTTCATTTTACCTAAAGCCAAACTGATAGTTATCTAATAAATACTCAAGTTTCTTTTCTATTTTTCTCTATATTATACTCCTCAGCAACTTGGATGCATGTGCCGTTAAGCTGTTGCGCGATAATTCTCGCACTTGTCAGCTCTTGCAGTCTTCGGAATTCTTCCCACCAACGACACAACGTATCGAACTGGCATCTTAACAGTTATTTCCCAGTATAACCTACCCTGCAACAAGTTTATAAGCTTCCAGGACTTACTCTGACAACCCCATATATTCCCTTTCCGTGATCAGGCCGAACAGACTGTGCGCTACTACAAGTTTCCTTCTCCACCGTCTTCCCTCCACCTTTTCTGTTTGCCATCTATCCACAGCTCCATGGAGACCATTCCCTCATTTCCTCCATGGCATTCCCGGTGGTCTCCTACCTGTGGGGATGGAAAACAGGAGCTTTCGTGACCACCTGTCGCTCTACAATCCGAGCCATGTGTCTAATCCACTGTAGTTGCTTCTTTCTGATGATTCCTCGATACAGTTCATCTAATTCATGATTGTGTTGAATCCTACACTCACGCGTGTTTAGGTCCAACCATAGACCTTGAACTGCAATTTTGACTCAGATACAAAAGCTTTACGAAGTACTACTTTCAGATGCTCCACGTCTGTCAGCCTAGAAGAGCTAAAGAAACTGGTACACTTGCCTGATATCGTGTAGGCCCCTCACGAGCACGCAGAAGTGCCGCACACTAGATCGCGTGTTACTCGACCAATGTCTGAAATAGTGCTGGAGGGAATTGACACCACACATCCTGCCATGTCAAGCAATTTAGACTTCCCTTGGCCATAAATCCGTAAGAATACGAGGTGTGACGATCTCTTCTGAATAGCACTTTACAAGGCATCCCAGATGTGCTCAATAATGTTCATACTTGGGGAGTTTGATGGCCAGCGGAAGTGTTTAAACTCAGAAGAGTAGAAATTCTGAAAGTGAGGGGTGTCGCATTGTCCTGCTGGACTTGCCCAAGTCCATCGGAACTCACAATGGACATAAATGGATGCAAGTGATCAGACAGGATGATTACGAACGTCACCTGCCACAGTCGTATACAGACGTATAGGGGTCCAATATCACTAAAACTACACACGCCCCACACCATTACAGAATCTCTACCAGCTTAAACAGTCCACTGCTGACATGCAGGGCCCATGGATTCATGAGGTTGTCGCCAAACCCGTTCACGTCCGTCCGCTCGATGCAATTTGAAACGACACTCGTCCGACGAAGAAACATGTTTCCAGTCATCAACAATCCAAGGCGTAAATCTTGCCGTCATCAAGAGTGCACGAGTGGGCCTTCGGCTGCGAAAGCCCATATCGATGATGTTTCTTTGAATGGTTGGCACGCTGACACTTGTTGATGGCCCAGCACTGAAACTTGAAGCAATTTGTGGAAGGGTTGCACTTCTGTTAAGTTGAACGATTCTCTTCAGTCGTTGGTCCCGTTGTCACAGAACCTTTTTCCGGCCGCAGCGATGTCGGAGATTTGATGTTTAACCCGATTCCTGTTATTCACGATACCCTCGAGAGATTGTCGTACGGGAAAATCCTCGTTTCATCGCTACCTCTGAGTGGCTGTGTCCATCGCTCGCGCGCCGAATATAGTACGACGTCCAAATTAAATCTTGATAACCTACCATTGTAGCATCAATAACTGATCTGACAACTGTGGCAGACACTTGCGGTCTTATATAGGCGTTGCCGACCGTAGCGCCGTATTCCGCCTGTTTACATATCTCTGTATTCGAATAGGCATGCCTGTACCAGTTTCTTTGGTGTTTCATTGTAGTACCAGGGTTGCAACACAGTTTTATGTAGCTGAATCTTGGGCGCTCTAGAGACACATCTGGAACGAAGCAGTTGTGTTATGCTGTAGAAGGACCCCTTTGCTGCCTTGATCTCTACTTCGAATGATTGCTCCTCTGTGAAAAGCGCTTCCTGGTATGTAAATTCGCAGACCGTATTGTAGGATCGGTCTCCAAGCCGCAGTGACTGTAGGTGTGAAGTATCTTGACGTTGGCGACGAGTCATAACGAGGTAATACGTGTTGGCTTCATCTATGAGTGGCCCAGATATGCAGGAGAACATCACCAGTTCCCTGGTCGTTTGTTTCAGTTTCTCTTCAGAGCTATTGACGAGGCAGATATCATCTTCGTAGGATAGATATGCAAGATCCTTGCCTGATTCTTGAATCCCTTGGAAATTTTCTTTTAATGTTGTACGTATGATTTTCTCAAGAAGAAAACTGAACAGGATGGAAGAAAATCTTGCATGTGACTCATCTGCATTACAGAGTAATCTGTTACTCGGTTTTCCATCTCAATCTTACTGTGTGTTTCACTCAGCCAAATCTTTACCATGTTGATAGTTTCTGCGGAATCCTGAACTCGTTTGGGCAACTGAACTAGCTCTTGTGTATGCAGTCATAAGCCTTCTTGAAATCAAGAGACAAAATGAGCAGTTCCTTACCGTGTTCTCCCACTTTCACAGGACTGAAGTTTGCATATGAGACAGTTGGGCAAGATGTTGTAGCATGTACTAGCTCATGAAATTCGTCATAAATAATCCGTCACAATGTGAGAAGAGTTCATATCTGCAACACCGGAGGAAAAATATGACCTGTTACATTATTACTGCTGGCTGTATGTTTCATGCAGTAACAAAAATTTTATATCCTTTGCACAATAACATAAAATGTATGATTATGGTAGCACAGGAAGTTTTAAATCTAATCCAAACTACCTTCTGAAACACTTTCCATCATTTGACACTTCATTTACTTTACACAGTCATGATTTCGGCTTTATAGCCATTCTCAAACGCATGTTAAACGTTAAATTTTCGTCGAAAAAACATATTTTTTCGCTTATAGACCATATCCTGTAGTACGACAACTGGTCAGACGTCTTTTAACGTTTGAACGTGCACTCGAGAATGGCTATAAAGCCTAAATCAAGATTGTGTAAAATAAATGAACAATTATCATTCAAATGGAGGAATTTCGCTTCAAAAAATTCTATGGGACTGTAGTCTCGCGCGAAGGGAAGATCAGTAACGAAAACTAATTCTCTTCGACAATTTCATTTATTCCATGGACTCATGGACGAATTTTTATTTAAAAACTGGCAGCTTGTAAAAGTGTTACTACTTTGTAAGTTTAGTTGCATGAATAGGACAAAAAAAGTGTCCTTTAATGTTCACGTTTATCATGTATACATATCGTCTTAACTGACTCGTTCCACATCATTTCGAAAAGTAGTTATTCAAATGGTCTATGAAACATGAGACTAGCACTTACTATGGCGTGTTTTTCCACAGAATGACACATACTCCCCCTGTCCACTTTCGACTCCAACATTTTACTTTACTCGTGAAAAAGCTTTTAAAATGCTATTGTCGATGTTTCTTAATTACTCACCCGATTTCTCTGTTTTTAGCACTTTTTTAACTATCTGCAAGTAGCCAGTTAATAATAACTTGACACGTAGATACAACAATTCCGTACTATTTATGCCTTTTTTTATTCATACGCCTTACTTTTATAAAGAAATAATTGAAGACAGAGTCGATGAGGAGATAACACTAGAAAAACCGGACGGGCAACATGAATGCGTATAGTTGCGTACCGTTATGCGTGAAATGATTTGGAGGTGTCCTTTATCCACCAATGAGTTTCTAATCGCTTATCGATCTGATGATGGTAATGGTGTGTACGACTCTTAATTACATTTTTGTCTTGTCTTGGTTTTCCGAAGTGTACAGAGAGAGAAAGAGAGAGAGAGAGAGAGAGAGAGAGAGAGAGAGAGAAATTGTTTTACTGAACGTCATCATTTCGGTTACACGTAAGTAAAATTATATAATTGCGAATTTCTAGAGATTCGATGACGTCGGAATAAGTTTGTAATAATTTGATTTTTTCATTTATCACGTCCTGTATCCGTATTCAGAGACATGGTATTTATAGATACACCCTTTAGTGTCGTATTTGTACTCCGCTCTTAGCAAACAAGTCACCGTAAATTTGTTTATGTATTTCGCAACTTCCATTCCAGACTAATACAAGCTGAGTTTCTTCGTATCGATACCAAGCATGATGGGAGTGCTGCAGCGGAGTTCCCAATCAGTAATAATTGGAAGGCGTCCCAATCAGTAATAACTGGAAGGCGATTTTCAGTTTCAGCTTTGCTTTGGTAATGAAGAGTGTACTCCCAAAACTTTGTATTCTACATACATACTCCGAAAACGACTGTGCAGGTGCATGCTGGAGGCTACTTCGTAGCATTAATCATTCCCTTTACTGTCCCACCCATCAATGAAGGGAGGGAAAAATATATATCTCGTACGAGCCCTAATTTATTTTCCCCTTACGGTCCTTAACGCGAATGGACGGTAGAGGCAGTACAACTGTTCTACAATGTGCCAGAAATGTTGGTTCTATAAACTTTTTCCACAGCTTTTTTACGAAAAGATCGGCTTCTTCCCTCCAAGAATAGTCATTTAAGGTCACGGGAGCTTCTTCGTAACACTATAGTACTGATCGAACCTACGGATATAAAATCTAATACGACGCCTCTGAGTTGCTTCCTTTATCTTAATCAGAGCTTGTTTGGATCCCAAACACTATGACAGTAACTCAATAGCTGGTCATGCGGTTTCTTTCGTAGATATCGCTATACTATAAACGGCAATTCGCCACCTCCTTCTTACAGATTGGGTGTAATCATGGTTTAACTAGCTTTCACTGGAGTCCTCGCTAATTTTCGAAACCCATATACAGCTTTCAGTCGATTGTTGTTCAGGATGATCTTGCATAATTGTAAACGATTAAAGAAACACTCTCAATAATCTTTATTTATTGAGTTTTTTGTTCATAATAACCATGAAATTCATATTAAAAGTGGAATTTTATGTTGATAGATACAGGTAGTTCCATGGAACCAAATGACATGGGGGAACAGCTCATAAATTCCTGATTCTGGTCGAATGCAAGTTGAGTTCATAATGTTCTGACTGAAACTGGTTGAAAGGAATGGAAAGGGTTAAAAGCAGACAAAATCAAATATCTCTTGAAAAATAACACAATAAAAATCTAACGCAATGTCGTCATGATTCCGTTTGATCAAAGGATTACAAAACTGGATTTCGTCTAGGTGCTGTATTGTCAAAGTTGTCGATATGTCTTTATCTATATATTAATTGTTAGTAACAAAACATCGTCTTTAATTTGAAACAACGAGGGGCGTTCAACGATTAATGCAACACTTTTTTTTCTGAAAGGAAGAATTGGTTTTATTTAGGATTCCTATACACCATATTATTCCCAACTCTTTTGGGTAGAAAACCAAATTTTTAACATAATCTCCAATCAAGGCGACGACATTACGCTACGTTACTGGAAGCGCCTCTATGCCCGCATGGTACCACTCTTTTGGCCGAGGACGAAGCCAACTTCTTGCGTCATTACCAACCTCCTCGGAGTTTTATTTAGGGCAGTCGATGTGTAATATATCGATTGTTTATGAAATGGTTCAAATGGCTCTGAGCATTATGTGACTTAACTTCTGAGGTCATCAGTCGTCTACAGCTTAGAACGAATGAAACCTAACTAGCCGAAGGACATCACACACATCCATGTCCGAGGCAGGATTCGAGCCTCAGACCGTAGCGGTCGCTCGGTTCCAGACTGTAGTGCCTAGAACCACACGTCCACGCCGGCAGGCTCTGATTTCTGAAAATTGCGGCGATTTTAATTGAATAATATCAGAAACTGACTCACATTTTAGACCGTTTCTTAACATTACACCGAGATATTTAACAGATACGTATGACTGACTCAAATTACGTAGCAAAAACTCCATTAGTACTGTATTCAAATGAAACTAGACTGATATTTCTATACGCCTGTATTAACTTGGATTCATGCAAATTTAAAGCCAGCTAGCATTCGCTGAAACATACATAATGTCCACGCGTCCTAAATGACCCTTCAGTCACTTAACGACATTTTCGGATGCAAAATTATCAGCAAACAATTTCAGATTACTGCCTAGCCTGTCCCACAGATCATGTATGTACGTGGAGAGTAGTGTCGATTCAATCACACTTCCTTGGTGAACTCCAGACATCACCGTTGTCTGTGGTCAACATTCGTCGTCCAGGACATCTTACTGCGTTCTACACCTCAAAAAGCCAACGATGAAGTCTTATATTTGAGAAGTATGCCGTATGCTCGGGCCTTTGTTACCAGTCTACTGCGTAGCATAATTTCTAACACTTTCTATGTACTTAGGATTATACAACCCGAGAGCCCGTCTGCATCTATAGTTCGCTGGATATTGTATGTGGAAAAGGTCAGCAGCATTTCACACGGAGCAGTGTTTTTTCACTCGATGATGACATGTGAACAGAAGCTTTTCCATGTCAGCTCTCTGGGAGTTTGTGCGTCAATCGAATGACTTTACAAAAACTCTTTGTGATCTTCCCGTGTGAATGATAGTTTTTAAACGCGGAGTTTAACACTCTTCGTTTATTAATATCTCCATGTTCGGAGAGTGCTGTTATCCCGCAACTGTATGTTCAATCATTGAAGTGCCACTCTAGTTACCGATTAGTACGCCGCTGCGCGAAACAAAAGGACGAGATTGATAAAGTAATATAACATGCTAACAGTTAGATTCAAATGAATTAATACGCGAGTGGCGTGGCGGAACGCCACATAGATTTATTTAAAAAATGGGGTTTTTGTATTCTGATGAATAAAATGCGATTTGTTTTGTGTAACGAACATTAACTTTTGAAAGAAAAAGAAATTATTTCTAGAGAACTAAAGATAATGATATCAAAGCTTCTTTATTTATCTGTGTTGGTCAAATGGTTCAAATGGCTCTGAGCACTATGGGACTTAACATCTGAGGTCATAAGTCCCCTAGAACGTAGAACTACTTAAACCTAACTAACCTAAGGACATCACACACATCCATGCCCGAGGCAGGATTCGAACCTGCGACCGTAGCTGTCGCGCGATTCCAAACTGAAGCGCCTAGAACCACTCGGCCACACCGGCCAGCTGTTGGCCAATGAAAAGGACCAGAGACATTGTATCAAGTTACTCTCTCTCTTGTCTACAATTATTGTATGGTGGATAGGCGCCATTGTACGCTGGATATAATTGTAAGTTCTGTGAAACTATTCAGAATATAAATAATATTTCCCTGTAATAACATTTACTTTTTGTTGAGGTCGCTCCTCTCATATTAGTGAATCAATATTTTGTATAAATTTGTTGTTTTAGCTGTGTGCTTCGGAGGGGAATACCATTTGTCTTGAGGGACAGGTCGGCCATTATGCCGGCAAAACAATTATTCTTATTAAATCTATTATTAAATGTAAATGTAAATGCAGGAGTTCTGTTTTTGTCATTCAATATTCTAAAGCCAGTAAAATTAAATTAATGCTTCAGTGATTAATATTTCCGTTGCATTGAGTTCCGTAAATTTTCAGTTGCCGCTTAAAGGCAGATGACGAGAATCTCCTCAGCTTTCCCTTGATAATGAAAAATAATCGAAGCAGTTTACTACTTTTCATGAGAACAGAAATATCTTAGGTATTAATCATCGTTTTAAAATTGGTACATAACTAAAATAGTTTCCATCAGGTCCTCTGAGAAATAGTTTTTGAAACATCCCCTTAGAAAAATTAAGATTGACAACGCTGGTAAACCACTTACGTTATTTGATTTTCAAACAGCTGAGCAAAACAGCGTACTCAGACATTTCTCTCTTTACTTATTCTGATCAACAGTAAACTGACACACAATATATATATATATATATATTTTTTTTTTTTTTTTTTTTTTTTTTAGCGCAACGCAATCTGACTTTCAATAATCCCTAAGAATGGCCCTGGCTAACAACTACCTGTACCTTTCATAAATCACTTACCTGACAAAAATCTTCGTTATTCAAACTACTGGCGCCAATACAGCCAGCTAAATAGAGGATTCTAAGTACGGAAGGCACTGACTACTGATAGGCATAGTTAGCAAATGAAAGATTTTGAGGGAGAATAAACAATGTATTTACGTTAATAGTGTTCAAAAGTCATAATATATACATCAGTTCATGACATCCAGCCGTATAAATTTCCTTTTTCTGACGGACACACGCCCAGATCATCCGGTCTCAAAATTCCATCTCTCTCCCCACATCCGCCACTACTGGCGGCTCACCTCCAATTGCGCAACGCTACGCGCTGTTCACATCCAACTGTCCAACACTATACAAGCGAATATTCCAACAATGCCAACCAGCCACAGACTGCACACAGCACAGCCAGAGGTTTTCATACAGAGCCGTCGTAGACTTCAGTAGAAAGTTGTGTCTTTGTAATTGTGGTACAGTAGTATTTTCAGTTATTATTTTCTTTTCATCGTCTTATACTCTTATCTGGTTTCTGCCACCATAAGAATTGTAGTACTTCTTGTTGTTGTTGCGTTTTGAAATTAGTGCGAGCGAAGAAGGTGTTTTGCTTTTAATAAAGTGTGTTCAGACTTAATCGTTAGCTATTTCCTGCCCGTCGCAGGACACTACAATTACGTCCTTAGATTTCGAGCTCTGACTCACACTGTATGCCAGAAGAATTCACTAACTGCACGCTGCACAAAGTCATGTAAAACTAAGTACGTGTGCGACTGCATATGCGAGCAAGTGGCAAAACAGGTGCGTTCGTTCACTCATCCATCGTGTTTCGTTGATCCCATCTTGAAAGAAGCACATTCAGGGATATGGGGCAGTTCAATACACATATTAACAGGCAGAATCTGCTGTACAAATAACTAACGATCGTTGTAAACAATTCGCATTTACTTAAGCATAATTTGATGTAGTAAATTTAACAATAAGTTACTCCTCTCATAAATATGAAAGGTTTGCGGGGCCCTCATTTCCACTAAACAGCTGCTGTTTGCCCTTGACGTACTTGACAGAACACCACTTATCTTTGTTTCTGTATGACCATGCTCCTGACTGGAACTTTGAGGGACTTCAGCCGTTTACTTTTGTAAAACATTCGAACGTCTTTAGCCAACAACTATGGCCAGTTCATAGATGGCGGCCACTGATGAATCGTGTAAAAGAATGGAGTTAACACCCTCAGCATCAGATAAAGCCTTAATATGGTGCAATGAAGCACCGAAACTGGTACCCATGTAACAAATAAGACCGTGAGGACGGCTGTAGGTGTTCCATTCTATTATATTCAATTTTGTGTCGCTGGAACTGAGGCCTGCATTTATGCACAGTGCTATTTGACATGCCGCTATAAGTAAAGAACAAAATTGTAGGAAAAACTGAAGTTCTCTGCAGAGAGTGAGGGTGACGAACAGTTTATACAAGATTATTAATTAGCGTTGCTAGAAAATACATTTAAAAACAAAAATTGTTGAAATACTGATCAACCTTCCAAACAATAAATTTTCTAACGTGTACTAAATGTATAAAAATAGGTTAAAAATCTCTCAAGCACAAAATACGGATTTAAAACAGTTAAGTGTAAGAATCAGCTCAATAAACAGAACCGGTAATTATTCTCAGATGACTTCAGATAACAGCTAAACTGATATTGGAATTTCAGGGAAAGCACCTCCTAGGGCTGAGGAAATTGATGTACCAACAGAGACACTGAAGAAAACTATAGTTAGTGAGGAGTGAATAGAAGAGGTTTTGAAATGGACGTAACCACAGATCGTAACATATGAGATTTACACGTAGTATCTGACGAAATTTACTACAGCATGGGGGACGGAAAATTAGCCCTGATGTACTCACTGAATGACAGAGGCAAGAAACAACACTTCAGCCGCTACGAAAAACATCCCTTTTAACTAATGTTCAATAGGTATGGTCGATAATTCCCCTGAACAGGTTTAAAGTGATGTTAGAGTGTCAGCTGAGTTGGTACGATGGTGGGTCAGAAGTTTATTTGTTCGGAGCAAATATTCAACACGAAGTTGATATTTGGTGACAAGATACATAACAAAGAATTGCAATAGCCTTCACAAATACCAGAAACACTTTTCAGTCGTTGATAAACTCTATAGAATTTACTCCAAATTATCTATTAAACTGGTTCAGCAAACATAATCTGAGCTTCAAAAGGAGACGTACATGTGAGTTACGTGAGTCATTACAAACTGGTGCAATTATGTAGTGAAATAACGGCTTCCCTTCTCTCACTGTGTTTTCGAGAAAATTCTTTGTTTACCAGCCGAAAAATTGTAACGTAGGTGACGGATGTTACTATTTAATTCCTGACGAAGAGAGTTGTTTCCATCTAGAAAACCGTCAGCACACGCGAGAAAACAAATTTACTCTGGCACAAACTGATTCCTGAGTGTTTATTTCAGGAATATTCTGATACTATTATTTTATATTTCTTAGACAAGAGATGTACGGTTGTTTGTTTCTCCAGCTGTACGAAGAGCTGGGTACTAGACAAAAAACAACCGTGGTTTCAAATTTCGGGATGATTAAAGACCTTCCAAGACTGAGTTGGTTTTAAAAATATTGTCCATGAAGTATGTGTCTCCTTCTATAGGTTCAGAAAGTTAGCAGCAAACGTAAAGCAGAAAACGGAACTTCACAAGAACCTTGTCAGGCACTGCTTCCACAAATAAATTTAATGAAAAAGAGACGCACCGCGAAGTAAGTATCCGTATGAGACGGAAATCGGAAGATGGGATGTACATGTACAGACAAATGATTACAGCTTTAGAAAAACTCGATGATTTATTCAAGAAAATTGACTTTACAAATTGAACAAACCAATAGCTGTTTGGTACACTTCCGATTCTAAATATTAATGGTCGTGTCTGTTTGTTCTATATCGTGTCTCCCTACCACATTCGCGCAACGACGCTCAGAGCGTGTTTGTTAGGGAATTAACTAGTTTGAACCTGGGACCTGTTGCTGGTAAGGAGACGCCAGACCACACATGACATGTAGAATTCAGAAGAGTTCAGTGAGACTAGCGATGATATAACCAAATACTTAATGATTTCAGCGTCAGCTCCACTGCCCTCCCTGTAAAAGAATCTTAATAGTAACTAAATTTAGTGGAAGGGGTTCAAGGCTTTCCTATTTTTAGCTAGCTGGTAAAATAACGTCGAAAAAATCAGTTAAGTTTACCATTGGAAATTTTATTCTACTCGCAAAACATTGTTTGTAAATTGCACTATTGATAAAAGGAAATGGTATTATTATACTTGCCCTAGGCTCTTGACTGACGACCACAAAAGGTTAAGAGACGAACTAGAAGGACCAGTTGTAAGAGGAGTAATAAATGAATGATGCCCGTTTTACCTGGAAAATTGTGTCCAAAAGGTAGGGGTAGTTCTTAGGTTCTCTGAAGATACAATTTTAGCAAAGTTATCTCCAGGCAAGAAAACTTTATATACATGTGCTCCTCTGCGTTGTGTTGGGTAAATTAGAAAGAGAGAGAGACAGAGAGACAGACAGAGAGGAAAAAATTCTCTCTGCTGAACACAGCAACATTACAGTCTCTGACCAAACGCCAAAACTTCTAATACAGAAGACAAATGAAACCGTAAAGCATTACAAATTTCAAGTTTGTAGTAAGTTAACAATGAAGAAAAAAAAACAGCATAAACTTCAGTATAAAGAGGAAAAACTGCTCTGCAATTTAACCATAGATCATGAACGATAGGTCGTAAACACGAAGTTTATCAATAAGAATATTATTTGTCAATAATCATGGAAACGACACACGTACTAGCAAAAACATTATCATCAGTACATTATGGTCTTAGAGGTTTGTCATCAGTTTGTAACAATAGATGTCTTATAATGATAAGCTAGTTATACGTTAATTCAGTTTTGAGCTATGGGAGAGTGTGACAGAAGACGATTAGTTTGGCTTCAAGAAAGTTTAATATACCAGAGGGGCTATTCTGAAGTTGCCGTTGATGATGAAAGCAAGACTAAAGAAAAATCAAAACAGGTTCATAGGATTTGTCGACATGGACAGACTGTTCGACAATGTCAAATTGTGAAATATGTTCGAAATTCTGGGAAAAACAGCATAAGCTATAGGGAATGACGGGTAACACAATCTGTATAAGAGCCCATAGGAAACAGTAAGACAAGACCAACAATGATGTGATTGGATCAAAAGGTTTGCATAACAGGGATCCAGTATTTATCCGCTTCTATGCAATCTATACATCAAACAAACCATGACGGAAATTAAAAAGAAAAACAGAGATTTAAAATACCGCTTTAGTTGTAAATTAATTTATTTTCACACGACCGGTTTCGGACTGTTATAAGCCCATCCTCAGGTGTCGTACTGCAAGTAGCAAAAGACGAGAGATAATTTTCACACGCCGCAACCCACTTTAAAAACAAAGAAACAAATTTCTTTCAGAAAGATTGAAAAACTTTTAAAAAACATTCGAAACCGCCTGTCGGGCTAGGTGCTGTGAAACCTATGTCCATGCGCAAGTGGCCCCAGACAGTACTACGGACGACTGCCTGGGTAGGTAATATGTACAAATGATATCTCGAGACGTACGCTGTGCCGTGGTCCCCCAGCCCCGCGTGTAAAAGGCGCGGTGTGCTGCCTGTGAACGCAGAACAGGGAGTAGCGGATGCGAACGAGGAGGCAAATTAGTAAACCAGAGTTGCAAACGTTGCTGATATCTTTTGACGGACAGAAGAACACAGGGCCGTTCACAATTTGAATTTAGTGGTTTGCATTGAAAAAGGAAGAAAAAGTAAAAAAATTACATACAAAAACACACGATATAGGTTAAAAGTGCATTATGGGTAGTAAACGAGCGTATTGAACAGGTCGGTCCAGAAATGTGGTAAGACTGAGTGGAAGGTGCGGTATAAAATTATTATATAAACCGTAATGCGCAATGAAACTTTCCTTTTACATCAGAGGCAAACAAGTTTTAAATTTAGTGGGGATATACCTGTATAAGTGGCACCGTGGAACAACCCGCCACTGTCATCAGTTAAAAGAACATGCACTTGTGCCACTCCTATTTATAAGTTCTCGTTACTGATCAACAAGGAGAGTAACAAAACGTTATAGTCTAGAATGCAAGAAAGTAATGTGCCCATTAATAGCTAGCAACAGTAGCATTAAAAGAACACATTAAAAGTGGGGTCAATTTAAAACTGCTAAGCAACCGTCGACAACTAATCGAGGTTTACATTAGATAAGACCTGAGACGAACTTTACAACATTAAAGATCGGTTAATTTCTTTTATTTTATATTAGTGAGGGCATGGATAACGCCACAGTTTTATAACGAGCCATACTCGTGGGATAAAATGAAAACATGCAACTTTTATTAAGAAGGGACTACTTTACAGATATGTTAAATGAACTGGGTGGACCTTTCGGACCTCAATATAGGAAACAGGCATATGCCGTACATTCGTTAAGTCTACTAAAAGCCACAAAAAAACACTACCCGATAAAAAATAGTAATCAGGGACCAGAAAGAGAAGGAAATGAGGCTGCATGCTGCTTCAAAAAAGAAAGTCTCCTCTAGGGCCAATCATCAACGCTAGTATTGCCCCAGATTACTTATTGGCTAAGGAATTGCAAAGTTTCCTCAGTAAGCATTATTTTTTCCATGATTATCATTACATCAAGAATTGAGTGGAGTTGATTACACACCTCAAACATGTAACTGTAACCAGTGATACGAATCCAGCAAGTCTCGACATCGTAAGCATGTCTAACATTCTGCGTGGTGTCTGTTTGTTCTATATCGTGTCTCCCTACCACTTTCGCGCAACGACGCTCTGAGCGTGTTTTTTAGGGAATTGGCTGGTTTGTACCCGGGACCTGTTGCTGGTGAGGAGACACCAGACCACACAGAACATGTAGAGTTCAGAAGAGTTCAGTGAGACTAGCGATGATATAACCAAATACTTAATGATTTCAGCGTCAGCTCCACTGCACTCCCTGTAAAAGAATCTTAATACTAACTAAATTTAGTGGAAGGGGTTCAAGGCTTTCCTATTTTTAGCTAGCTGGTAAAATAACGTCGAAAAATTAGTTAAGTTTACCATTGGAAATGTTATTCTACTCGCAAAACATTGTTTGTAAATTTCACTATTGATAAAATTAAATGTTTTAATACAGGATGATAAAAACCAACTGCATTCAACATAAATGTGAACGAATATTCCCTGAATGGTTTTCCATGTTCTACAATGGATCGAAGGATGACCTATGCCATATCACATCTATAATCTAGGTTTAAATTAAGTTTCACAAAAGAGAAAACTATCAAAATGGTCTACAGTGACTCTCAATTATCTTTAATTACTTATCTAACTTGTCGTAAATTACAGTGGCTGATGTGGCTTCTCAATAACCATATAAAAGAAAAATCATCGCGTTTCAGTTTTTTACTTCAAGTGGCAAATGTGAACACCATGAGCTTTAATTGACGATCGACACCAGTATTACGCAAAAAAGGGGGTGTAACAGATGAGACTTCTGCAGTTCTGAGTGAAGCATTATGCGCTATTATGCGGCATCGTGTGCGTTCATTACCTTGTCGGTGTTCGTCAGGAGGGCGGCGGCCGGCGCAGCAGCCATCCAGCTCGCCGTCTCGGAACTAACCCTCTCCTAACTTCTCCTTACTACAGTTTACCGAAGTTGGTTTAAAAAAAACTATCTGGCTATGTTTTCATCTGACCAATCAGGGTCTCAATGTTAACCTTAAGCTCCGCCTACAAAAATTCTGTCTGTCCAATGAGAAACGTTATATTTTTCGTGGTGGGGCAATGTTTTTAAAGTTTGCAACGTAGCAGAGACACGAAAAAGTCTCACGCTAAAACCTGCAGCTGGTGTGGTCGTTTTAGTGTTATTGTAAGATCTATACTGTTCTTCTGGAGGGCTCTATCTTTCAACATGGGCTGGGGGTGGTCCTAATGTAACAGACACACGAAAAAGTCTCACCCTAATACTTGCAGGTGGTAGTGGCCCTTTTTGTGTTATCGCAAGATCTATACTGTTTTTTCTGGAGGCCTCTAGCTTTTAACATGGGCTGGGGGGTGGTCATTGACGTAACAAAGACGCGAAAAAGTCTCACACTAAAACGTGCTGGTGGTAGTCTTAGAGGTAGGCTGGCGACGTGGGTGTCCAGTCCGTCCCTTATCGTAGGGCCTTCTAGCTTAACATGGTTCTGCTCTCGGCTTCTGTTCTCGTTTCTCCCCAGTGGGAAGGTACGGCATGCATTTAGGCATTCTTGTGTTAGTCTGTGATATTCCATTTACTCACTCGTTACTCGTATTACTTTGGTTCATTTAATGTCACGATTTATTCGGAGCTATGTGACATACTTCTGGATTTGCTTATCATGTCAGGGTTTTCATGGAAGGTGTTGGATTTGCCCGACACCTTACACTATCTTTCTACAAGCTGTTATTCGACGTGGCATTAAATGATCGAGTTCTTCAACGTCCTCCTGAGGTATATCGTGCCAAATTCTGTCCAACTGGCACTTTAGATCGTCGAAATCTCTGGATGGTTGGAGTGTCCTGCCCATACTGCTCCAAACATTCTCAAATAGGGTGAGATCTAGCGACTTTGCTGGCCTGGGTAGGGTTGGCGATATGAAGACAAACAATACGAATTCTCCTCGTGTTTGTGTGTGGTGAGCAGGGGAGGCGGAGGGAAATTATCTTGCTGAAATGTAAGGCCAAGATGGGTTGTCATGAAGGGTGAGGCGTAGCGCATCTTCGAATTACCGTAGTGCTCTCAGGGTGCCGATGATGACAACCAGCTATGAAATGAAATGGTATGCCACACCGTCAGCCCAGGTTGTCGGGCCGTACGAGAGGCGACAGTGTAGTTTGTATCTCACCGCTGTCAGGGGTGTCTGCAGGCGGTTTGTTCATGGGGGATCAGTTCGAAACGGGACTCATCACCGAGGACAATTCTACCCAGTCAATCTAATTTCAGGCCAAATGACCCGATATCATTGCAAATGGGCCAGTTGGCGTACAGAGGTCAATAGTAGTCGGCGCAGGGGCTGCCGTGAGTTCAGCCCACTTTCTCTCAGCCGCCTATTAATGGCCCTTGTCACTGAGGCACGACAAGCACGTCGAATCGATGATACTGATTATTCCGGGGCTCTGAGTGCCTCTCAGCCGTATGCTCGGTCGTCTAGTTCTGTTGTTTCTCTAGGTCAACTGCTTCCTTCTTGACGCTTTGTTCGGCCATGGGTCGCACACTCCTGTCACCACTGTCAAATAGTGGCGTTCCTCTTATTCAAATGTCGGGCGATTCGCCGATTACTCTAACCGGTTTCTTTGAAGCCAGATACACGTCCTCTCTCAAATGCTGAATCAGCGTATGTTGTTCATACGCCTGTCTGCGGGGCATAGCTACTGTCAGACGTTATTCCCAGGAATCTGCAAGTCCCCGGGCTACTATCCTTGCCTCCTGCAAGGTGAAATTCCGCCGCAGGGTCACACATTCATCCATCGGCCACCAAAGACTACAGTTTCGCATTTTCCGCCCATATCTGTGTGAATCGCCATTTGTGATGAACTTGTGTTACTCCTCTGTGGTGCGTCTTTTTTGTCTTATTGTCTTAGAGTGATTTTCCAGGACTTCAACGACAAGCTCTGAGGAACGATAGGTCACACAAACACAAAAATGTTTGTTTATTAGCGAGCATACCCTTAAGCGCGTTAAGACAATAATGAACAATTACAACTCCACGAAATTACCAATTATTACTGTTAGGCACGTTCTGACAGTAGTTCACAACATGGTTGAACCGCCTAACCTGTGACTTACTATCGGTGCCCTTCCGTCTCTAAAGAGGCCATCCGGATTGTGTCGGATCTGGTAGAATGCATTAGTGTGCGGGCTATCAGCTGAGATCTAATTGCAATTACAATGACGTAAACCATACTCCTGACCTGTCCCCAAAGAAAGTAATCAAAGGACGTAACGTCTGCCACGCAACAGGTCTCCAACCTAGTCAGAGTTCCCGAAAAATCTATCATCAACCGCATAATGGTTCTCATAGTGCCAGACATGACAGTTCCACTTGGCCCGTGTAGAGAACGCCTCATTTGTAAAGAGGAGTAAAAACATGTTTATGGAAGGCAACATTGTCAACTGTTCTG
The DNA here is from genome assembly GCF_023897955.1 of Schistocerca gregaria. NCBI lineage: Eukaryota > Metazoa > Arthropoda > Insecta > Orthoptera > Acrididae > Schistocerca > Schistocerca gregaria. Next base: position 893,253,775 of record NC_064922.1, read on the forward strand.
TGTACGAACCACGCTGCAAACTAATACGACTTGCATAATCAGCTGGTCCTAGAACCTGCATTATTTGAGGATGATACACGTGTATTTTGTACTCCTGAAACAATTCTGCAAACAGATTCTGTTGCCACGAATGTCCGTCTTGCCTGAAGATCCATTACTAAATATACAGATCACTTTACCCTTAAAATCTGCTGAATTCACGTGAAGCATACAACCATCAACATACTAAGGACGAAATCTCCTTAACTCCTCGTTTCTCGCAATAGCCCATGATCTGCAGTAAAGGTACTTACTTTCGTGCGCGTTTCTTCTGCCAGGAAACCGATTTCCGTAGATACGGAGAGCTGCTCTTACGTTTACTCTCGCCTCGCCGTAATACATACTCATGTCAGTGTGCTCATCAAATCCGCACCCCGTGTTTCCAGGCAAGGAAACCACAGCTGAGGATGCGTAAGATGCACGAAACTTAAGATACAAAGAAAAAAAACCTGAATGCAGCAATGTAAGATACATGCCACTGACGACACAAATTACAACACAAGCTAAGTGACAGAACTGGTATGACAGAATAACCAAAGCGGACCAAAACTTATGTCACTATACCCGAGATATTCATCTTGAGAGAACAACTGTATTGCTGTTTACGATAATTCTTATTTATTTTCCCGTCAAGGTTGCACTTTTTATTTATATTACATGTTTCGATCACTCACGATCATCTTCAGATCTAAGTAGTTGCGTCAGTGACCCGTCTTCTCCACTCAGAACCATATATCAGAATATATATTTCAAAACGTATACTTTCCTTAACAAATAATGACTGTCTTCGTCTGATCCCTCATAATTTTTCGGCGAAATCCTGAAAGACCCTTTATATATTTATGAAGGTAAAGCCTAAGGCACGCACCCGTGACCAAGCAATTGGCATGACTGTTGTGGAATACAGCAATTCCTCACCGCACCAATAGCAGCAGGTAGCGGGTGAGGCCAGAGCTTTTCATCCCAGGAAAGATCGTGTGTGTGTGTGTGTGTGTGTGTGTGTGTGTGTTTGAGGGTTAAGCACAAGAATCATTACACAGGTTAACAATAAAAGATTTTCAAGAGTGGAAAACGGTGTTTCTTACATATTTTGGTCCTCCATCCACATTTTTTTTCTGAACACTCTCAGTTTTAAAAATAGTTCATTGCGTAAGAATGGTTATAAAAATCAGAGCGCTGGATTTCTCAAGAAATGCAACCTATTAAGGTCGCCCTCATGACACGACTACCGTAAAGTTTCCAAATACACTCATGCTCCTAAATTAAGGATAATGCTGATACATGGTGAAACAACGCTCTGGTGGCGGTTTGCGGGTTTAAATCACCTCGGCGTACGACCATGCGGTGCATTTGACCTGCACTCGACGCACGGTAAAACTGGCAGCAGTCCACATACGAAGAAGAGTGTTGGTGCATGTCATAGTGCGGTGCAGCGAGTAGGAGTGCAGACGTTTTCAGACGTTCTAATCGTGACTGTGTGTTGAAAATGGCTCAAAGAACACATATTGATGACGTAATGGGGGTAGAATACTAGGGCGACCGGAGGCTGGTCAAACACAGCAGGTCGTAGCACGGGCCCTCCATATGCCACATAGTGTGATCTCAAGATTATGGCAACGATTCCAGCAGACAGAAAACGTGTCCAGGCGCTACAGTATGGGACGTCCACACTGTACAACACCACAAGAATACTGATATCTTACCATCAGTGCCCGCAGACGGCCACGGAGTAATGAAGATAGCCTTGCTCGGGACCTTACCGCAGCCACTGGAACAGTTGTCTCCACACACAGTCTACAGACGACTCAACAGACATGGGTTTTTCGACAGGAGTCCTGCAAGGTGCATTCCACTGACTCCTGGTCACAGGAGAGGCTTTAAAGCCTGGAGTCAAGGACGCAGTACATGGCCATTGGAACAGTGGTCTCAGGTTATGTTCATGGACGAGTCCAGGTATAGTCTGAACAGTGAATCTCGCAGGGTTTTCATCTTGTGTGAACCAGGAAACAGATACCAACCCGTTAATGTTCTTGAAAGGGACCTGTGTGGAGGTCATGGTTTGATGGTGTGTTGTGGGATTATGATTGTTGCACGTACACTCCTGCGTGTCTTTGACAGAGGAACTGTAACAGGTCAGGTGTATCGGGACGTCATGTTGCACCAATATGTCCCCATTTTTATGGGTGCAGTACGTCCCACCTTCCTCCTGATGGATAATAACGAACGGCCCCACCGAGTTGCCATCGTGGAGGGGTACCTTGAAACAGAAGATATCAGGTGAATGGAGTGGCCTGCCTGTTCTCCAGACCTGACCCCATCGAGCACGTCTGGGATACTCTCGGTCGACGTATCGCTGCATGTCTTCAAACCCCTAGGACACTTCTGGGGCTCCGACAGGCACTGGTGCCAGAATGAGAGGCTATACCGCAGCAGCTGCTCGACTATCTGATCCAGAGTATCCGTTGTGGAGCCTGTGTACATGTGCATTCTGATCATATCCCATATTGATGTCGCGCTACCTGCGCAGAAAACAGTGGCGTGTGTTTCGGGACGGTTTTCGCATCACCAATACCGTGGACTTACAGATCAGTGTCGTGTGTGTTCCCTATGTGCCTATGCTATTAGCTCCAGTTTTGTGCAGTGCCAAGTTGTGTGGCACCACATTCTACAATTATCCTCAATTTATGAGCATGAGTGTAATTAATCTTTTACAACATAGCAACAGCGTGTGTGACTCATTGTCTATTGCTGTTGGCTCCCGAGCACCATGTTCTTATCAGTCGTGAAGAAAGCTTCCTCTGATTGACTACGCATGCACGAGTGTCAGCAGTGCGATCTAAATATACCTTGTGCCCACTGTTTTGATTTGTTTTAGTGGTGCATTTGTCTTAGAGTTTGTACAATGTCACGGGTGTGTTCAAATTAAACTTCCGCTGCATCTCTGGGGAGAACACTATTAAATCGCGCGGACGACACGTGACACCCATAATGAATAAATTGTATGATCTTTATTTCGAGTGTAAATTAGGTGAGCAGGACCGAAAATGTCCATTACATATTGTTTGTGTGAACTGTTCGTCTCTTCTTAACGGTTGGGTGAAGAAGAAAGGTTAAGTGGACGCACACTGGACTCGCATTCGGTAGGACGACGGTTCAATCCCGTGTCCGGCCATCCTGATTTAGGTTTTCCATGATTCCCCTAAATTGCACCAGGCAAATGCCGGGATGATTCCTTAAAGAGGGCACGGCCGACTTCCTTTCCTAACCCGATGAGACCGATGACCTCGCTGTCTAGTCTCCTCCCTCAAAAAACCCTATCCTATTCCGATCTTATGGTGGTAACCGACCAATCCACATAGATGATTGCTATTACTACATGGCTAAAATAGCAGGGATGAAGGGCAGGAATAGAAAGACGATCAACTATCCCTCCAGAAAGTCAGCTATTCGACTTACACGGCACAATTCTTTCTTACCTCGGCCGTTCCTCCAGAGACGTGGTCACTGGAAGTTGAAATCCAGGTCGCATCTAGTACAGACGCGAAGAACGCAAGCCCTGATTTCGATTTCGAAGAAATGTAACATCTTCTGACGCAAAATAACTTGAATGATCTTGTGAGGGACCTGAATCTTTCTAAGGCACAAGCTAAACTTTTGAGTTCGCTTCTCAAACAGTGGAATCTACTAGACATAGATGCTACGGTCTGTTTCTTTCGACATCGTCAGGTTGACTTCGCACCATTGTTTGATGTGGAAATTGTGCTCTGTTACTGCAGTGATATGAATGGTCTGTTTAATGCTACGAGACTGAAACATATATATGATTAGATTAGATTTACTTTTATTCCAATTTATCCGTAGTGAGAATGTCCTCCAGGATGTATAACATGTCAGAAAAACAACAATACATGACAAATAATTAAAACTAAAAAATAAGCTAATTTACCTACCACAGGTACCAACTGGAGTGATTGTATTTTTTTTTTAATGAACGCTATGTGAAAGGATCAATTTACAACACTCATTTACTAAGATCGCATTAATGCACTGAATTTAAAATTTAAAAAAATGTTTTTATTTATTTATAAGGTAATAAACATACAATAGAACCACTACGATACTTATTTACAAGGAACACATCACTGCTCTGAAATGGTCCAGAAGTTAGATAGTATTTTATATAGAAACACACACATAAATTATTTGGTTCTACTGAGAAATACATCAATGGAGTAGGACCTGGCCACCAATAAATCCTTTAGGCTTCTCTTGAACTGAATTTCATTGGTTGCTAAGCTTTTTATGACTGCCGGCAAGTTATTGTAAATGTGTGTTCCTGAATAATGCACACCTTTTTGTGCACGAGTAAGTGACTTTAAATCATTGTGAGAATTATTCTTATTTCTAGTATTGATTCCATGAACTGAGCTGTTGGTTGAAAAAGTGATACATTTTAATGACAAATTTCATTAAGGAATAAGTATAAACAGGCCTCTTCAAGAGTGCACACCACATATAACTCTTATTGCACGTTTTTGTGCTCGGAAAACCTTAGCTTGGCTTGATGAATTACCCCAAACAATAGTCTCATATGACGCTATGGAGTGAAAGTAAGCATAGTATGACAGCTTTTTCATTTTTATATCCCCTATGACTGACATAATTCTCACTGAAAACCGAGATTTGTTTAGACGCTTCAGCAGTTCTGTGGTGTGCTCCTCCCAGTTGAATTTATTATCTATAATACCAAGAATCTAACACTGTACACTTCTTCTATCTGCTTGTCATCATATGTTAGGCGTATACTCGTGAGACACCCCTTACAAGTTCTGAGCTACATGTAGTGTGTTTTTTCAACGTTTAGTGACAAAGAACTGCCTAGGAACCAGTGATTAATGTCCACAAATATCCTCTTAGTCGATCTTTCTAAGGCTACACTAGATTTACTATTTATTGCAATGTTTGAATCATCGGAAAACAAAACAAACTTGGCATCTGGTAATGTTACTGATGAAAGGTCATTAACGTACACAACCAAACGTAAGGTCCCTAAGATGGAACGTTATGGGACCCCAAATGTAATTACTTCCCAATTGGATGACGCCTAATAGCTTAATACATGCCTCTTTCCTAATAACAACCTTTGTTTCCTGCCAGAGATATAAAATTTGAACCATTTTGCAACATTTCCTGTTACACCATAATTTTCCAATTTACTTAAAAATATTGTGATTTACACAATCAAATACCTTTGACAGTTCACAGAATATACCAGTTAACTTCAACTTTCTGTCTAATTAATAAGTACATTTTCACTGCATGTGTAGATAGCCTTCTCAATATCAGAACCCTTTAGAAATCCGAACTGAGACTTCCGCAGTGTGTTATTCCTGATGAAATGCTTATAAAGCTTTACCTTTTCTAAAATTTTTGAGAATTCTGCCAAACGTGAAACTGGACGGAAATTTTACGTTATTTCTTTATCTCCCTTCTTAAACAGTGGATTAACTTCAGTTTATTTCAGCCATTCAGGAAATAATCCACTGATAAACGACTTGTTATACAGACAGCTTAATATGTTACTTAACTCAGAGTCACATTCTTTGATTAACTTCGTTGATATTTCATCAAGCCCACTAGATTTTTTTAAATTTTAAAGCAGAATGGTGACTATTCGTTGATGGCTATAAAACTACCATCAAAGCGTTCTCCCTCGCAGCACATCCTCCTGTTCCCCTAGATTATGCCACTTATTTGAAGGAAACATACAGCAGTATGGAACTTCTGTTGAATAAAATTCAATATAACAGCCACAAGTGACAAATCTATGCTGACTTCAAAGTAATTAGGATACTTACAGGATTACAATCTTGGTGTAAAAAGCATTACTGTTTCTTTGGAACTGGGACAACCGTGATCGGATTTTCCCTGCCCTTACACAAATGGAACCTGGTTCTAAGAACGTGGCAAATGCTCCATTGGTGAATTTAAAAGACATTTTGTTACAACCAATTCTCATAAAACTTGGACTTATGAAGTCTTTCGTTGGTGTAATGGACAAATGTTGACCTGGTTTTATGTACGTCAGAAATTCCCTGCGCTTAGTGAAGCCAAAGTGAAAGCAAGTGTGTTTTGGTCCTCAAATTAGACAGCTTATTCACGATCCTGATTTAGTCATAGCTTTGAGTCCTCTTGAAATGGACTGCGGGTATTCTTTCAAGAAACGGTGTTCTGATTTCTTTGAAGATGAGAGAGCACCACGATAGAGACGTGTTAGTCAGCGAACTACTACAATCTTATCGTAATCTCCTGGTACTCTTGGACAAGGCTCCAATCAACATGGGAAAAGATTTCATCAGACCGTGTCTACATAGGAGAGGCGCTGTCAGGTGCAGTCTAGAACATGTACAATGGCTGACTACTCTCGGACACTACTGCAGGATAATGTTAGTATATAAAATAGGCGCATCAAACGTCCAAGCATAATTTGGGTATGTAAGAAAACATATTTCATCAGCCTTTCATGCTTTTAGTATTGATAAATTCGCATTTACAGGCGAAATAATATTGTTTAAGCAATAGAAAAAGCGAATACAATCAGATAGTGACTAATAACATTTACACGAAAAGTGTAGGTGCTGTGGAGAAACCAGTGCCACATTCGTGTTCGGCAGGTCAGAATACATTGGGGATAACCTTCTTTGGTACTCTGTACATTAAAGAAACTGCGGTGGCTGCGTCTGCCTGCTAATGTGTATTCTCCCGTGATGCCACTGACGGATGATGATATATGTATGAGAAAATACGTGAGATCTCTGTTTACCTTGTCATTAAACGCTAATCTCCCTACCTTTAGATTAGTAAATAACCAAAATGATGGACTTAAGAATTGGGTACCTTGCTCCTGTTTCACTCAAAGTTGCACGCTCTATTTTACAAACAGCGCATTAATCCCTAAGAATTAAAAATTCCCTAAGTGATAATAAATGAAAAGCACCAGTTTGCTTTTGTTCTACAATATTACTTTTATTGTAAACCGGTTTTCGTCTTACAAGGCCATCTTCAGACATGTACTGAGTATATATAATGTTATAATGTTGTTCTACCAAGAACCGACGGAAGATTCTGTTAATATTCCCTAAGTTCTTCATTGTATTAAATAATTTTCTGTTCATATCGATATAAGCTATTCCAATCTGTGTCTAATGCGTCTTGAGGATTATAAGTAAATTTCACAGTACACAGCGTTCCATTAAAGACATGACAACATATTTCATGTTACGTGAGTGCTGTCAATGTGGGTATATTTACTATGTTCGTATTTCGAAGTGAGGCACGATGGACAAGAAATCCTACGAACGTACGTGGCGGAAACGCGATGTCCGATTTAAAGCATTCTGAAGCTTGCTTTCATATCGCAAATGACCTGGCGCTAAAGCGCTCTGATGCTATATTTGCTCAGGCCAGCGTATACTTGGTCAGAGGTGCACGAGTTTTGCATGTAAGAGGCATCAAAGGCGAATCTGCATTGGATGGTGCCTCCTAAAAATATGCTGACACTACGTTTGTTTACAATTTTGTATCACTGCACTTGAAAGCCACCCAGTCCTCTCTCTCTGTCACACAGAGGTGTGGCGCTTTCGTATAAAGTAAAACATTCGCTTCTTAAAAAAGAAAGCTTTACCAACAGCCAGAGTCACACATAATGACACAGACTTTTAAAGAAATGAGGAACTCACTGTGCTGTTTGAAAGAATGTACACATGCATATTACGTAAGACAAAAATTCCAAATACAGAAAGAACTCGGAAAATTTTAAAGTAGATGAGTCGATATCTTATTATAAAACTGTGAAGAACCTGAGTGTAGCTTGGTGCGCACTATTACCTTGTGCAAGAATAATTCCACTTGCGTTCAGGAGAATTAAAAGACATTACTTTCAATGTACTATAGATCTTCGTACAAGGACATTTGCTTATAAAAGCGTTAGAGGATGATTAGGTATTTTAATGTGAGAGTGTGCTTGTATTTGTCCTTTTATGTTCTGAACCTTTGCTCTCAGCGCTCTACGTAAGATTTCATTGTCTAGCATGTGTTACTTATAACGAACGTTTCACCTGCCAACTTGAACGTGATTTTAGTTGTCTTTTTCAGCTGCTTGAGCAATTAATTATAGAATTTCGTTACGTGACAGAAGATAATGATTTGGGTTTTTGGTTGTTTTTCGTTGCTACAGATAAGTACAAACTGCCTCTATTTATAGTACTACTAGTGAAATACAAATGTTTAACTGAAATAAACGAAAGGCTGGTAAATGTACTCACTTGGTGGAGTGGGGATACCCAGTTATTGAAAAGTTCTTTATAATGAGCTTGACTACTACTGTTAGTTATTATTCTTAGGCCCTTTTCTGCAGTTTCAATTTTTGTACTTTGATCTCCCGAATGTCTCATTGCTCTCTTTTTGTTCTTTTTAGTCACCACTCTTCCGATACGTTTGATGCAGCTGGCCACGAATTCCTCTCCTATGGCAATCTTTTCATGTGAAAAGTGCTTGCATCCTATCTTGTCTATTATTAGCTGAATGTATTCCAACCTGTTACAGTTTTTACTTTCTACAGCTTCCTCTAGTAACATGGGAATTATTACCAGATATCTTGACAGATGTCCTCACATTCTGTCGCTTCCCCTTGTCTATGCTTTCCATACATTCCTTTCCTCACCGGCTCTTTGGACAACCTCGTTTCTTACCTTATCAGTCCACCTTATTTTCAACTTTCACATGAAATGGTTTGATTCTCTTCCGGTTTTCCCACAATCCGTCTTTCACTGTCATACAGTGCTGTGTTCCAGACGTATATTCTCATAAATTTCTACATCAAATTAAAGCCTATGATACTAGTAGACTTCCCTTAGCCAGGAATGTCCTTTCTTCCAATGTCAGTCTGCTTTTTACATCCTCCTTGCACCTCCCGTCCTTGATTACTCTGCTGCCTAGGCAGCAGAATTCCTTAACTTCTGATCACCAATCCTGATAATAAATTTCTCGCAGTTCTCATTTCTGCTGCTTCTCATTGCTTTCGGCTTTCTTCGATTTACTCTCAGGCCATATTCTGTACTCATTACGCTGTTCTTTCCAGTCAGCGGATGCTGTAACTCTTCTACACTTTCACTAACGGTAGCAATGTTATCTGTGAATGTTATCATTGATATCCTTGAATTTTAATTCCACCCTCGGACCTTTTTTCTTTACAAACATTCATGTTGGAAGAACATCCTCAACTGAGCATTATAGCAGAGGTTGAAAATCAGCTTCCGTTGTAAATTACTTTCTTTTCACACGACCGGTTTCGGAATGTTATAAGCTTATCCTCAGGTGTCGTACTGGAAATAGCAAAAGACGAGAGATAATTTTCACATGCCGCAACACACATAAAAATCAAGAAATAAATTTCTTTCAAAAAGTTTTAAAAACTTTTAAAAACATATCGAAACCGCCGCCGGGCTAGATGCTATGAAACCCAAGTCAATGCGCAAGTGGCCCCAGACAGTATTACGGACGACTGCCTGGGTAGGGAATATGTACAAATCATATCCCGACAGTTACGCTGTGCTGTGGTCTCCGAGCGCCGCGTGTACAAGGCGCGGTGTGCTGCCTGTGAACGCAGAACAGGGAGTAGCGGATGCGAACGAGCAGGCAAAGTGGTAAACCGGAGTGGCAAAAGTGCTGCCATCTATTGAAGGAGGGAAAAATACGGGGCCACTAGCCCGGCCGTTCACAATTTCAATTTAGTGGTTTTTGTTCAAAATGAAGAAAAAACAAAAAAATATATGATATAAGTTAAAAGTGCATTATGCGCAGTAAAAGAGCGTGTTGAAGAGGTCGGTCCAGAACAGTGGTAAGACTGAGTGGAAGGTGCGATATAAAATTACTATGTAAAACGTAAAGCCCAATGAAACTTTCCTTTTACATCAGTGGCAAACAAGTTTTAAATTTAGTGGGGATATATAAGTGGCAATGTGGAACAACGCGCCACAGTTAAAGGAACATGCACATGTTTACAAGCTCTTGTTACTGATCAACAAGGAAAGTAGCGAAAGCTCATAGTCTATAATGACAGAAAGTAATATGACAATTAATACCTAGCAGCAATAGCATTAAAGTAACACATTAAAAATGGGGTCAATTTAAAACTGCTAACAAACCGTCGACAAATAATCGAGGTTTTCATTAGATAAGACCTGAGGCGCACTTTACAGCATGAAAGACGGGTTAGCTTTTTTTATTAGTGAGAGCATGGATAATGCCACAGTACTATAATGTGCCATAGTCGTAGGATAAAATGAAAACATGCAACTTTTATTAAGAAGGGACTACTTTACAGATATGTTAAATGAACTGGGTGGACCTTGCGGACCTCACTATAGGAAACAGGCATATGCTGTACATTCGTTAAGTCTACTGTAGGCCAGAAAAAACACTGACCCGATAAAAATAGTATACATGTATGGCGTTCAGTAATCAGGGACCCGAAAGAGAAGGAAGTGAGGCTGGACGCTGCTTCAGAAAAGAACTGCTTCAGAAAAGGAGTGCATGCTTAAGCGCAGTTTGCCCGTTCAAAATTGCACACGGATCACGGCAAATGCTGCGGGTAATTTCTATTTCTTCTAAAATGTTTAAAACCGAGCCCATACGTTGAATGTGTGGAATCCTGCAATTTGTGTTTCTATATGAAATGGAATGGTTATGATCGTTCAGGTGGTTAGTGAGAGCGGATTTGGAATTGCTAAGATCCTGATCCTCTCTGATACGTATTTTAAAGGAACTGCCAGTTTGGCCTACGTATGCGGAAGGGCACTCACTACATTGAAAGCGATAGACTCCCGATTGAGCGTAGCTATTGTCTTCTCGGGTTTTGTGGTGCTTCAATAGGTGCCAGACCTTATGCGGGGTGTATAATGCGAGTATAAGCCCCTCTTTCCTAAGCCATTTGCCAATCGTTTCATATATACCACCTACATATGGGATACTGCAAAATAATTTTTTAGAGTTTACATTATTAGTAGATGACAAGATAATCCAGTACAGATCGTTGGAAGCCACTTTCGTTTGTATTTCCTGATGAAGAACATCAACAACTTTGGCTGGTAGCCATTAGAATGTTCTATGAATGTAATGGTATCCAACTCCCACGGGTAATTTCCTTTTGAGAGAGAGACTCTGGAGAGTCGGTAAAGCATAGCACAAAGAGCTGCCATTTTTTGCTGCTTTGGGTGAACTGAAGAGCAATGAATAACAGAAATAGTCGTAGTTGGTTTTCTAAATATGCTGAAGTAAACATTATTGCTCCGTAACTAAATTTCCAGACCAAAAAATAGGAGTATAAAGCCAGAGTGGTTTTCTATGGTATAATGAATCTTGGGGTGCATTTTGTTAAAGTTGTGTTGAAAAAGATGGAGCTGGGCATCGGTCCCGTTACATAAAAGTATGATGACATCGACGTATCTTTTGCAGCATACTACTCTTTGAAGATATTGTGGGTGGGTTGAAAAAAACTAATGTTCAATGTGATTGACGTAAATATTGGCTATTATACTGGCAATGGGAAATCCTATGGTAAACCCATCAGTTTGTCCATTTATGGTGTCATTGAAGAAAAAGTAGTTATGGTCCAGGACAGTTCTGAGCAAATGAAGGAATTCGTTAATGTTTTGTGAATCTAGACGGGAGAACATCCGTAAGTTGGATTCAATAGTAGGAATCACCTCTTTAATGGGAATATTGGTGTACATGTGTAAGGTATCAGGCAAATCCAACACCTTCCATGAAAACCCTGACATGATAAGCAAATCCAGTAGTATGTCATATAGCTCCGAATAAATCGTGGCATTAAGTTAACCAAAGTAATACGAGTAACGAGTGACCAAATGGAATACCACAGACTAACACAAGAATGCCTAAGTGCATGTCATACCTTCCCACCGAGAGCCAGACGCAGTTCCGAGGGGAGAAACGAGAAGAGAAGCCGAGAACAGAACTGTATTAAGCTGGAAGGCCCTACGATAAGAGACACACACGCACGTTTCCAGCTAACCCCTAGGACAACCCCCATCCATGTTGAAAGATAGAGCCCTCCAGAAGAACAGTATAGATCTTACGATAAAACAAAAAGGGCCACACCAGCTGCAAGTTTTAGCGTGAGACTTATTCACGTCTCTGTTATGTTGCAAACTTTAGAAACATTGTCCCACCACGAAAAGTATAACGTTTTTCGTTGGATTGACAGAATTTTTGTAGGCGGAGCTTAAGGTTAACATTGAGACCCTGATTGGTCAGATGAAAACGAAGCCAGATAGTTTTTTTTAAACCAACTTCGGTAAATTGTGGTAAAGAGAAGTTAGGCGAGAGTTGCTTCCGAGATGGCGAGGTGAGCAGAGCTGTGCTGCCCGCCGCCCCCTGACGATCACCGACAAGGTAATGAACGCACACAGTGCCTCATAACAGCGCATAAAGCTACACTCAGAACTGCAGAAGTCTCATCTGTTACACTCCCTTTTTGCGTAATACTAGTGTCGATCGTCAAGTAAAGCTCATGGTGTTCACATTTGCCACTTGAAGTAAAAAACTGAAACGCGATGATTTTTCTGTTATATAGTTATTGAGAAGCCACATCAGCCACTGTAATTTACGACAAGTTAGATAAGTAATTAAAGATAATTGAGAGTCACTGTAGACCACTTTGATAGTTTCCTCTTTTGTGAAACTTAATTTAAACCTAGATTATAGATGTGATATGGCATAGGTCATCCTTCGATCCATTGTAGAACATGGAAAACCATTCAGGGAATACTCGTTCACATTTATGTTGAACGCTGTTGGTTTTTACCATCCTATATTAAAACATTTCTTTTTATCAATAGTGCAATTTACAAACAATGTTTTGCGAGTAGAAGAAAATTTCCAATGGTAAACTTAACTAATTTTTCGACGTTATTTTACCAGCTAACTAAAAATAGGAAAGTCTTGAACCCCTTCCACTAAATTTAGTTAGCATTAAGATTCTTTTACAGGGAGGGCAGTGGAGCTAACGCTGAAATCATTAAGTATTTAGTTATATCATCGCTAGTCTCACTGAACTCTTCTGAACTCTACATGTCAAGTGTGGTCTGTCGTCTCCTCACCAGCAACAGGTCCCAGGGTCAAACTAGTCAATTCCCTAAAAAACACGCTCAGAGCGTCGTTGCGCGAAAGTGGTAGGGAGACACGATATAGAACAAACAGACACCACGCAGAATGTTAGACATGCTTAAGATGTCGAGACTTGCTGGATTCGTATCACTGGTTACAGTTACATGTTTGAGGTGTGTAATTAACTCCACTCAATTCTTGATGGAATGATAATCATGGAAAAAATGATGCTTACTGAGGAAACTTTGCAATTCCTTCGCCAATAAGTAATCTGGGGCAATAATAGCGTTGATGATTGGCCCTAGAGGAGACTTTTTCTTTTTTGAAGCAGCATCCAGCCTCATTTCCTTCTCTTTCTGGTCCCTGATTACTGTACGGCGTACATGTATACCATTTTTTTATCGGGTAGTGTTTTTTGTGGCTTTTAGTAGACTTAATGAATGTACGGCATATGCCTGTTTCCTATAGTGAGGTCCGAAAGGTCCACCCAGTTCATTTAACATATCTGTAAAGTAGTCCCTTCTTAATAAAAGTTGCATGTTTTCATTTTATCCCACGAGTATGGCTCGTTATAAAACTGTGGCGTTATCCATGCCCTCACTAATATAAAATAAAAGAAATTAACCGATCTTTAATGTTGTAAAGTTCGTCTCAGGTCTTATCTAATGTAAACCTCGATTAGTTGTCGACGGTTGCTTAGCACTTTTAAATTGACCCCACTTTTAATGTGTTCCTTTAATGCTACTGTTGTTGGCTATTAATGGGCACATTACTTTCTTGTATTCTAGACTATAACATTTCGTTACTTTCCTTGTTGATCAGTAACGAGAACTTATAAATAGGAGTGGCACATGTGCATGTTCTTTTAACTGATGACAGTGGCGCGTTGTTCCACGTTGCCACTTATATATCCCCACTATAATTAAAACTTGTTTGCCACTGATGTAAAAGGAAAGTTTCATTGCTCATTTCGGTTTATATAATAATTTTATACCACACCTCCCACTCAGTCTTACCACATTTCTGGACCGACTTGTTCAATACGCTCCTTTACTACCAATAATGCACTTTTAACCTATATCGTGTGTTTTTTGTATGTAATTTTTTTGCTTTTTCTTCATTTTAAATGCAAACCACTAAATCCAAATTGTGAACGGCCCTGTGTTCTTCTCTCCGTCAATAGATATCAGCACTTTTGCCACTCTGGTTTACTAATTTGCCTCCTCGTTTGCATCCGCTACTCCCTGTTCTGCGTTCTCAGACAGCACACCGCGCCTTGTACACGCGGCGCTGGGGGACCACAGCACAGCGTAAGTGTCGAGATATCATTTGTACATATTCCCTACCCAGGCATTCGTCCGTAGTACTGTCTGGGGCCACTTATGCATGGACACAGGTTTCACAGCACCTAGCCCGACCGGCGGTTTCGAATGTTTTTTAAAAGTTTTTCAATCTTTTTGAAAGAAATTTGTTTCTTTGTTTTTTATGTGTGTTGCGGCGTGTGAAAATTATCTCTCGTCTTTTGCTACTTGCAGTACGACACCTGTGGATGGTCTTATAACAGTCCGGAACCTATCGTGTGAAAATAAAGTAATTTACAACTGAAGCGGTATTTTTAACCTTTTTTTTATTTCCTTCATATTTTGTTTGATAGAGTGCATAGAAGCGGATAAATACTGCATCCCTGTTTTGCACACCTTTTAATCCAATCACATCATTGTTAGTCTTATCTTATTGTTCCTATCGGCTCTTATACAGATTGTGTTACCCGTCTTTCCTTGCAGCTTACTGCTGTTTTTCCCAGAATTTCGAACATCTTTCACAATTTGACATTGTCGAACGGTCTGTCCATGTCGACAAATCCTATGAACCTGTTTTGATTTTCCTTTAGTCTTGCTTTCATCATCAACGCCAACTTCAGAATTGCCCCTCTGGTATTTTACCTTTCCTAAAACCAAACTGATCGTCTTCTCTCACGTTCTCCCATAGATAAGAACTGAATTAAAATATACCTAGCTTATCATTACAAGACATCCACTGTTATAAACTGAAGATATAACTCTACGACCATAACGTACTGACGATTATGTTTTTGCTAGTACGTGTGTGCTTTCCATAATTATTGACAAATAATATTCTTATCGATAAACTTCGTGTTTACGACCTATGGTTAATTAGCAGAGCTGTGTTTCCTCCTTATACTGAAGTTCATGTTGTTTTTTTGTCTTCATTGTTAACTTACTACACACTGGAAAATTGTAATTCTTGACGGTTTCATTTGTCTTCTGTATTAGAAGTTTTGGCGTTTCATCAGAGACTATAATGTTGCTGTGTTCAGCAGAGAGAATTTTTTTCCGCTCTGTCTGTGTCTCTGTCTCTCTCCCTCTCTCTCTCTCTCTCTCTCTCTCTCTCTCTCTCTCTCTCTCTCTCTCTCTTTCTAATTTACCCAACACAACGCAGAGGAGCACATTTGTATAAATTTTTCTTGTTTGGCGATAACTTTGCTAAAATTGTATCTTCAGAGAACCTAAGAACTGCCTCTACCTTTGGGACACCATTTTCCAGTTAAAATGGGAATCAGTCGTTTTCTACTTCTCTTACAACTGGTCCTTCTAGTCTTCTAGTTCGCTTGTTAGCCTTTCGTGGTCGTCAGAGTCAAGAGCCTAGGGCAAGTATAATAATATTCCAGGAATACAGTCATCTTTGTCAGGAGCCTCTACTACCACTTTTGTGAACTCTGTAATGGTCAGTATTGCATGGATGTTACAACTGTTCTGCTGCTCTTCGCGGAGTTCGAAGCATTAAAAGGATTTCAAAGAGGCCCTCTTACCGTATCGGGTTTGAATAACACGATTCAGAAGTTCGAATTAAAAGGGGATTTGCAAATTACTCCTGGGAGAGGCCGACTGACAATTAAACCACATCCAGATGAAGAAGTGACTCTTGGCATGGCTGAGAATGCTGGAAGAAATGTGCTATCTTCAAGCAGCGTACGAGCTGTGTCACGACAACTGAAGATTCCATAGCCTAACTTTAGAAAACCGCTGCGTACAACTGTCATGGATGCAGATGGTATCACAGTGAGCAACGTCTGACGTCATCTTAGCCTCTCAT